>NC_138875.1:85372997-85935497 GCF_965194805.1 Balaenoptera borealis
GTGGCTACGGCGCGCGGCCTGAGTCCAGTCCTCCCTTACGTCACTCGGAGGCGCCGGAAGTCGGGGTGCGCCGTATCCCGGAGGCCCGCTTGACTGCAAGTGGCTGTTCGCTGAGGGACACGGGCAGCTATGGTCTCAGACGGTGAGGGCCGTGCCGACGGGACCCGGACCCAGGGGCTGAGCGGACTTTACCCGGCCAGGACCGGCCAAATGGAGTATCAATATATTCTGGGGGCTGGGTGGAACTTGTTTGGTCTTTAGAGGAGTAGCGAATGTATTCATTCAGTAAATATTTTTGGAGCGCCTCTTGTGTGCCCGGCGTTATTTCATGCCCTGGGAGATACATAGAGAACGTTACAGACTCGTGGAGGTTACAGTCTAGTGAGCGAGACAGACAGTAGGCAAGTAAATAAAAATAATTTCGAAGGGTGACAAGAGCTGTGACGACAATATAAAGTGATGATGGGGTCGATTGTGATTAGGGGGTGATCAAGAAGGAGCTGCTTTCGATAGGAGTCCAGGGAAGGCCAGTGATATTGAAACTAAGACTTGAGTGACTTTATGAAGACCCTGTGGCAAGTTGAGCCACTACATTGCAATGGGAAGACGGAAAGGGGGCACCCGGGGGTAGAGGAAGATGGAGAGACTTTAGTTCACACATTAAGCTACCAGTTATAGAGCCTGATATCTTAAAGGGAGAAAAAAGAGGCCAGGGTGGTGGGAGCAGGGTGGGCTAGAAGGATGAGATCAGAGAGCTAGCCAGGTGCAGGGCCCCTGTGGGGCTTGATCTCTATTTTAAGTGTAATACAAAGCCGTTTTAGGGCTTTAAGCAAGGCAGGTTTACTATCTGATTTACAATTTATTTTTTTTTGGCCACACAGTGGCTTGCGGGATCTTAGTTCCCTGACCGGGGATCGAACCTGTGCTCCCTGTAGTGGAAGCGTGGAGTCCTAACCACTGGACCTCCAGGGAAGTCCCTAATTTATGATTTTAAAAGATTACTTTGGCTGCTGTGTGGGAAATGGACTGCGGAGAAGAAATAGGTCCTTTCAGAGGCCATAACAATTGTGCGTGCATCCTTCATCTGTTTTAATCAATATCACAACCCTGTGAGGGATGCAGACCTGGTATGGCCCCTGTCTACAAACGCGGAGGTAGAGACCCAAAGAAGGAGATTCATAGGGACATTCCATGTGTATGGATACACACCTCTCCTGACAGGCAACATTTTCTGTTTTTCTCAAGCTTGATAGTAGCAAGGAAGGCCCTGAGAGTTGGGAGGCGGGACCTAATGGAGAATAAGGCCAAAGGCTTTTGGGTAGAGCAGTGAGGGCCTATGGGAGACACAATTATTAAGTGCCTCTTCTGTGCCAGGCACTTTCTTCTGTGATTTATGCAACATTACATTATTCATTCCTCATTCTTTAAGGAGTCCACGGTTTAGAGGGCAGAGTTAGGAAGAGAGATCGGAAACACAGCTAAGTGTAAAATGAGGTAGTGAGTGCTGTCATTAGAAGAGAAGTGATGCCGTGGGTGCTTCGAAGTAGGCAGTGGGGCTTTGAAAAGCCACAGTCATTGGAGTCAAGCAGATCTGTCTTCAAAGCTGGGTGTTAGCTTTGCTACTTGCTAGCAGGCCATGTGACTTAGAGCAAGTTACTTTCTCTTGCAAAAGAGAAATACAGTATTTCCCCTAATCTAAGACAGTATTGATTATGAAATGTGCTTTTATTTTATTTAATATACCACTAAGAGAAAATAAAATGCGATCAGTCATAATGGTAAGATACCATCCTCGTCAAATGTAAAAAAAAAAGAAAAGAAAGGAGGGAGTACATCTTATAAGTGGTGAAACATAGCAAAAGATAGCAATAAGTCCCTTGCTGAGTTGTCAGCATGGGATGGGATGATAGGATCACATGTGCTGGACCTGATGCAGAGGGGCTGAGATTTCCAGTCTCCTGAGATGGGGGAGCCAGGACCTGTTGGAAGACCTAGGGAGGACTTCTGGGTAGAGAGGTAGCATTGGTTTGGGGCCTTAGAGAGTAAATAGGATTTGGGTATGTAAGCAAACATCAAAGATGGGGTGGGATTATCCTGATACAGGGAACAGGGAGCAGGGAACTGGAGGATGGAAAGTATCGGGGCAGGAAAGGCATTGTTGCTTTTTGTTATTAAATGAGCATCCTGGGTTTTTCGTAACAGTGTGTGCTTATGGGTTCATGTGTCTGTCACCTCAGTTAGAATGTAGGCTCCTTGAGGGCTTGGACTCAGTATCCCCAACACCTAACACTGGTACTTAGTGTAAATGTTTGTTGAATGAATTAATATGTTAAGTTAGCCTCTTTAGTTGTGTCTGTCACTTTGTAGAGAGTAGCCTAATTTTTTTCACAGTAAAATCTTGACATAGCAAGTGCTTTCCACTCTGGTTTTCACCTGTTTTTTCTTTTTTCTTTTTTTTTGACCTCACGGTTTATGGGATTTAAGTTCCCCGACTAGGGATCGAACCGGGGCGCTCTGCAGTGAGAGCTCGGAGTCCTAACCACTGGATCGCCAGGGAATTCCCCTCGTTTTCACTTCTTAAAGATTGGTTCCTAAGTATAATTGGCCTTGCTGCTAGGTGATTTGATGGACCTGGAGCCAAATTGATTCTGTGTCTCCCTTTAAATCTACCCCCCTGCCACCCCATGCCTGAAATTCTACTAGTGATTCTAACTACCGGTTAATCAGTGCCTTCAGTCCTTGACCAGCCATTTAAAATGCATATGTCTTTGGATTCATGAAATAGATATTTATTGATCATCCACCACATGCTAGGCATTGTGCTCGGAGCAGAGGATAAGCAGTGACAAAAGAAACAAAAATCCCCCCTCACAAAGCTTACATTCTAGTGCATGAAAGGTACAGATGTACAGAAGGCAAGCAAGAGCTTGCTAAGGGCCCCCAGAGCTTTAAATCTTTAAAAGAACTTGGCCTTGTGTTAATTTCATGATTGTAGGATGATAAACATGTAAAGGCATGTAGTGATGCTCGCTCTGGATTTAATTTACAAATTGAGAATGTTAGCTTTGTTTCACTTTTATGAGGCTAATGTTTTTTATTTTTTGTTAATATTTTCAGAAGATGAATTGAATCTTCTGGTTATCATAGTTGATACCAACCCAATTTGGTGGGGAAAGCAAGCATTAAAGGAATCTCAGGTAAGATTGCTTGAGAAGGCTTTTGGATAATTCTGGTTTGACTGAGTATATGTTTATGTTGCTTTTTTATTAAGGTATAATTTACATACCATAAAATTCACCCATTATAATGTACAGTTCAGTGTTTTTTTTAGTAAAAATTGCAGTAAAGTTGTATAACCATCACCACAATTCCATTTTAGAACATTTCTATTTCCCCCAAAAGTTCCCTTGTGCCTGTTCGCAGGCACTGCTTCTACCCCCTAGTTGTAGGCAACCACTGATCTGCTTTCTGTCTCTATATTGACTTTTCTGGACATTTCATATATCGATTCCATATAATATGTAGTCTTTTTTAAAAAAAACTTTCTGTTTTGAAATATATTTTTTTGAAATAGTTATAGACTCACAGGAAATTATAAAAGTGGTACAGAGAGGTCCTGTGTGCCCTGGCTTCAGCTTCTCCCAGTAGTAACATCTTATATAACTGTAGTACAATAGCGAAACCAGGAAATTGACATCAGTACCATCTACAGCCTTTATTCAGATCACAGCAGTTCTGCATGCACTTGTGTGTGTATGTTTAGTTCTTGCAGTCTTATCACATGTAAGATTTGTGTAACCCCAACCAGAATCAAGATAACAGAGCTGTTTCATCACACAGGAGCTCCCTGGCGGAGGCATCCTGCATGGTTGCTGTAACTTTCTAGTCCCTGGTACTAATCTACTAATCTGTTCTTCATCTCTAGAATTTTGTTATGTAAATAGATCAGACAGTATGCAACCTTTGAGGCTGGCTTTTTTTCACTCAGCATAATGCCCTTGATCCATTCAAGTTGTTCCATGTACAAAAGTTTGTCCTTTTTATTGCTGAGGAGTAGTCCATGGTGTGATGTGCCGTAGTTTGTATAATCATTCACCTATCAAAGGACATTTGGGTTGTTTCCAATTTTTGGCTATTACATAAAAAGCTGCTCTGAAAATCTATATACAGGTTTTTGTGTGGATGTAAGCTTTCGTTGCTCTGGGAAAGGTGCCCAGAAGTGCAACTGCTGGGTCGTATGTTAATCACATGTTTGATTTTATAAAAAACTGCTTTACTGTTTTCCAGAGTGGCTATACCATTTTACATTCCCACCAGCAAAGTATGAGAGGTCCAGTTCTTTGTATCTTTACCAGCATTTGCTGTTGTGACTTTTTTATGTTAGCTGTTTTTATTGTTATTATTATTATTAGCCACACCTTGTGGCATGCAGGATTTTAGTTCCCCAACCAGGGATTGAACCTGGGCCCTCAGCAGTGAAAGCACAGAGTCCTAACTACTGGACCGCCAGGGAAATCCCTCGTTAGCGTTTTATAGTTTTCATCAGACAAGTTTTGTAGATTTATACCTAAATACATGTTTTTTAGCAATTGTAAATGAGCAGTATGTTTCAAATGTTGGTTGCCACCTGTTTAATATTAGTATATAGAAATATGATTGATTTTTGTGTGTTGCTCCTATATTCTGGGACTTTGCTTAACTTACTTATTAGTCCTAGCAGTGTTTTTGTAGATTCCTTGGGATTTTCTAAATAGACAGTCATGTCATCTGCAAGTAGGCACAGTTTTATTTTTTTCCTTTCCAATGCACATACCTTTTATTTTCTTCTCTTGCTTTATTGTACTAGTAGGACTTACAGTACTACGTTCAATAAGAGTGGTGAGAGTGGACATCCTTACCTTGCTCCTGATCTTAGGGGGAAAGCATTCAGTCTTTCACTGTTAAGTATGGTGTAAACTGTAGATTTTTTTTGTAGATGCTCTTCATCAAGTTCAGGAAGTTCTCTTCCTAGTTTTGCTTGGAGATTTTTTTATCATGAATGGATGTTAAATTTTGTCAAATGATCTTTCTGCATCAATTAATGATTTTTCTCTTTAGCCTGTCAATATGGTGGATTACACTGATTGATTTTCAAATATTGAACCAGCTTTGCATTCCCAGAATGCAAACTTGGATTCAGTTTTTATCTATTTTATGATAGATGCTGGTCTATAGTTTTTTTTTTCTTTTTTGTACTGTGTCTGGCTGATTTTGGCTTAAGGGTGATACTGGCTTCATAAAATGAATTGGGAAGTGTTCTCTTCTGTTTTCTGGAAGAGATTATTTAGAATTGGTATCAGTTCCTTAAACTTTTGGTATAGTTCTCCAGTGAAATTGTCTGGACCTGGAGATTGCTTTTTGGTGAAGTTTTAAACTATGAATTAAATTTCTTTAATAGTAATTAAACTATTTGAATGATCTTTTTCATATTGGGTGAGTTTTGGTAATATGTAGTCTTTTGATTTTGGCTTTTTTCACTTAGCATAATATTTTTGAGGTTCATCCATGTTGTAGCATGTATTGGTGGTTCCTTTTTATTACGGAACAGTATTTTATAGTACGGATATACCTCTTGTTTATCTGTTCACGGACATTTAGATTGTTTCCCCTTTTTGACTATTATGAATAATGCAGGTAATTCACAAACAAGTCTTTGTATGAGCATATGTTTGCATTTCTCTTGAGTAGATAGAGACCTACGAATTGAATTACTGGGTCATATGGTAAGTTTAGACTGAAATTTTTAAGACGTTGCCAAACTTTTCAAAAGTTGGTACACCCTGGGACTTCCCTGGTGGTGCAGTGGTTAAGAATCCGCCTGCCAATGCAGGGGACACAGGTTCGAGCCTTGGTCCAGGAAGATCCCACATGCTGCAGAGCAACAAAGACTGTGTGCCACAACTGCTGAGCCCGCGAGCCACAACTACTGAAGCCCATGCGCCTAGAGCTGGTGCTCCGCAATAAGAGAAGCCACCACAATGAGAAGCCCGTGCACTGCAATGAAGAGTAGCCCCCGCTTGCCGCAACTAAAGAAAGCCAGCCCGCAGCAACGAAGACCCAACGCAGCCAAAAAATAAAATAAATAAATGAAATAAAATAAAATAAAAAGAAGTGACAAAAAAAAAAAAAAGTTGGTACACCCTTTTCCATTCCCATCAGAAATGTATGAGAGTTCCAGTCTTCACATCCTTGCTGCCACTTGTCTGCCTTTTTGATTATAGTCATTCTAGTGTAGGTGGTAATATCTCATTGTGGTTTTAATTTGCATTTCCCTAATGACTAATGATATTGAGTCTTTTGTTCGTATGCTTATTAGCCATACATATATTTTCTTTGGTGAAATTTGTATTCAAATATTTTGCCCAATTAAAAAATTTTTAAGTTGGACATTTTCTTAATGGTGTCTTTTTTAAAAATAACTTTACCAAGCTAGAGTTGACATACAATGAGCTGCACATGTTTAAAGTGTTTAATTTGTTATGTTTTAAGTGTTTAATTTGTTATGTTTTCACTTATGTATACATTCATGAAATTATCACCACAATCAAAATAATGAACATATAGATCCATCACCCCCAAAGTTTCTTCCTGTTGCTTTGAATTCATCCCACCCACCTCTCTGCCTGTCCCCTCCCGAGGCAACCACTGATCTGCTTTCTGTCACTATAGATTAGTTTGCATATTTTAGGTATTTATATATATGGAATCAAACAGTTTTTTGTTTGGGGTTTTTTTTTTCTTTTTTGGTCTGGTGTTTTCACTCAGCATAATTATTTTGAAATTTGTCCATGTTGCTACATGCATCAGTGGTTCATTCCTTTTTATTGCTGAGTAGAATTCCATTGTACAGCTAGACCAGTATATCACTGCATATTACCATATTCTCCAGGAAGACTGTCTTATTTTGAACTCTCATCAGTGGTGTATGAGGATTCTGGGTTGGTTTGTTTGGTTTTTTTTGGTACCAACACAAGATGCTCTGTTTCCTTATTTTATCTTTTGCCAGTATGATGTACCAAAATGATCTCAATTTGCTTTTCGTATATTTAATGGTCCTTTGTATTTCTCCTTTGGGGCATTGCCCATTTTTCTCTTTGCGTATTCCTTTTTTTTTTTTAATGGTTTGTGGACACTTTATATTAAAGGTTAACTCATCTGTCATACGTTGCAATTATTTTTTTCCAGTTTGTAATTTACCTCTCACTTTTGTTTAGTCTTTTTTTTGCCATACAGAAATTTTAATAGGTTTGTTTTACATTTTCAAAAATAGAGTGAGTGAAATTTATCAGTTTTATTTTCTGCCTGAAGTATTTCTTTAAGAGAAACATGCTTGATTACATGATTATAAAAATATCCACCTGTGTTTTTTTAGTAATATTAGTACTTGTCAGAATGTAAACTCCATGAAAGAAGGGGTCTTCTCCTGGCACATAATAGGTGGTCAGGATACTTAATGAATGAATTCAAAAGTTTTACAATTACCAATTTAATCAGTATTTATTAATTGTCTATTCCATGTGTAGCAATAGTTTGCTAGTAATTTTATCATAGAAGTTGTGATATATTTGCTATTCCCTGAATGTTATGCAGAAAACATTTGTGGAATATTGTACTGATGTAGAATTGGTTTCATAAGTAAAATTAGAAAACTATAGTTTTCTTTCTGTTTTTCAGGTTTATCCACATTTTTGCTATGAATATATTTATTTATGAATAAATAGGTTGTATGAATTAACAGTATAACAGCTGGAAAAATAACAGTGAAAATGAATGTCTTTGCATATGATTTCTTGTCTCAGTTGGAACTTTTGTCTTTCTTGGGTTTATATTTCAAATTGGACTGCTTTCATTTTCGTGGAGGATGGAAATGCAGCTGGTAGACAGTTATGTAAGGGAGGAGAAAAAGTAAGGGCAGTTCTCTATAACCAGTATTAGTAAAGATTGGTGCTACTGACTAAATTACATTTAGGTCAGCTCTAGCGCAAATCAGTCATCATGTTTATAAAAAAGGACCGTATCTCCTTACTTCCCCAGTTCCATCCCATCCCCCAACAACAATTCTTCCTTCATTTTGCTCTGCTCTGTGGGATCTGACCTGCCATGTGTTGTTTTTCTAAGCAAGTCAGAAATGGGCAAGTCTGTGCTGTTCAGAATCGGAAAGCTGTAGGTTTCAAATGTTTTTGCTTATGACTTTGGAGGGGGGGAGCTCCAGAGCAAATTTTTAGAAGTGAATAATTGTCTAAAATTTAAATGAAATCTTAATCATTTCAAGACCTGACATAGCTATTTGGATAGCTAATTTACCTTTCTTTTGTCTTCTGTTTTTCAACAGTTTACTTTATCAAAATGCATAGATGCAGTGATGGTGCTAGGAAATTCTCATTTATTCATGAATCGTTCCAACAAACTTGCTGTCATAGCAAGTCACGTTCAAGAAAGGTATGACCATTATGATTACTCTTCCTGTTCAGTGCTTAGGGACGCTTGGACCAGATATTACTGGGGTAGATAAATATACCTCAAATAATAAACTAGTAGTAGGTAAGAGTTTGGTATGAAGTATTTCAAGAGACTGTAAAGCATTTCAAGAGACTGTAACCCAGTACCTTCTTTATTCTTCTCGTTTTTTAAGAAAACAGTGGAATCATCAAAACATTCTGTGGTGGTAGACTCATGGTTGCCCATTTGCCTATTTTCTACATTCTTTAAAACTGAAATTTATTATGGAATCTTGAGAATCTGGAATTGGTGTGGTTTTTGTTATCTCTGCTGGATTTCATTTTGATGTTTAGTGAGGGCTCCAAGTCCTCGTGTAACTAGGCTCTTTTTGGTTTTTTGTTTTTCTGTTTCAGCCGATTCTTATATCCTGGAAAGAATGGCAGACTCGGAGACTTCTTTGGAGACCCTGGCAACCCTTCCTCTGAATTTACTCCCTCAGGAAGTAAAGATGGAAAATACGAGTTGTTAACAGCAGCAAATGAAGTTATTGTTGAAGAGATCAAAGATCTAATGACTAAGAGTAACTGCTTTCAGCTTTTTTTTTTTTTCCTTCCATTATTCCTATTTGCAAGTGGAGTTGAATGTGGAGGTCCTTGAGGCTTTGAGTCCAAAACTTTGAGGATCTCGATACTATTTACTTCCTTCTCTTTTCTTTTCTTTTTTTTTTTAAAGGAATTCCTTTATTTTTATTTATTTTTATTTATTTATTTTTGGCTGTGTTGGGTCTTCGTTTCTGTGCGAGGGCTTTCTCTAGTTGCGGCAAGCGGGGGCCACTCTTCATCGTGGTGCGCGGACCTCTCACTATCACGGCCTCTCTTGTTGCGGAGCACAGGCTCCAGATGCGCAGGCTCAGTAGTTGTGGCTCACGGGCCTAGTTGCTCCGCGGCATGTGGGATCTTCCCGGACCAGGGCTCGAACCCGTGTCCCCTGCATTCGCAGGCAGATTCTCAACCACTGCACCACCAGGGAAGCCCTCTCTCTTTTCTTTTAAAAAATCTTTTCCATCAAAGCCTGTGCATTAGTTGCCTGACCTCTGCAGCATTGACACTGTTCGCCGTCCTCTGCTTCTTAAAATACTCTGGTTTCTGAGGATAGCCTGTTGACCTATTTTTCCTCTTTTTTGGACCATTCTTTCTTCCATTTCTGACATTTTCTTCTTTCTTTTTGTTTCTTAAAAATATATACATTTTTTTATTCTGCCGGGTTATTTTCTTATTTTCTCCCTCTGCGTGTTCTCATCCACTCTTGTCATTAATTATCATTTATGTATGAACACTTCCCAGTCTTTGTCTCTAATCTAGCCTTTCTTTCAAGCTGCAAATGTCTCCACTTAAACGTCCCACAGCCTCATTAACACGGCCCAGACCAGTTTCATTATCTTTTCTCTCAGTTAGACCACCGTTTCCATTTCCTATTTCTGTCACCCCCCGGCCACCTACTTTTCCAAAATTTTCTTTTTGGACTCCTTCCTCCTCATCCAACATCTAATCAGCTATGAGATCCTATTAATCTGTCCTCAGCAGTATCTCCAAAGTCTGACCCCTTGTTACCTGCCATGTAGCGGAGCCTTGGCCGTGCTGACATTTTGGGCCGGGTAATTCTTTATTGTGGGGCTTTCCTGTGCTTTGAAGGATACGTAGCAGCATCCCTGGCCTCAACCAACTGGATGCCTAATATCCCCCGGTTGTGAGAACCAAATGTCCCCCGTGGGGCACAGTTGCCCAGGTGGAGAGCCTTTGCTCTAGATCGTTGTTATCAACTTCTTAACCGACTCCGGTCTCTCTCCGTTCCAGTCTTCCCACTCAGCCTCTAGAGCTGTCATCCTAAATGTCAGAGCTGCTGTTCCCGCCCTTAAAGACCTTTTGCTGATTCCCTGTTGCCTGCAGGCAGTGTTTTCAATCTGTCTCCTGTGTCCAAATCACCTGTGGGGAAAAGGCAATTCTAGAGACAGAAAGTGGATTAATGATTTCTCCTGGGGCTGGGGAGGAGCAGAGAGGTGATGGGAATGGGCCCAAGTGATCTTTTGGGGTGGTGGAAATGTTCTACAATTGGATTGTGGCGAGGATTTACATCCCTACAAATTTACTAAAAATCATTGACTTGTGTGCTTAAAAAGATAATCTTGTGATCTGTAAGTTATACCCCAATAAAACTGTTAAAAATCACCTGGAGGGCTTGTTAAAATGAAATACTGAACCCCACTCCATAGTTTCTGATTCAGTGGGTTTAGGGAGGGCCCAAGAATTTGTGTTTCTATTGAGTTCCCTGGTGATATTCCTACAGCTGGTTCTCGAATCATGTTTTGAGCAACCACTGGCCCCCAGGGCAAAGTCCCAACTTCTCAGTGTAGTGTTCCAGACCTTTCCTGGTCTGACCTCCCCATGGGGTATCAGCGCTCCTGGACCGGTTGCAGGCCCTGTTCGCACAGCGTGTCCATCTGGGCTCCCCACCTTCTTGCGCTGAAGGTGTAGAATTTTGATTTTTATGAGAGTGACTGTTTTTCACTCAAGTCTCCGAATAAGTTGTAAACCTCGTCCCTGCCTCCCACAGCCAGGGCACTTTCTCCAGTCCTCTTTTCACGGCTTTCCCAGGCAGGTGGGAGGTGGTGGGAAGGGCTTGGGGCCTGGCCAGGGGCCACTGTCCAGGCTGCCTGCAGTTGCACAGGGCCTCTGCTACCACTTAGGTCATTGAGCAGCCACAACCTTTCCCAGTAACACCAGGATATTTTTTATTATCTGTTTCTTATAACATAAAATTTACCATTTTAACCATTTTTAAGTGTACAGGTCAGTGGCATTAAGTACATTCACGCTGTTGTGCAAAATCACCACCGTCCATTTCCAGAACTGTTTCATCATTGAAAACTGAAACTTTATACCCATTAAACAACAACCCCCCATTCCTACCCCTTCAGCCCCCAACCACCAGGGTATTTTAAATTGAGAAAATGTTTAAAAATTGCTTATCTATGTTTTTAAACCCAGTTTGAAAATGTCATCTGATTTCATTCATGAAGAAGAATGCTTTGGTTTGAAAATGATTTTAGGTCAAGAAAGTACCTAAAAATTCCCTTTTTAATGTTTTTTGTTGTCTACAGGTGACATAGAGGGTCAACATACAGAAACTCTGCTGGCAGGATCCCTCGCCAAAGCTCTTTGCTGTATCCTTGGTGTTTTAATCATTCAGAAGGTGTTTTTTGGTAATAAAGAGATCTGAACTTGTGATAGTTCTCAGAACCTTGGGTGCCCATGTTAATGGAAGGCATGAGTATTCTAAAGTGGTAGATAATCAAAAAATAGTTTATCTTGGCTTTGACATGTTTTTAGGACAAGCTGTAAGAATGAGAAAACTCTAGTTTCTCCAGTATGTCTTGCTCATAATGCATTATTCTTCAGGATGCTTCTTTGCTTCCTATTAGACAAATTAAAAAAAAATTTTTTTTTGTCTCTCTTGTGTTGGAAGCAGGGTTTGATTTTAAAAAGCCATTTACTAACCCTGGGGCTTATTAAATGAGTAGCTGCTTCTCTACAGGAGAATGCGTTATTTTGCACACCTTTATAAGCACTTTGATTATCTATGTTTGTGTGATATTTTCTCAGTCTTAAGTAATTTAGTTTGTCAGTTTTGTACAGTATTGAGTCTGTCCAGACCTTGATTGAGGGTATCTGATCATCTGGGTATGCTTTTCAAATTCATTATCTCATTTGATGGTGTATTGATTTACTTGTGTTCCCAGTATTCAAATCCAGGACATGGTGGATAATCATAGAACAAGCAGGTAGATAATCAAAGAACAATCAAGTCTACTTATTTTAATTTTCTGGGACAAAGATCATATTTTGGTCAGGTTACAAAGCCCATTTGATTACAGAGTTAGTAATTGGAAGCTCCCAATCACTCTTGTTTTATGTGTTTATCGTGGGCCTTGGAACTTTTCCTTTTTTCAGCTGGGTGGATGCTGGATTTATTTAACTAAAATTGAGGTTATTTTTCTGTTTACTATTAGTACTTATGAAATAATATTTTTAAATTCCTTAATGCTAAGAAAATAAGACATTCATAGAATGAACAAGGATGTTAAAGGTAGGCGCCTACATTCTTCTATGAGACTGTAATCTTTATTTACTACTATAACTTTGAGGTACTGTTTAAAAATTGGTGAGAAAACCTTATATGTAATATGTTTAATAAGATTCAGTTAAATTGTAAACTGTTTTTATCTCTTTACAGATAATCAGGAAATGAAGTCAAGGATATTGGTAAGATTAAAAGATATCAAAACGATGTTTTTATACCAGCTAAAGCCAATTAGAAAACATAATGGGAAATAAGACCCATTTATAATAGAAACAATAAATATTAAGTACCCAGAATTAATTAACAAGCAATACGTAAAATTGATTATGGTGAAAAACTAAAATTCTGAGAGACATGAAAGAATTGAATAAATGGAGAGCCATATTTTTTTTCTTTTTAAAATTTGTACTTTATTATTATTGTTTTTAACATCTCTATTGCAGTATAATTGCTTTACAATGGTGTGTTAGTTTCTGCTTTATAACAAAGTGAATCAGCTATGCGTATACATATATCTCCATATCTCCTCCCTCTTGCATCTCCCTCCCACCCTCCCTATCCCACTCCTCTGGGTGGACACAGAGCACCAAGCTTATCTCCCTGTGCTATGTGGCTGCTTCCCACTAGCTAGCTATTTTACATTTGGTGGTGTATATATGTCCATGCCACTGTCTCACTTAAAAATATGGAACGCTTCACGAATTTCCGTGTCATCCTTGAGCAGGGGCCATGCTAATCTTCTCTGTATTGTTCCAATAAAATTTGTACTTTTTTAAAATTGAAGTATAGTTGATATACAATATTATTTATGTTACAGGTGTATGATACAGTGATCCACAATTTTTAAAGGTTATCCTCCATTTATAGTTATTATAAAATATTGGCTATATTCCCCATGTTGTACAGTGTATCCTTGTAGCTTATTTTATGCATAACAGTTTGTACCTCTTAATCCTTTACCCCTATATTGTCCCTCCCCTCTTCCCTCTCCCCACTGGTAACCACTAGTTTTTGGAGATCCATATTTTATTCTTTAATGTAATTTTTCCAATATTAAACTGTAAGTTCAATGCAATCTCAGAATATTATCAGATTTTTTTTTTCCTGGCAGAGTGGGGGGATTTAAGAAAGTCAACAGTTTATCGGAAAGAATAAATCAATGAGAATAGCTAGGAGCTTTCAGAAAGAAAATAGTAGGCAGGAACTTGCTCCAGTTGACTTAAAGAAAGACACACAACGTAAGAGTTGTGAGTTGTAAGTTTTATCCAGAGTCTTACAGCCCAGGAGACAGCCAGTCAGCTGTGAGGAAACTCCCAAAGAGGTAGGGGAGAAGCCAGTTTATCTATGATTTTTTTGGCTAGGAAATTCTTGCAGTCAAGCATATATCTTGGTAAAAGATGACTGCTAATCACGAAGAACAGATATCTCAAGTTAGTGATTTTCGTGCTTTTCTATTTCTTTTTTCAGTTCTTGCCTGCGAAGAGGCAAGAATCTGGGGTCATTGAAATTCTTCCTGAGATATGCATCTAACTATCTAAAGGCCTATTTATCCAAAGCACAGAGTCCCTCATCCTGAACTCCTCTCAGGGTGCGCTGTCGGTGGGCAGCTGCAGTGAGTTCCCAGTTAACCCTTGTAGAACTGGGTAGTGAGCAGTTCTCTTTGTTCTTCTTTGTGCACACTCCTTTAGGCATTAAAACACATTATAAAGCTACAGTAACTGTGGTTCTGGTATAGTAGTAGGCAAACAGATAATGGAAAAGACTAGAGTCCAGAAGCCAGGTACACAGTGGGGTTTGACATGTGATAAACAAAGCACTTCAAATTAGTGGGAGGGAAATGGATTATTCAATAAAAGGTACTGGGCCAGTTGATTGGC
Source organism: Balaenoptera borealis (assembly GCF_965194805.1). Classification (NCBI taxonomy): domain Eukaryota; kingdom Metazoa; phylum Chordata; class Mammalia; order Artiodactyla; family Balaenopteridae; genus Balaenoptera; species Balaenoptera borealis. The sequence continues at coordinate 85,387,490 of NC_138875.1, forward strand.
CATTTGCGGGAAAGCAAAGCTAGATCTCACTGCTTATACCTAAACACATTCTAGTAAAGATCAAACATTTCAATGTAAAAATTCAAGTCATAAAAGCTCTAGAAAAAAATATCTGTTTATAGTCTTGTGTTGATGAGTATCTTGCTAAGCATGATTTGAAACTTTAAAAGGAAGTGTAAGACCTCAAAAAAATAAAACCCCCAAAACAAGGATGGGGAAAAAAAAAACTATTAGGAAAAAGTACTTTCAGTATAGCTACCTGACAGGATTAATGTAATATTTCTACAATAAAAAAGAGCTCTTGAAAATTAATTTTTAAAAGTCAGGGTTGACTCTAAAGAAACAAGTGGGAAACGAGCAATCGGTAGAAGAGGAAATGAAAATGACCAGTTAGCATTTGGAAATACGGTCAGCCCTACTAGTGGTTATTCCCTTGCACCGCCCATGGGAGGATAAACTGGTACAGCTTTTCTGGAGGGCAGTTCGGTAATATGTATCAAAATTAAATGTGCAGACACTTTAGTAATCTCACTGACTATTTTAGGAGCTAATCGGAGAGTTGTGCAAAGGGTAGACGAGAGTGTTCGTTAGAGCATTGTCTAAAACCGGGGTTTGGAAACTGCTTAAGTGTCTTCTGTAGATAATAGGTTGAACAGTGGAAATCTATGAACTCAGCATGAAGGATGGTTACATCCAAATTTATTGATGTAAGATTTTCCCCCCAGATATTGTGGACTGAAAAAGCAGGTTGCAGAACACTAGATAGAGTATCATCCTGGGGGGGGTGTGTGTGAGTATATACACATGCCCACATAAGTGCTCTTTAGAAGCTATTAACAAGGGTTCTTTCTTGAGGGATAGGATTTGGGGGAGATTTTTGCAGTCATCTTTACAGTTTTAGGTATTATTAAATAATAACTTCAAAGACAAATTAGAAAGATGATATTGGTTGTAATTTGTAGTATACTGTGATGACATTTGAGTGAGAATACTAGGATGTGGCTGAAAGGTATTAACATGGATGTGATTTTTAGGTGATTAAGGCTGCAGAAGACAGCACGTTGCAGTATATGAACTTCATGAATGTCATCTTTGCAGCACAGAAGCAGGTGAATTGAGAGCCTTCTTTTTAAAGAATATTGGTTTCATAATGAAGGAGTTAATTTTATTGTTTGAATGACCTACTTAGAGAGGTATTCTGACTAGATACTTATTAAGGGATTGGGAATCTGGAATCCATATTTTGTACAATACTAGTCATTTCTCTATTTTGGGTCCTGGACCCTTGAGAATCTGATGGGTCCCCAGAAAAATATGCACTCAAACAGTTTTGCAGATAGTTTTGTGGAATTCCTGTAACCCATTTAGCCCATCCTTGGACCCCAGGCTAAGAATTCTAGGTTTTATAGTTTGCTGCATACCTTGCTTCAATTTCTCTGTCTCTTTGCTTCAGGGAGGTCTTATAAAGATTTGATATTTTTACTTTGCAAATAACTGAAGTGTTCAGATGAGTTATCACTAATACGTTTTCTTCTTTGATATGTTAAAAAAAAAACTTCCTTAAAACTTCAGTTTTAACCTAAAATGCTGCTATAGCCATGTAAAATATTCTCCATCTTGGAGTGGCAGCATGATGTAGTGAAAAGACCATGGACTTTGGGGACAGGCAGACTGGGGGTGACAGCACTGCTTCCCCTTGGCTCTGTGACCACCGCCCGGCCAAGGCCTGGGTGCTTCAGCCGTAAAATGCAAATCAGATATCTACCTTGCAGAGTTATTATGCATATTAAATGAGCCATTTTAAGAATAGAGTCTGGCATATAGTAGGTTCTCACTGTAAGGTAGTCATTATTATTCCTATAATATTTTTTAAAATGTTCATTTCAGAATATTTTGATTGATGCCTGTGTGTTAGACTCCGATTCAGGACTCCTCCAACAGGTATGTTTTATTTTATTTTATTTTATTTTTATTTATTTTTAAAAATAAATTTATTTATTTATTTATTTATTTTATTTCGGCTGCATTGGGTCTTCGTTGCTGTGCACGAGCTTTCTCTAGTTGCAGCGAGCGGGGGCTATTCTTCGTTGCAGTGTGCAGGCTTCTCATTGCGGTGGCTTCTCTTGTTGTGGAGCGTGGGCTCTAGGTGCGCGGGCTTCAGTAGTTTTGGCTCACGGGCTGTAGAGCACAGGCTCAGTAGTTGTGGCGCACGGGCTTAGTTGCTCTGCGGCATGTGGGATCTTCCCGGCCCAGGGCTCGAACCTGTGTCCCCTGCGTTGGCAGGCGGATTCTTAACCACCGCACCACCAGGGATGCCCAACAGATATGTTTTAAATGAATGCTTGGTGTTGGTGGTTATGAAAGCACGGTGTGTTCTCTTACTTATTGTTGAATGCTTTTCATCCACCAGTCTTCACACATTTTTATTTTTTAATATTTTATTTATTTATTTATTTACTTATTTAGGCTGTGCCGAGTCTTAATTGCGGCACGCGGGATCTAGTTCCCCGACCAGGGATCGAACCCGGGCCCCCTGCATTGGGAGCTCGGAGCCTTACCCACTGGACCACCGGGGAAGTCCCCACACATTTTTAGGGATTAGCCTGTATGATGCTTTAGATTAGAGCACCAACGTCTCTCTGGTTTCTTTGATATTTTTATTTACATTTTACATAATGATTTTATTGAATTTTTAAAAGTAATTCACACATTAAAATGAATTCAAGCAACGCGGAAAAGTATTTTTTAAAAGTTAAAAAAATCCCTTCAAATCCTATCATCTGAAAGTTACTGTTGTTAGTATTAGGTGAACAGCGTGACAGATCTCTCTGTACCTACAGATGGAAGAATAGATCACTAAGCAAAGAATTTTATAAAAATAGGATCATATTCCAGATCTGCGCTATTCTTTATGGTAGCCATATGGCTGTTGAGCTCTTGAAATGAGTCTGATCTGAATTGAGATGTGCATAAGTATACACACTGAATTTCAAAGACTTAGTATTGAAAAAAACAATGTAAAATATCTCATTAATGATTCTTATACTGATTACATGTTAAAATGATAACAGTTTGGATATATTGAGTTAAATAAAAATGCTCTTAAAATTAATTTTATCTCTTTTTTTAAAAATAAATTTATTTTTTGGCTGCATTGGGTTCTCCTTGCTGTGCACGGGCTTTCTCTAGTTGCGGCGAGTGGGGGCTACTCTTTGTTGCAGTGCACGGGCTTCTCATTGCGGTGGCTTCTCTTGTTGCAGGGCACGGGCTCTAGGTGTGCGGGCTTCAGTAGTTGTGGCACACGGGCTCAGTAGTTGTGGCTCGTGGGCTCGGGCGCAGGCTCAGTAGTTGTGGCACATGGGCTTAGTTGCTCTGCAGCATGTGGGATCTTCCTGGACCAGGACTTGAACCCGTGTCCCCTGCAATGGCAGGCAGATTCCTAACCACTGCGCCACCAGATGTTATTTTTAATCAAAATATGAAACTGAATTTTACTTTAACTAAAAAGGGAAAAGGAAAAAAAACGGAAATAAGACTGAAGAAATTACTAAACTTTTGATAAATGTTTTTGACCACAAGAAATATTATTTCCTAAAAGATCAGTTAAAAGCACAAAATTGTAGAAAACTTTGAGTTTAGGTTACTGCTGGGGATGCGTGGGGAAGGGGAGATACAACCAGAAAGTACACCAGCTTCAAAGGTTCTAGAATTAACCTATTTCTTAAGCTTGATGGTAAGTGCATGGTGTTTGTTGGGAATGTGAGAAGGTACAGCCACTTTGGAATACAGTCTGAAACTTCCTCAGAAAGTTAAACGTAGAATTACCAGTTGAGTCCACAATTCCATTCTTAGATATATATTTAAGAAAAATGAAAACGTGTCCATACAAAATATTATACGTGAATATTCATAGCTGTGCTATTCATAATAACCCAGAAATGGAAACAAGTCAAATGCCCATCAGCGGACGAACGGATAAATAAATTGTGGTCTATCCATGCAATGGAATATTATTTGGTCATAAAAGGGAATGAAGTACTGATACATGCTACAATATGAATGTACCTTGAAAACATTATCCTAAGTGCAAGAAGTAAAAGGACATATATTGTCTGATTCCATTTATATGAAGTGTCCAGAATAGGCAAATCCATAGAGACAGAAAGCAGATTAGTGGTTGCCAGGGGAAAGGAGGGATGGAGAATGACTGTTAATGGGGATGGGATCTCTTTTTGGGGTGATGAAAATGTTCTGCAAGTAGATAGCGGTGACAGTTGCACAACTCTGTGAATATTCTAAAAACTAGTAAATTGTACACTTTAAAAGGGTGAGTTTAAAGCACTTTTTTTTTTTTTTTTTTTTTTTTTTTTAATAGCTACTTTATTTATTTATTTTATTTTATTTTTGGCTGTGTTGGGTCTTCGGTTCATGCGAGGGCTTTCTCTAGTTGAGGCAAGTGGGGGCCACTCTTCATCGCGGTGCAGGGACCGCTCTTCATCGCGGTGCGCGGGCCTTTCACTATCGCGGCCCCTCCCGTCGCGGGGCACAGGCTCCAGACGCGCAGGCTCAGTAGTTGTGGCTCACGGGCCCAGCTGCTCCGCGGCATGTGGGATCTTCCCAGACCAGGGCTCGAACCCGTGTCCCCTGCATTAGCAGGCAGATTCTCAACCACTGCGCCACCAGGGAAGCCCAAAGGGTGAGTTTAATAGCATGTGAATTACATCTCAAACTGTTACTAAAAGATACAATGAGAATGAATAAACATGGCAAGAATAGAACTTTATCAGTAGCAAACAAACAGGAAAAATGGCTTGTACTCTTATACTACAGTCTGCAAAGGGTGAAAGGGTGTGGGCCAAGGGGAAAACACAAGATATTTGAACATCTGGAGAGGTAGCTGCAAGTTTCTGGTCCTCCCGCACTCTGGGAAGAGATTCCCTTTTAATTTGCTGTGTCGTATCTTCCTCTCCTTTTGGAGACCTGAAGAGTTGCTGGTGAGAATGACCTCCCGCTGGAAGGCTAAGCGAGTGCTAGTTTGGCTGAGAGCACTTTGTCTTGCAGGCTTGTGACATCACAGGGGGACTGTACTTGAAGGTGCCTCAGATGCCCTCCCTTCTGCAGTATTTACTGGTAAGGAAATGTCAACAGTGAACCTAATGCCTTGAGTCCAGTGAGACCCTGCTTCCTGGGGAATGAACGGGAGTAAGATGGCTGATGCCTAGTAACTGGAAGAAAGGGGCAGAGGGGTGACCTAGGGAATTCAAACTTAAGGGAGTCTTTGGACCCTGTAAGCTGTATGTGGAATGTTGTATGACTGTTGACAGAACAGTGCCTGTGTGTGGTGGTGCTCAGTAATTGTGGAATGGATAGAAACACATTTCTAATAGTCGATTTCTCATAGACTTTCAAGGAAAATCTAATTTAGTATTCTTAGTGTTTACTGGCTAATATCTGATATCTATGTCCTGGCTTCGGGTTATTTTCCCCCATGTTTTAAATAAAATTTCCTTGCTTTTTTTTTTAACAGTGGGTTTTTCTTCCTGATCAAGATCAGAGGTCTCAGTTAACCCTCCCACCCCCAGTTCATGTCGACTACCGGGCTGCTTGCTTCTGCCATCGAAATCTCATTGAAATCGGCTACGTGTGTTCTGTGTGCTTGTCAAGTAAGTTCACGTAGCGCTGAGTTTTTCTATGTTGTGGAGGAGTGTGCAGAAAACATCCCCAGCTGTGTGGCTGTTAGACTGTCCTGTTCATTTTTCGTTTTTTCAATTTGCAGTATTCTGCAACTTCAGCCCTATCTGCACTACATGCGAGTAAGTATCTTTGAGGCTGTGTGGCTGGCTTGCCCTTGATAGAGATTTAGAGCATTAAAAAGTATTTTCTTCTCTGTATTATTTCAGGACAGCCTTTAAGATTTCTCTCCCTCCTGTACTGAAGGCCAAGAAAAAGAAACTGAAAATGTCCGCATGACAGTAGAAATTGTTTCCCCATCACTTAGAGCTATTAATAGAAATTATACAGCAGAACCTTTGTTAGGAAGGCTCTGAAAAAAATAGAGAGATGTGTAAGATAAATGTTAATGAACTTTCTTACAGGAAATATACTAAAACATCATCCTCATCCTATGCTTCTTGGGGGCTGATTGATTTGAGGGAGTCATTCTATGCAATATACCCTAAAATTTCTTCTGACTGGTTTTTGTCCAGAAATGGAGGAAGAAAGCACAAATTTGTGATTTTTTTTTTTTTTTTTAATGAGATGATTGTTTGTCAAAGCCAGTCTGTCCTGATTATAAGCGTCAGAACCTACCAAGTCTAGGTTCTTACTGTGAAACGTATGACGTGAAATTTGAACACAGTTTTGGAAAAAGTGACTATTTATGGAGTAATGGCATTAATCAAGATAGAACATGTTACTTGAGTCAACACTTAACTTCGACAGTAGTCACGTAAATAAAATCCTTGTTTTCTAGATTGAGATTTAGCTCCAGATATTAGCAGATACTTATTCTTTTGTCTGACATTAGTACATGTTTGGACAGAGTTATCCAAATGATAGTTTGTCACTGAAAATCTCTAAAATCGGATTTTAAATGAGTAAGGAGAGTGAGTGCAGTAGTCTGGTGGGAACTTCTTCTTTAAGAACAGTTGTGTGAAGAGCTTATTTTTGAAAGCCAGTGTCTGGGTTCTGAGGGGGAATTTCTTGGAGAGAATGGATTCTGTACAGTGAAGTGTTGCCCCACACAGAATTCATCCCTTTTTTAATGAGGAGGGGGAAAGCATTAATACTGGAGAACTGTTCTCTAGAAGCTTTGGACTTAATACTGAAAAATTCTGTAAGTTCCAAAGAAAAATTATTTGCAACAATAAAAAACTTATTTTTCTATATAACCTTGAAGTTATTAAAAGTCCTTTTAAATTCCAGCAGAGTGTAGGAAGCGTTTTTAGGAATGGTGGCCAATTTAATTTGTTTTTAAAAAGTAAATTGACAAAGACCTATTTGTGTATACAACCTTGTATATAAATAAGATTTTAATTTTCTCTTGATACCATCTCAGAAACTGAGTCTCATTTAAGCAATTTGGTGTTTGGTTGGATTATTTCAGTCGATTTTATATTCTGGATTTACAATTTTGTTAACAAATACACAAAGATTTTGGTGATCACTTTGCAAGTATTTGCTAATCTTTAAGAATCTGTTTGTCTTTTAAAAATAATATTTAATATTTCACAGCCTAACTATGTGTAATGGAGATCTCTATTTTAAGTCTAGGAAACAAAGCATCATATATCTAAAGATGAATAATTTCAAACAAGCTGATAAGGTTTTTGTTATTACTTTTTCATTTGACATGTTTTATGAACTGGCCTAATTCTGTTTAAATTTTATTTTTAACAGTTGTGTTTGTGGTTTATTTTGTATAAATGTTTATAATAAAATAATTTAAATTTTCATATTTGCTTATTTCCTCTCATTCATTGTTTATTTCATGCTCATTCAATTCATCTTCAACTCTGTACTTTTTACCTGGATTTGGTCACATGTCAGACAGTTTTTTATTCAACTCTGAAGAACTTTAATTTCAAATCTTGCCAGAACTCTCACAAAAATATTGTTACAAATACTATACGATTATAGATTGGTATGAAATTTTTAATACAAGGTTTCTTACACACCATACATGGATTCTCTCAGTGAATTGGTTCACCACTGCTCTGATGGCTAACAAAATGAGTGAACATTTATTGAGTGCTTACTATATGCCAGGCATTAGCCTAAGCTCATTAGATGTGCTACCTCACTTAATTCTCACACAATCTTATTTGGGAGAGACTATTATCTCCTTTTTAAAGATGAGGAAGGACTTCCCTGGTGGTCCAGTGGGTAAGACTCTATACTCCCAAAGCAGGGGACCCGGGTTCCATCCCTGCTCAGGGAAATAGATCCCACATGCCGCAACTAAGAGTTCACATGCCACAACTAAAGATCCTGCATGCCTCAATGAAGATCCCGAGTGCTGCAACTAAGACCTGGCGCAGCCAAATAAATAAATAATAAGGGGCTTCCCTGGTGGCACGGTGGTTAAGAATCCGCCTGCCAGTGCAAGGGACACGGGTTCAAGCCTTGGTCTGGGAAGATCCCACATGCCGTGGAGCAACTACGCCCGTGCGCCACAACTACTGAGCCTGCACTCTACAGCCCACGTGCCACAACTACTGAGCCCACGAGACACAGCTACTGAACCCCGCGTGCCTAGAGCCCATGCTCCGCAACAAGAGAAGCCACCGCAATGAGAAACCTGCACAACAAAGAGTAGCCCCTGCTCCCCGCAACTAGAGAAAGCCCGCACACAGCAACGAAGACCCAATGCAGCCAAAAATAAATAATAATAATAAAGATGAGGAAGCCCAAGCTTAGAGAGGTTAAGTGACTTTCCCAAGGTCACTTAATGTAGAAGGACGGTGAAACTCAAACCAGGCAGTCCGACCTCAGAGCGTGCACCCTTAGTTACCGAACTATAATAACGCTTGAGATACTTTGAGGCTACCGACATAAAAAGGAATATTTTTTCAGGCAGAATTTTGATGCTTTTGCATCTCTCCTAATGCTGGGCAAAACCTCTTGTGTGTTCTTTGATAAGACCTGCTTTCGGAGTTCTGAGAGCTCTGTGTGGTACAAACAAAGCCTTCAAAAAACTGGGAGAATAATAAGAACAATTCAACAACACAATTATAGCACTGCAGCCTCACCCCCTTTTTGTCCCTCCCCCCAAATCACCATAAAAATCAAGTTTATTAAGTTGCTTGTTTACAATCTAGTGTCAGTAGGCTCGCTCTTGCATTAACTCCAGGTTGATTGAATTAACTGCAGGTTGGAGGAACTCTGGCTTTTAAAATGAACGCGGCCTCCTACTTTTTCGTGATCCTTTGCGTAGCGCGAAGGCGGCCGAAGGACTTAAGGCCCGTGGGCTGGGCAGAGATGCTGCGGCTGGGTTTGAGGGCGGGCGCTCTCTGCTGCTGGTCCAATCACGGCGCGCCGCTCCGCCAGACCGGCGGCCGATTGGTGGTTGCCATAGCTCCGGGTGTTCGCTTGACAAGATGGCGGAGAGTTAGCCGGAGCAGTGGCTTCGCGTCCCCGCGCTTCCAGGCTTCTAAGGCGGGCGCGGTCCTGCAGTGCAGGCCCAGCGAGACCCCAGGCATGCGTTTGCCGCCGCCGGTCCCTCTGCTCTTGGGGCTCCTCTTTCTGCAGAGCGTCTTGAGGCCTCTGGGGGGGGACCTGGGTGCGTAAGGCGGGGCAAGGGCCTGCAGGACCGGGGCTGAGGGAGGGGACGAGGCTTCTGAGGCCAAATTTGGGGCTCCTCCGGGACCTGCGGAAGACCCCGCCAAAGGAAGCCACCACCCAGCGTAGGCAGGGGCTCTGCAACTATTAACTCCACTTTGTCCCTTTTTCCCGCTAGTTTTCATGCCTCCTGTCATCCGCATGTCCGGCCCTGAAGTCAGCGCTTCCCTGGTTGGAGGCACCGAGGATGTGACCGTGTCCCTGACCCAGCTGCGGGACGAGATGGGTAAAGAGCCCGGCCCTTCCTGTGGGGAGGGAGGAGGTTGGGCCAGGTCCAGGCCGCCCAAGAAGCCTGGCCAGGTGGCATCCCCTGGGTCCCTTGCCGCTGTCCACTTCAAAGTCGGGATGGGGGCTACTGTGGAGCAGAGGACCGAAGGACAGGTTCAGTAAAAGCAAGCTTGAAATCTTACTAGTTAGCCTTCGCTGAGCTATCCGCTGTGCTTAAATGCATCACCTCATTTTCCTAATACGAACAGTAATACCTTTTAATCCGTTTAACAAATGAAGACACTGAAGTTCAGAGAGGTGGTCACTTGTCCAAAGTCACACAGCTTGTAAAGGGTCCAATCCTAGGCTCGGAAAGGGATTCCTGACTTAAGAGTGCACCCTCTTAGTGGCTGGGCAATAGTGCCTTGCATTCTAATCTTCTCTCCCGTAGGATTCTTGCCAGTTCCTGACTGCGGAGTGCTGAGCAATGAGACTGGAGACTGGAGTTTGACTGTCAGCCCCACTGTGGTAAGGCCAGAGGTGAAAACCTTTTGGGTAGCATCTTCGGAGGCCCACATCTGGTGTTCCTGCAGTGTTGTTCTCTCTCTCTCTTCTTTTTTTATTTTTTTATTTTTGGCTGCAACGAGCAGCTTGCGGGATCTTAGTTCCCCTACCAGGGGTTGATTGAACCTGGGGCCATGGCAGTGAAAGCCTAACCACTGGAGTGCCAGGGAACTCCCCCTGCAGTGTTCTCTCTCTCTTTTTCTTTTTAAGAACATACATTTATTTATTTATCTATCTATCTATCTATCTATCTTTGGCTGCGTTGGGTCTTCATTGTTGCACGCTGGCTTTCCCTAGCTGCGGCGAGCTTGGGCTACTCTTTGTTGTGGTGCGCGGGCTTCAGTAGTTGTGGCACACGGGCTCAGTAGTTGTGGCTCATGGGCTCTAGAGCGCAGGCTCAGTAGTTGTGGCGCACAGGCTTAGTTGCCCCGTGGCATATGAGATCTTCCCAGCCCAGGGATCGAACCCGTGTCCCCTGCATTGGCAGGTGGATTCTTAACCCCTGCGCCACCAGGGAAGCCCTGCAGCGTTCTCTTAATCGAACAAGATAGAGCTTTCTTGGGACTTCCCTGGCGGTCCAGTGGTTAAGACTCCTGCGCTTCCACTACAGGGGGCACGGGTTAGATCCCTGGTCCAGGAACTAAGATCCCACATCCCGCGCATCGCAAACAAGCAAACAGAAAGCTTTCTTAGCGCTTGGAACCACCATGAAACTGTGGACTATCAGATCTCATAGACGTCCATCCAACCCAGAGGTTCTTAGGGGTCCTTGGATGAGTTTCAAGAAGCCTGTGAACCCTCTGAAACTGTGTGTAAAATTATGCGTGTGTGCATTTTTTCTGGTGAGAGGGTTACCAGCTTCCATCAGATTATCAAATGGATTTGTGACTCAGCTTCATAAACCACTGATCTCACCCAACTCTGAGCTTATGTGTAAGGACACTCAAGCCTGGAGAGATGAAATATTTTCCATTTAATGAATGTTTTATTGAGTGCCCAGTATATGCAAAGCATCAACTCCGGAGATAAAGGATGAGAAAGACAACCTTTGCTTGCACCCCAGGAACCGGGACCTGTTTTTGTGGACTTTTTTGTGTGCATTTAATCTTCTGCTGGTAGGATGGTAAAGGTGCTAGACAAACTGAGTTACCTTATCAGACCTGTGTTCAGCTTTCTCTAAGCAGCCACAACTTGCTTGCTTTTATGTTCAGTTGAGGATTAGGAATCAGGGCTTGCATATTGCTGTAGGTTTACAGGGTAGAATTGAGCAGAGTGATGTCATCCTTACGTACAGTTCTTTTGTAAAATGAACGGAGGTTGATTGCGCGTTCCATCATGTGTTCTTATAATCATAGATGCTGTTTTGAGTCACTATAAAAAGTACAGCAATATTTCCCTTTCAGAATTCTTTGGAAGTGACTGTGAGGTTGAAGAGGGGTCTGCCCTCATGTTTGTCTAATGAGACCGATCCGTTCCCGGAGGCCCCGTGTATTGTCCAAACTCTTCTGGTTTCAGCCTCCCGTCATTCATCCTGTTTAGCACATCTACTCGTTCAAGTGGAAATTTATGCCAACTCCTCTCTGGCCCAAAATGCATCAGGCAAGTAAAGTCTCTGACTATCAAAACGTTTACTGCAAACATATTTTTTTTCTGGCCGCGCCACGCAGCATGTGGGATCTTAGTTCCCCGACCAGGGATGGAACCCGTGCCCACTGCGGTGGAAGCTCGGAGTCTCAACCGCTGGACCACCAGGGAAGTCCCTGCAAACATTGTTTGATTGTGTGTGCCATGCAATTTGTGTGCGTCAATCATGAGTGTGTCTTGCTTTCCTAAACTTATTTTCATTTTGTTTAATTTTCTTATCTTAAAAGTTCCCACTTTGTGTTATTTTAGTTAAGATTTATTGTATCTTGGGAATTCCCTGGTGGTCCAGTGGTTAGGGCTCAGTGCTTTCACTGCCACACGCCCGGGTTCAATCCCTGGTCAGGGAACTAAGATCCCACAAGCCGAGGCGCAGCCAAAAAGAAATAAAAAAATAAAAAAGATGTATTGTATTTTGATCTACTGTTTGTATCTTTGTAAGCTGTTTTAAATCCTTTTTGGGAGAAAGTAAAGTTTTTTTTCCTTGTATTGATTCCTGTGACTCCATCTCAAAACAAAACAGAAGGAAGGGAAAGACTGATGAATGAGTTTATAGAAAAACAGCAGATTTTCAGTGAATGCTTTTGACAGACAGCTGCCTTTCCCAGAGGCAACTTGCTTAATTATGCTTATAGGAGCACATTTTCCTCTCTTTAAGAACAAACAGAATAATAACGTACAATTTGCTGTTCTATACCTTTAAAAAGTAGTGTAAGTTAGAAAATTTTTTATAGGAATGCAAGTAAGTTCTCCTCATTCTTTTTCTGTTCTTTTTAATATAATATAATTCTTATATTCCTTTTAATAGCTGCATAGCATTCCCTTGTGTGGATACACCATTGTTTATTTGCTAAATAACCATTGTTTATTTAATTAAAAGTTTTCCAGCTTTTGATACTGTAACTAGTGCTACAGCAAATATCATTGTGCACATACATCTCTGGACATGAGAAAATGATTTTGTGTTACTCTCCCTTTCACATCACGGCAGTGTCCTAAGAACAGAAGATGTGCTGATGTTGAAGGGTCCACTTCGATAGGTGCCACCACCATGTCCCCTGTTGCCTGCGACAAACTCTAGCACCTCTTACCTTTATGGTCACCTGGGATGAAGGGAGAAGTGTTCCTCTTTAGTAGCAGAGGTCTGCCACTTTGAGACTCCCACAGTGCCGCTTCGCACATCACATCCTGTAACTGTGGTCCTCCTTGTGGTTTTGGAAGTTTAGAAGGATTAGATAAGTTACGGTAATGACATTCAGTGGGCTACTCTACCCTTAGTGTATTTGCTTGGAAAGATCTCCAAGATATATTACTAAATGCAAAAAGCAGGTGCAGATGGGTGCATATAGCATGGAATGAGAATATGTATATTTATATCTGCATAAGGAAATTGTGGAGGGGGACTCCCCTGGCAGTCCAGTGTTAGGACTCTGTCCTTCCACTGCAGGGGGCTCACCCATCCTTGATTGGGGAACTAAGATCCCACAAGCTGTGCGGTGCAGCCAAAACAACCCAAAAAACAAAAAAACCCAAAACTGACAGGAGGGCTTAATGGTAGCTATATCACTCAAGGCAGTGACTTTTTTTCTTTTAAAAAATATGCTTGGCTATATGTAGGTAATATTTCGGAATGTCTTTGTACAAATAGCCAAACTTAGGAAAATTAGAGTATCTGTATATTGGTCATTATGAGATGTCCACTCTGACCCACGAAGGTGTGAAAAATTTTGCACCCAGTCAGACAGAGTTCAGAACAAGAAAAAGGATGGAAGGACAGCCAGGAGGTAAGTGGTATGCCTGGTAACAAGGAAGGTAGCAAACAACGTCAGAGACATATAGATACATACATAAACGTCTGTCTATATATCACATAGCAAAACCCTATTCTAAAATGCCTTGCTTATGTCACACGGGTTTGATTAAACTGAGGGTCAGACCCTTACCCTTGTGACATGGTATGTTACTCGGACCTTCTTATTCTTTATTCCTTATAGCATAGAATGTATAATAGTTGTTCTTTAGATGCTTCAGCTGTTGTGTCATTGAAGTTGACTGTTACATAGAGTTTAAACAAATAATCGCTACATAGTTTTCCAACTATTAGTCTCTGGATTCCGAGTTAGGAGGCTGAAATGTAATATAATATATTCCTTTTCCGATCAATGTAAAGATTACTGATTTCCCCCACACCTGAACCAGAATCAGGATGTGAAAATTTGGATTCACAGTGTGGTGGGACTTGAGGTTGAGCGTGTAGCATAAATAAATGTGATCTTGTGGTCAGATGGCTTCCTGATAAGCTGTCTGAAATGTCACCTTGGCTTCAGTTTTATCTGCTGAAAGGGGTAATGAATTTGAAGTAAATGCTTAAAAGCAGTCTGTGTTATGAAAGGGATCGCTCAGTGTACTGAAAAATAAAAGCAGTGCATTACATTTATCTTAACTCGTAACTTTTAGTCACTTGGTTATCTTCAAGTTCAACTGTGACTTCTTTAATTCGTGTAACTGGCATATTTTCTTCTATTTGGGTTTTTGTTGGAGGAGTAGATACAAGCCTCAGTTATGCTCTATGCATAGCTCATTTCAGGGATTCTTCAATGTGGAATATTGGTAATGGTGGTTTGTAAAACAACGATTCAGCTTTCTTTGAATGTCAAAACTGTGGCAATGCTTTGTCAGTGTTTCACTGCTGAACTTCTCTGTTGTTTGTACTTTTCAGAGAACGTGACTGTTATTCCTAACCAGGTGTATCAGCCCCTCGGTCCTTGCCCTTGTAATTTAACAGCCGGAGCCTGTGACATTCGCTGCTGCTGTGACCAGGTATGGTCTTTCTGATTATTGGGCACGAAAGCTATGGTACCTGCTGGCATGTGAAGAGCACCAACAGTTCCCCATCAACTGCTTTTTAAAACCTTTTTAAAATACAAAACTAATGGGGACTTCCCTGGCGGTCCAGTGGTTAAGACTTTGCCTTCCAATGCAGGGGGTACGGGTTCGATTCCTGTTTGGGGAGCTAAGATCCCACATGCCTTTTGGCCAAGAAACCAAAATATAAAAACAAAAGCAATATTGTAACAAATTCAATAAAGACTTTAAAAATGGTCCGCATCAAAAAAAACAAAAAACAAAACTGAGATTGTATTTCGTGTTGCACATTGTTTTCAAATTGAGTATTTTCTTTTTTTTTTTTTTTGGCTGCATTGGGTTGTTAGTTGCGGCACACGGGCTCTCTCATTGAGGTGCATGGGCTCAGTAGTTGTGGTGCACGGGCTTAGTTGCCCCACGGCATGTGGGATCTTAGTTCCCCAACCACGGATCGAACCCACGTCCCTTGCATTGCAGGATGGATTCTTTACCACTGCACCAGGGAAGTCCTGAAATTGAGTATTTTCTTATCCAGCATGTTCAGCCTAGTTTATGGATGAAAAAAATGTATCTCTTTGGATAAAGTCCTGATTGTGATGATACTGGGAGATGGTTTTAATGTCTTATTTAGAAGCCTTTAAGAAAATATAAAAAGGAAAGAAAATACATTTTTTCAATGATTTTTAGTAAATTTATAGGGTTGTACAACTGTCAGGACAATCTAATTTTAGAACGTTTCCATCTCCCTCAAAAAAGAAACCTCATGTCCATTTGCAATCACTCCCATTCTTGCCCCTCATCCCCAGGCCACTTTTTTTTTTTTTTTCAGTTTTCACTAGAAATTAAGTTGGTTTATTTATTTATTGTGGTATAGTTGATTTACAATATTATGTAAGTTTCAGGTGTACAACATAATGATTCACAAATTTTTTTAAAAATTAATTTATTTTTGGCTGAGTTGGGTCTTCGTTGCTGCGCGCGGGCTTTTCTCTAGTTGCGGTGAGCGGGGGCTACTCTTCGTTGCGGTGCGCGGGCTTCTCATTGCAGTGGCTTCTCTTGTTGCGGAGCACGGGCTCTAGGCGGTGGGCTTCAGTAGTTGTGGCACGCGGGCTCTAGAGCGCAGGCTCAGTAGTTGTGGTGCATGGGCTTAGTTGCTCCGCGGCACGTGGGATCTTCCCGGGCCAGGTCTGGAACCTGTGTCCCCTGCGTTGGCAGGCGGATTCTTAACCACTGCGCCACCAGGGAAGCCCTGATTCACAATTTTTAAAGGTTATACTCCATTTATAGTTATTATAAAATATTGGCTATATTCCCTGTGCTGTATAGTATATCCTTGTAGCTTATTTATTTTATGCATAGTAGTTTGTGCCTCTTCATCCTCTACCCCTGTCTTGCCCCTCCCCACTTCCCTCTCCCCACTGGTAGCCACTAGTTTGTTCTCTGTATCTGTGTGTCTGCTTCTTTTTTGTTATATTCACTAGTTTGTTTTTCCAGGCCCCTATTAATCTACTTTCTGTCTCTGTGGGTTTGCCTCTTCTGGACATTGCATATAAATGGAATCCTACATTCTGTCTGTCCGGAGGATTTGTGTCTGGCTTCTTTCACTTAGCGTCACGCTTTCAAGGGTCACCCATGTTGTGGCATGCATCAGTGCTTCATTCCTTTTTATGGCTGAATCATATTCCATTGAATGGATATATCACATAGGGCTTAACCCATTTATCAGGTGGTGGACATTTGGATTGTTTTCACTTTTTGGCTATTATGAATAATACTTCTCTGAATATCTGTATACAAGTTTTTGTTTGGATGTGTGTTCCCATTTCTCTTGGTTATGTTACCTAGGAGTGGAATTGCTTTGTCATATGGTAACTGCCATGTTTAACCTTTTGAGGAACTGTTTTTCAAAGCGGCTACATCATTTCACATTCCCATTAGCAGTG
Organism: Balaenoptera borealis; assembly: GCF_965194805.1. Lineage (NCBI taxonomy): Eukaryota > Metazoa > Chordata > Mammalia > Artiodactyla > Balaenopteridae > Balaenoptera > Balaenoptera borealis. Next base: position 85,404,049 of record NC_138875.1, read on the forward strand.
TATAAGTGTTGCAATTTTCCATATTCTCACCAACAATTGTTAGAATAATCTTGATTATAGCCATCCTCGAGTGTGTGAAGTGGTATTTCATTGTGATTTTGATTTGTATTTCTCTAGTGGCAAATGATGTTGAACATCTTTTCATGGCTGTTTGTATATCTTCTCTGAAGAAATGTCTGTTGAGACCCTTTGCCCATTTTTCAATTGGATTGTCTTTTTGTTGTTAAATTATAAGAGTTCACTATACATTCTGGATACTAGTCCCTTATCTGATGTATGATTTGCAAAAAACTTCTCCTCTTGTGTAGGTTGTCCACTTTCTTGTTGGTGTCCTTTGAAGCCCAAAAGTTTTTTAATTTGATGAAGTCCAGTTTATCATTTTTTTCTTCCAGTTTTATTTAGATAGAATTGACCTCCAGCACTGTACAAGTTTAAGGTATACAGCATAATGATTTGACTTACATACATAATGAAGTGATTATCATGTTTGGTTTTTTTAAATTTTTATTTATTTATTTATTTATTTTTGGCTGTGTTGGGTCTTCATTTCTGTGAGAGGGCTTTCTCTAGTTGTGGCAAGAGGGGGCCACTCTTCATCGCATTGCGCGGGCCTCTCACTATCGCGGCCTCTCTTGTTGAGGAGCACAGGCTCCAGACGCGCAGGCTCAGTAATTGTGGCTCACGGGCCCAGTTGCTCCACGGCATGTGGGATCTTCCCAGACCAGGGCTCGAACCCGTGTTCCCTGCATTGGCAGGCAGACTCTCAACCACTGCGCCACCGGGGAAGCCCTATCATAAGTTTGATGAACATCCATCATCTCCTATAGATACAAAATTAAAGAAATAGAAAAAAAATTTTCCTTGTGATGAGAACTCTTAGGATTTGCTGTCTTAACAACGTTCATATGTAACCTACAGCGTGTTAATTATATTTCTCACGTTGTAGTTACATTCTTAGTACTTACTTATCTTATAACTGGAAGTTTGTGCCTTTTGACCACCTTCATCCAGTTCCCCCTCTCTCCACCCCACTTTTTTTGTTGTTGTTGTTGCTTGTGCTTTTGGTGTCATATCTTAGAAACCATTGGCCAATCCCAGGTCAAATACATATTTTTAATCCTTATTTTAGATTGAAGGAGAATAAGAGATGCAAAAGAGGCACATGTACGAGGACCCCAGTCACTCCCACTTTTGGATGAGTGCAGTTATTTATGTCATGGTTGGTTTTACAAAACGGAAAAGGAAAGCTTAGGGTCTATATTGGAACACTCATACTAGCAATTGTATTTCTAATAACAATCATGTTTAATTTTAAAAATACAGCACATCATAAATCTGTTCAGGTATCAACAGAAATGTCAAATGTATTCTCTCCCTCTTTCTTTCAGACTGCATCACTGTGCCCTGTTTCTAATTTCCTTCATGTTTGTTATATATGGTGTATATGTATACGTATAGCACTGACCACTGGAATCGTTTAGGATTCTGGGTCAGTGACATCTTCAGACAGCTTCAACTTACCTACCACTTTAGACATGATCAATTTTTAATTTGAATTGCCCTTGTTTAAAACAGTCGATCATTTACTTTTCTACCTTCAGTAAACAAGGGATTTAGAACGTATTTAACTTTTAGCTCTCTCAGTCCTTTGAGAAGCAAGGAAGAATACAGATGAGTAAATGAAAGCGTGAATAAAGTGACTTCTTGACATTAATTGGGTCGTGATATCACGACAGTGAGAGCTTCAAGGATTCTTATGGAATATGGACTGTCTGCCCTAACTCTAAATGTCCTTAGGTTTCTCTGGGCTAGGGATTTGAATGGTGATGACAACTGAAAATTCTCCATTTGTTGTCTATTCCATATTATCTTTTCTTTTTCTCATCTTGTTTTTTATTTGTGTGGCATATCTTTGGTCCCCAGTTAAGACGTGATTTCCTTGAAGGTTTGAAGTTCCTGACTTGGAGGCTTGTAGGGCACTGACTAAAATTTTAGCACGATTTTACTTCCTGTGAGCGCAAAGCACCCTTAGCCTGAATGCAGGCTGTGTTTGTTTCTGCTTCCTCGGCGGGGTCCTGCTGGCCTCAAGCCGCATGTTCATCACACTGGCCAGGAGATCCTGATGGCGGGCACAGGGGAAACTTTCCTCTTTTCACTTCTCCTTTACATCTTCTTTCCAGGAATGCTCATCAGATTTAACAGCGCTGTTCAGGGAGTCCTGTTTCCCCGGCGTTTTTGGAGGAGACGTTAATCCTCCCTTTGATCAGCTCTGCTCCGTTCAGATGGCACGTGGAGTCCCTGAATGGTTTCCGTTCCTGTGTGTGCAGCTTGCCAACTCGCCTTTCCTCGGGTACTTTTATCACGGTTCCGTGTAAGTGTCCAAGGGGCTGCCCAGGAGAGGGCCATGCGCCCAGGTGGCCCTAGAATATGGGCCACGTCCTTCTCAGGACCTCTCCAGAGACTCCATGCTTCAATTCCTCCATTCTAGATTCAGTTCTAGATTTCAGTTAGTAAGTTTATTTTGTGTTAAGTATTTGAAAGAATTGGAAAAGAAATTGATTCACTGAATCAATTGAATCACCGAAAAGAAATTGATTGACACCACAGATAGTCAATAGTGATTCTCTGGGTTGGCGGAAAGAGTGTGGGCTCATGGGGGACTTTAACTTTCTTTTACATTTCTGTCTTGTTGAAATTTTACAACTTTATTATTATTATTATTATTGAAGTAAAATTCATGGAACATAAAATTAACCATTAACTACTTTAAAGTGTACAGTTCAGTGGCATTTAGTACAAATATTATTTTTATAATTAAAAAAACAAAGAAAAAATTTAAAAGAACTGTTTTTAGCACATTAGTGATGGTTTCTCTCATTGATTTGCAGTTCCTCTGGACAACATGCTTCCTTTGACATGTATTTGCATACTGATCTAAAAGACTTTTCAGACTTTGGTTACAAACAAGGAGATCCAGTTATGACTGTAGATAAGGCATATTTTACTATTCCGCAGGTAATCATTTCAATTTTAATATGCTAGAGGCTTTTCTCATTTTCCCCTTCCTCTTGTTAATTTAACTCATATTACTCTAAAAAAAAAATCGCTTCCTAAGTTACTTATTTTTCTCCTATGGACTTTTCAGGCACTCAACTATTTAAGGCCTCTGGATTTTTTTTTTCCTTTTAATAGTCACTCTTTTTTTTTTTTTTAATTTTTATTTATTTATTTATTTTTGGCTGTGTTGGGTCTTCGTTGCTGCGTGCGGGCTTTCTCTAGTTGTGGCGAGTGGGGGCTACTGTTCGTTGTGGTGCATGGGCTTCTCATTGTGGTGGCTTCTCTTGTTGCGGAGCACAGGCTCTAGGCACGCGCGCTTCAGTAGTTGTGGCGCAGGGGCTTAGTTGCTCCGCGGCATGTGGGATCTTCCCCGATCAGGGCTCGAACCTGTGTCCCCTGCACTGGCAGGCGAATTCTTAACCACTGCGCCCCAAATAGTCACTCTTAATCTGTCTTTGCTAAATCTCAGAGTGAACTTACTAAATAAAGCCAAAAGACTTTCTAGAAATTTCCATGGAAGTAACTGTCGTTTTTCACTTCTATTAATTTAATAGCCAATTTCTAGTAAGCTATAAATATTTTAAAATTTGTATTTGTTTATTTTTTATTGAAATATATTTGGCTTACAATGTTGTGTTAAATATTTAATATAATATAGAATTTTGAAAAATATTTTAAGACTATAGAGTTTTATGTGAAATCTTTATTTTTTTTTAAGTTCAAAATTAGGAAAAAATATGGGAAGAAAACATGGGAGGCTAAACTATTTCTCTTTACTATCCATAGGAATCTATTTTTATTTATTTATTTGTTTTTAAATTTATTTATTTTTGGCTGCATTGGGTCTTTGTTGCTGCACGCGGGCTTTCTCTAGTTGCGGTGAGTGAGGCTTCTCCTCATTGCAGTGCGCAGGCTTCTCATTGCGGTGGCGTCTCTTGTTCTGGAGCACGGGCTCTAGGCACACGGGCTTCAGTAGTTGTGGCTCGCGGGCCCTAGAGCGCAGGCTCAGTAGTTGTGGTGCACGGGCTTAGTTGCTCCGTGGTATGTGGGATTTTCCCGGACCAGAGCTTGAACTCGTGTCCCCTGCATTGGCTGGCGGATTCCTAACCACTGCACCACCAGGGAAGTCCCCATTTTTATTTTTTTTTATTTATTTTTTTGGCCTCGCCGCTCGGCTTGTGGGATCTTAGTTCCCCGCCTAGGGATTGAACCCAGGCCCTCAACAGTGAAAGTGCAGAGTCCTAAACCACTGGACCATCAGGGAGTTCCCAGAATCCATTTTTATGGTTTTAACAAAAATCTGGTTGTAATGAGGGGGAGAACATGAAATTGAGTATAATCATGTTTCTGCAAAGTAAATGATGCAGGGCAGGGAATTTTGTTTAGCAACTATACTTACTGTGACCCCTCAGCCAGTGGCTTCCAGACTTTGCGTAGCAAGGCAGCTAGACATTTCACTAAAGTCGGTCAATTAGTCAGTGCCCTAGCCTTTGCTGAAGGTAACCCGGCAGTAGGAGCCGGCTGCAAAAAGAGTACTTTTACAAGACACTGATCTCTTTTTTATGATTAGAAGGGAGGTCGTAAACCTGTCGGGATTTCCCCTGGCCCTCAGGTATCCCTGGCTGGGCAGTGCATGCAGAATGCCCCGGTGGCCTTCCTTCAGAATCTTGATGTTCAGTGCGTTACTAGCCTGGAGGCGTACCCAGAACGAGACAGAACCACCAACGTGAAGGTAAAGAATGGCACTATGGGAGGTAAGTGACGTTCGTTCAAAATAAGAACACACACCTGAGTGTTGAGATAAACTCTGATCTCACTTCTACTGGGTCAACTTAGAATAATATTTCACCTGCCAACTGAGGAAGGTGTTTTCTTTGGAAAAAGTTCAGTGCCATAAGACAGCATATTGCATATCTGTTCTTTTTTTAAAAAATCGAGCTAAAATTCTCATAACACAGAATTAACCATTTTAATGTGTACAGTTCAGTGGCATTTAGTACACGCACAGTGTTGTGCAACCATCACCTCTACCTAGTTCCAAAGCATTCTCACCACCCCAGAGGGAGGCCCTGCACCCATTTAACAGTTCTCCCCCTTCTCCCTCCACCCTGAGCCCTGGCAGCCACTCTGTGGATTTGCCTGTTCTGGACACTTCATATAAATGGACTCATACAATATGTGGCCTTTTGTGACTGGCTTCTTTCACTCAGCACCATGTTTTTGAGACTCATCCGCACCGTAGCATGGATCAAAACCTCATTCCTTTTTTTTTGAATTTTATTTTATTTATTTTTTTATACAGCAGGTTCTTACTAGTCATCAATTGTATACACATCAGTGTATACATGTCAGTCCCAATCGCCCAATTCATCACACCACCATCCCCACCCCCCCACCCCCCCCGCCGCTTTCCCCCCTTGGTGTCCATACGTTTGTTCTCTACATCTATGTCTCAACTTCTGCCCTGCAAACCGGTTCATCTGTACCATTTTTCTAAAAACCTCATTCCTTTTTATGGCCAAATGATATTCCATCATACGAATATACTACACTTTGTTACCATTTATTAGTTAACGGACATTTGGGTCGTTTCCAGCTTTGGGTTATTGTGAATAATGCTTCTGTGAACGCTTGTGTTCAAGTGTCTGTGTGGACACACGTTCTCACTTCCCTTGGGTGGATACCTAGCCGTGGAATTGCTGAGTCACAAGGTAATTTCTGAGGAACTGCCAAGCTGGTTTCCACAGTGACTGTACCATTTTACGTTCCAGACCAGCAGCGTGCTGCATGTTGGTTCTTACACAAGAGTGACTCTCCAGATTATTTTCACTGACCTTTGAGATTCTCCTTCTCAGTTATAATTAGATGCCAAGAATAGTGGGATTCCCATTTGATGGCGTTTGGGGAGTTGGGGGGAGCTGAGTAGTTGGCATACAGGGCGGGCACAGTTACCGTATTTGCTTGGCAAGCTTTCATTCTCATAGATAAGTGTGATCATGTTAGGTCATGTACTCCTGTGGAAGTTCATTTATGTATCTTTTCAGGCATAGTTACACCAAAAGTAATCTATGAGGAAGCAACTGACCTAGACAGATTCATCACCAATACAGGTATTTTAATGTTACACTTTTATATCATTTCTATGGGAATATATGTCATTTCTTGCATGTAATATGTAGTCCCAGGGTAAAATACACTTTTATTGAGAATCTTAGGAGGTTCACAACCATTAGAAAGACATCCCACTACCATTTTGCTTGTTCCGTGTTCTGTCTTGCCTTTTTGGGGTAACATCTGTGACCTGAGCCAGACCCTTCACAGTCCTGGATGACGTGGGTTCCAGGGTCCCTCCTCATTCTCACGGCCTGTGGACCTTTTCTTAAATGTTTTTCAGAGAGTTAAAGAGTTCTTTAGGACCTAGCATTTTCACTTCTTTCTTGCTCTTCTTTTTCTGATCATTAAACTTTGCATTTGTGAGGCAGCCAAATAAGGTACGTAGAGTTTGGCCGATATTTCCAGGACTTTGTTTTTAATGAAGGATATGACTAGTGGTTCTTTTCAACGTGCTGTAATTCTAGAACTTATTATTTACTTCATCGGATATTAGTACAATGTAGTAGTGAACTATACAGCAGGCCCCTGCTCTTAAAAAGCTGACATTCTGTAATCTTTCATTTAACAAACATTCTTCCAAGCATGTGCTCTGCATCAAGCTATGAGCTGGGGACCAGGGATGCTGAACTGAAAAGGACAGAGCTCACTCAGGATATGGGGATGGTATAGAGAAGGTGGCTAATGCTGACTTGGGCAGAGGACTGGGGAAGGCTTCCGGAGGAAGTAATGACCCTGCTGTGTAAGGGAATTGGGTAGGCAGGGCAGGGGTGGGGTGTGGGGGGAAGGCCACCCAGGCAGAGAAAACCACCAACTTGAGCCCAAAGAAGGTCTTTAATTTTTTTTTTGAAGGTCTTTAATTTATGAAAGTATTCTTTTTTTTTTTTTTTTTTTTGCAGAAACACTTTTAAGTACTGGATCAGCCCCCAGGAATGTGAATGTGGAAGAACATTATATTTTCAGATGGAATAATAATACAATCAGTGAAATAAATGTCAAAATCATTAGGGCAGAAATTAATGCCCACCAGAAAGGTAACTTTGTGGAGGGCAGCGAGAATGCTTTCAGTTTAAAATATTTTCTCCTTTCTTCATGATTTTCATAATTATAACAGATAAACTAATTCAGACTTGTTTTTCCTATTTGTATTTATGATTTAATCAGAAAACAGTATTTTTTTTTTTTTTTTGCATGTCAAAATGCAATTATAAGGTAAAGAAAACACTATGGGGGATAATTTCTTTTCCTAGTGATGTGGTGACATATTTTTACTTTGTTTTATTTCTAGGAATCATGACACAGAGATTTACAGTGAAATTTTTAAGCTATAACAGTGGTAATGAAAAGGAATTGTCTGGAAATCCAGGTGAGATAGTATATGTCAATCACTGATCTTACAAACATATTTTAGTTCAACACTCCTGTGCTATAAGGATGATTATAAATAACTCCACCTTTAGTTTGTGACTCTGACTTTTTTCTTTTTCTTTTGTGATACTGTATTCTTTTCCTGATAACAGCTTAATTTTTAACATAAAGTGTTGTATATTTTAACAAGTTGTTGTAAACCTAAAACATCCTCTCTCTTTAGCCACTGGTCTTTTTTTTTTTTTTTTAATTGATGTATAGTTACAATGTTGTGTTAGTTTCTGGTGTACAGCAAAGTGACCCAGTTATACACATTTATATATACTCCCCCTCATATTCTTTTCCATTATGGTCTGTCACAAGACACTGAATATAGTTCCCTGTGCTACACAGTAGGTCCCTGTTGCTTATCTTATATATATAATAGTTTGTATCTGCTAATCTCAAACTCCTAATTTATCCCTCCCTCCCCCTCTCTTTTTTTTTTGGCTGTGCTGTGCGGCCTGTGGGATCTTAGTTGCCCCACCAGGGATCGAACCCACACCCTCAGCAGTGAAAGCACAGAGTCCTAACCACTGGATCTCCAGGGAACTCTCGTCTTTTGAAAAAGAAAGTAAGGCATTTAAAGCATTAGTAAGGGGGACTTCCCCAGTGGTCCAGTGGTTAGGACTCCACACTCTCACTGCCAGGGCCCAGATTTGATCCCTGGCTGGGGAACTAAGATCCCGCAAGCCACACAGCATGGCCAAAAAATAAAAAAATAAAGTGTTGGTAAAATTAATTTTTAAAGAAATAAGCTGCAGATGATGGGTTCCTAACCTGGAATCTGTGGAGAGACTTCCCGGGGACTGTGAACTCCTGGTCATGTTGCGCATTTTGTATTTACGTGCAAATATATCACCACCCGGGTTGTCATGTATTTGTTTATTTCTTTTGTTCACTGCTGCCTCCTCAGGGCCTAAACCAGTATGTGGACTGCACTGTTGGTACTCTAGCCACTAGCCCCACGTAGCTGCTGGGCACCTGAAATGTGGCCAGTGTCATATGTGGAAATAGTAATATTTTGTATATATTGGGTGGAATAAAATACATTATTCAAATTAACTTCACCTATTTCTTTTTTTTTTTAATTAATTAATTTTTTTTGGCTGCGTTGGGTCTTCAGTGCTGCACGTGGGCTTTCTCTAGTTGTGGCAAGTGGGGGCTACTCTTCGTTGTGATGCGTGGGCTTCTCTTCGTGGTGGCTTCTCTTGTTGTGGAGCACGGGCTCTCGGCGCGTGGGCTTCAGTAGTTGCAGCACATGGGCTCAGTAGTTGTGGCTCGCGGGCTCTAGAGCGCAGGCTCAGTAGTTATGGCGCACCGGCTTAGTTGCTCCACGGCATGTGGGATCTTCCCGGACCAGGGCTCGAACCTGTGTCCCCGGATTCTTAACCACTGCGCCACCAGGGAAGTCCCTAATTTCACCTATTTCTTTTTCTCTTTTTTAATGGGGCTACTAGAAAAAAATTTAATTTCTAAAAAATTCTAAAGATACATATTATTCTAAAATCAAATATGAGGTTTGCATTATATTTCTATGGGACAACTGTGGCTTAGACCATAGTAGGTGTTCAGTAAATACTTGTTGGATAAACCTATCATCGTTTCTTAAAAAAATTTCTCCGTCCTTTTGCTATCCTTTTTTTTTTTTGCCACCCTGCATGGCCCCGGGATCCTAGTTCCCTGACGAGGGATTGAACCTGGGCCCTGGCAGTGAAAGCGCTAAGTCCTAACCACTGGACCACCAGGGAATTCCCTTACTATTCTTCAACAGGCAGTAATTAATCATGAAGGAACAACTTTTTTACTTTTAAATAAGTTTTTATTTTGCATGATCTTCAATACTTATATATACTGATTTAATCATACACGACCCATTTTATATATATATATATTTTTTCTTTTAAATAGGATTTTAATGTACTTATTAATGTGGCGCTTGGGATTTATTGTTGGCTTTAAAAGTGGGCTCCTGGAATTTAAGGGTTTTCATTTCACTGACTTAATTTGACAAGATTTCTGAGAAACACCATCAGAATATGTGAAAAATGTTGACACTGTCATCAAAAAAGAATAAATTAAGAGCCAGAACTGATCAGGCAGTGAAACAGCTTGAATAGATACAGCCACTGTCTCTAGCGCTTTCTGAGTCAGGACGGGGTTTTCAGAGGACTATATGCCATGGGCCCTGTCCTCAAGGAATTCACTCTCTCATTTGGAATGACAGCACCAAGTTACAGGAAACAACAGTGAACAATCCAAGATAATTAATAAACGGGTGAGGGACTTCGGGACAGTTACTCCAGGATTCAGAGGAGTAGAACGTTGACCGCTCTCCCGGACTTTGCATCACTAAGGAGCAGTGTTGAGTGCCCAGCGCCTGCCAGGTTCCGTTCTCAGTGCTGGAGGAAAAGCAGTGAGCGAGTCAGAGCCCTGCCCCTGGCGGGTTTCCACGCAGGGCTGCGAGGAGGAAATTGCGCCTTGAGAAGCAGATAATTGGAAAGGGTGCTGGGGACAGGAATAACCTGGGGGAAGCCAAGGAGGAAGGCGTGAGCGTGACGTGTACGCGGGCAGGGTCAGACCTGTGGCCAGAGGGGAGGCCTCTGGTTCAGGAACGGTGGGGCGTCGTGCTGGAAACACAGACACCATGCATGAACCTCAATTGCATCCCAGTTTGTAAAAACAGCGATAAAACACATTTTTGGAGGGGACCTAGGAGGAAATATGAGTATGAACTGGATATGATATGATTATAAGGGATTATTATTAATTTTCTTAGGAGAAATACTGGCATCATGGTGATGTAGGGGAATGTTTTTTGTTTGTTTGTTTGTTTGTTTGTTTTCCTTTTTGGCTGCACCCCTTGGCTTGTGGGATCTTAGTTCTCCGACCAGGGATTGAACCCGAGACCACGGCAGGGAAGGTGCGGAGTCCTAACCACTCGACCGCCAGCGAATTCCCTGTAGGGGAATGTTCTTAATTTTGGGAGATGTGTGATGGAGGTTCTAGGGGTGAGGTGTCATGATGTCTACAACTTATTTTCACGTGGTCCTGCCCCTCCCCTCCAATGTATATGCTTTTATAATAGATAAGACATATATGGCTAAATATTAACAGTTGTTGATTTTAGGTGGTGGCTGTATTGAGTGAGGCTCACTTTCAACTTTTCTGTACTTGTGAACTTTTTCATATTAAAAAGGTGGAGGGACTTCCCTGGTGGCGCAGTGGTTAAGAATCCGCCTGCCATGGGGCTTCCCTGGTGGCGCAGTGGTTGAGAATCTGCCTGTCAATGCAGGGGACACAGGTTCGAGCCCTGGCCTGGGGGGATCCCACATGCCGCGGAGCAACTAGGCCCGTGAGCCACAATTACTGAGCCTGCGCGTCTGGAGCCTGTGCTCCGCAACAAGAGAGGCCGCGATAGTGAGAGGCCCGCGCACCGCGATGAAGAGTGGCCCCCGCTCGCCACAACTAGGGAGGGCCCTCGCGCAGAAACGAAGACCCAACACAGCCAAAATAAATAAATAAATAAATAATTAAAAAAAAAAAAAGGAATGAAGATACATTAGTATTAAAAAAAAAAAAGAATCCACCTGCCAATGCAGGGGACATGGGTTCGATCCCTGGTCTGGGAAGATCCCACATGCCACGGAGCAACTAAGCCCGTGAGCCACAACTACTGAGCCCACGTGCCACAACTACTGAAGCCCACGCACCTAGAGCCTGTGCTCCACAACAAGAGAAGCCACCACAGTGAGAAGCCCGCGCGCCGCAACGAAGAGTAGCCCCCACTCACCGCAACTAGAGAAAGCCCGCACGCAGCAACGAAGATCCAAGTCAAAAATAAATAAATAAATAAGAAAAGAAAAGCACTTGATGACATTAAAATTAAACAACAAAAAAAAGGTGGAAACAATAAACTGGATTACTAGGAGATGGATGGGAATAGGATCTAAAGAAGATCTTGAGGTTGAATTGGTTTACTTGGCAAATCGTTCCCTGAGAAGGTAACTTTGGTTTAAGTTTCCCTCACGAGCCCCTGTGATAAGTGGTATTAATCACTCAGCAAGTATGCATGAACCGGCCTGCCCAGCAGCTAATTGCTCTCCAGGGTGAGAGGTCCAAGACCAACTCCTGCCTGCTTTTCACTTTTCAGATTTTTACTTTAAAAATGTGTTCCAAAAAAATCACATGGACATCTTTGTTTTAGAATCTGATTCAGTGACAACTGAATCACTTTGCTGTACACCAGAAACTAACACAACATTATAATCAACTATACTTCAGTAAAAAACCAAACCAAACCAAAAACAAATGAAGGTGACGTCCTTTTTCTCGAGGGTATTCTGAAAAAGCTTTGCCTGCATATTTCCTTTCATTGTGGATTCCTCCTTTCCGTGATTTGATGAGGTAGCGCCTGTTGCGTTAAAATAACTTTAGAGGGAAAGGTGCTCACTCTCCTGTGTTGTTTGTCTAGGTTACCAACTTGGCAAGCCTGTTCGAGCTCTAAACACCAACAGGATGAACAATGTCACGACTTTACACCTTTGGCAATCCGGTAATCTGGTTTGGTAATATGATTAGCTCTCTGGTGAACTAGAATTGGAAATATTACCATATTTTGAATCTGATTAAGGAGCCAATTACTTTAAAGCCCAGTTTGTTCATTTAGCTTGGGGGTGGTTGTTTTCCATGCTTCTGCAGCTTTCTTTGCTTTCGTTCTTTCTTTTTTTTTTTTTTTTTGTAAAAAATGTTCACATTGTTTGCACTGGAAGTGCTGGTTTTTAGTAATAGAGATTTAAGTATGAAAATGGCTGGAGAGTCCATTGTCTTTGTAGTCATTGATTAGCCCAAGATAGTGCTAATCGGAGAAATGAGAATAGTTTCATTCCAAACTATGGAAAATCTTTGCAACAGTGGTAATTACCCACATCTGCCAGAAGGCATTAAATTTCAGGTTCAGAATAAACCCTTGATCCTGTCCAGCTATTTCGATACAGAAAGATGCCTTTTGTTCAGCTTTCAAAGGATTAGAGTAACAATGACCTCAGTTCTCGAAAATTGGAAACTTCATTTCTTTTCTGTTTTAAAATTAATTAATTTATTTTTGGTTGCGTTGGGTCTTCGTTGCTGCGTGCGGGGTTTTCTCTAGTTGCGGCGAGCAGGGGCTACTCTTCGTTGCGGTGCGCGGGCTTCTCATTGCGGTGGCTTCTCTTGTTGCGGAGCACGGGGTCTAAGCACACGGGCTTAAGTAGTTGTGGCACGAGAGTTCAGTAGTTGTGGCTCGTGGGCTTAGTTGCTCCGTGGCATGTGGGATATTCCCGGACCAGGGCTCGAACCCATGTCCCCTGCATTGGCAGGCAGACTCTTAACCACTGTGCCACCAGGGAAGTCCCTGGAAACTATTTATGCTTTTTGTTCTCTCTCTGTTTTTTAAGAAAAACTTTAACGTAAATATTTTACTTACTTTTATTTTGTAAAAATAGGAGGATAATCTTTTTATTTTATAGCTGGAAGGGGTTTGTGTATATCAGCAACTTTCAAACCCATTTTATTTGGAGAAAATGCAATATCTGGGTGCCTTTTAGAAGTTGGAATTAATGAAAACTGTACTCAGCTCAGGTGAGTGTCTCACTGATGAATTTATCTACATTTTGAGTGGTTTGCTTAAATTTAATTCACATGAATACTAACAACAACATGAATGTGAAAAATTTCAGTCTGAATAAAAACTTATGTAAAAGTGATAGTAAACAATACAAACTTCCAATACAATTTAGAGTTGATTCAAACATCAATATAAGTGAAAATAGACATTCTTGGGACTAAAGCTATTTCATCCATATTTATGCAAATTTCTCTGGGAAGTTTGTTCACATCGTTGGAACCCCATGCTTCTAGAAATAGAAAAAGGGCTGGAGCCAAGTATAATCAGTGATTAACATTTAAAGAATTCTTAAGCTGTGTTACATGATGTATAAAGAATTTTCCACTTAATTATCTGGGTGGCATTTGGAAAATTTATGGATATGCATATGCATTCTTTTTTTTTTAATTGAGGTAAAATTCATACAACATAATCATTTTAAAGTGAATAGTTCAGTGGCATTTAGTACATTCATAATGTTGTGCAACCACCACCTCTATTGAGTTCCAGAACATTTTCATCTCTGCAAAATGAAACCTGTACCTTTTAGTAGTCACTCCCGATTCCTCCCTCCCCTCAGCTCTGGCAACAGGCAATCTGCATTCTGTCTCTATGGATTTACCTACTCTGAATATTTCATGTAAATGGAATCATACACTATGTGACTTTTTATGTCTGGCTTCTCTCACTTAGCATCCTGTTTTTGAGGTTCATGCATGTTGTAGCATGTGTCAATACGTCATTCTTTCTCATGGCTGAATTTTATTCCATTGTATGGATATACTACATTTTGTTTATCCGTTCGTTAGTTGATGGATATTTGGGGTATTGCCACCTTTTGGCTATCGTGAACAGTGCTTTGAACATTCATGTATCAGTTTTTGTTTGAACACCTGTTTTCAGTTCTTTTGGGCATATATGCAGGAATGGAATCGCTGGATCATATGGTAATTCCATGTTTAATGTTTTTGAGGAACCGCCATATTGTTTTCCACAGTGGTTGTACCATGTTACAGTCTCACCAACAACGTAAAAGGGTTCCAATTTCTCCACATCCTTGCCAACACTTGTTTTTTTTTGGCCATGCCGCTCGGCATGCGGCATCTTAGTTCCCCGACCAGGGATCGAACCCGTGCCCCCTGCAGTGGAAGCGAGGGGCCCTAACCACTGGACCGCCAGGGAAGGCCCCCTCGCCAACACTTGTTATTTTCCATTTTTTGAATAATAGCCATCCTAGCAGGTGTGAAGTGGTATCTCCTCTCCCAAGTGGTGCAGTTCTTTGGGGAGCAGGGAAAAGGTGGGGGGCATTGTGAAGGGAAGAAGAGCTGGGGGTATACATGACCCCCGGCCGCTCCTGCTCGCAGGGTGTGCGGCAGCCGGAGCCTCTCCCTCGTGGTTCGTAGGATTTGTACCCTCCAGTGACGTTGCTGGAACAGAGAGGTGCCGAGTTCCAGTTCTTAACCTTCACCTAAGTTTATAGCTCAAAATTCTAACTAAATATTTAGGTTCCTTTTACTGTTGGGTCACTGTGGCCCATGAATTTATCCTGGTAACTTGATATGTGATCTACCCACCTCCCAAGTTTTGTGACACTCAAAGGAACCTGTAAACCACATGATACCAACATAAGTTACTAACATTTTAAGTCCAAAGTGAAAGATTGTTTCTGTATGTCCTCCCCTTGCTGTGTAAGTTCATCCCAGGAAGGCCGTCCAAAAGAGGTAAGACTCCCAGCCAGATCCTCTGGCAGTTTTTTGTTTAGACAGCCAGCAAGCACAGCCTGGACACTTTTTTTTGTTTGTTTTTGTTTTGTTATTTTTTAACATCTTTATTGGAGTATAATTGCTTTACAATGGTGTGTTAGTTTCTGCTGTATAACAAAGTGAATCAGCTATATGTATGCATATATCCCCATATCCTCTCTCTCTTGCGTCTCCCTCCCACCCTCCCTATCCCACCCCTCTAGGTGGTCACAGAGCACCCAGCTGAACTCCCTGTGCTATGCGGCTGCTTCCCACTAGCTATCTGTTTTACATTTGGTTGTATATATATGTCAATGCTACTCTCTCACTTCGCTGGACACTCTTTGAAAGGACTTCAGGACGAGACCTGCTGGCCATGAGCTGAGAAATGTCTTCCTCTCTTGCAGGGAGAATGCTGTTGAACTACTTGGTTCATTAATACAAGTGACTCATGTTGCAATGAGAGGCAACTCCAATTACGACAATCTTAGTGATGGCTGGCTTGAAATAATACGTAAGTGAAAGCTGCACATGTGTAAAATGTGTACCTTGGTTGCTATGATTACATAGTATCAGGTGTAGTGTTACAGCCTGACCTGACAGGTTGTCTTTCTTTGCTGTGGCCCAACGGACATTTGTTTAGAGGTTAGCTTTCCGGGCAGGAGGCTTTTCATGTCTTTTACCTCTTATTCATGATGGCTTTTTTTTTTTTTTTTTTTAAAGAGGATATCTACAGGAAGTTCAAACTGCCCAGTTGTTTTACAAGCTAACGGTCTTTGGAAAAGGAAGTCTTAATGAAGTTTGAGGATTTTCAGTGCATGTCAGTTTGCATTCCTATTTTTGATTGCCAGGAATATGGACAGTTGAGAACTGGCTTTGTGATTTACAAAAGCAATTTTGTTTCCTTAAAATAAGGTGCTAGAAAACATCATGCTAAGTGAAAGAAGCCAGACCCAAAGGAGCACATACTGTATGCTTCCATTTATATGTAGTGTCCAGAACAGGCAAATCTATAGACACAGAAAGCAGATGGGCGGTTGTTCAAGACCTGGGCTATCGGAAGGCATTGAGGGGTGACTGCTAGAGAGTACAGGATTTCTTTCTGGGGCAATGAAAATGTTCTAAAATTGAATCTGGTGCTGGTTGCACAACTCCTTGAATATAATTAAAAACCATTGAATTGTACACTTAAATAGGTGAACTATATCGTATATCTCAAAAAAGGTGTTAAAAAAGAAGGAAAGAAATTAAGGTGCAACAGAGCTAGTAATAGGACGGTCACCGAGCCCTGATAAAAAGACTTGGCAGTCCAGTGCCTTTGGTGAGAGGCATTTGCTCTGAGTGTTGGGGCCACAGGGGAATGGTGTGTGAGGAGGAGGAGCTGCACCACGGGTGGCATGTGGAACAGACTTCGCCCTGACAGGCCCGATTTCACCTCCAAATCCAGAACGTCCAGCCAGTCACTGAGCTCTAGCTCACGCACGTGGTCTAAGGTCACAGTTTGTTGTGGCTGGGCTGGAGCTAAAACCCAGGGTTCCTCTTCCTCTCCTCCCAGCCAGCAAGTCTGGTAATGTTGCTCCAATTTCTCGGGGAGTCTTGAGTGTGTAAAGGCATTGAATAGAAAGAAAGCTTCTTCTCTTGGGACTTCCCTGGTGGTCCAGTGGTTAAGACTCTGCACTTCCAGTGCTGGGGACGGGACACGGGTTTGATCCCTGGTCGGGGAACTAAGATCCCACGTGCCACGAGGTGTGGCCAAAAACAAAACAAAACCAAAAAAGTAAGAAAGCGTCTTCTTTTGCTCTCATTACTGGAGTTGCCTCTTGGGGCCTGAAAGAGCTAACTGACTCCATAGCCTCTGCTTTTCTAAGTCCCCTCCTGTCCCTGCGGCTGCTGCTGGGCCCCTCGCCTCTGCCTGGCTGCAGGAGGAGACCTCCTTGGGTCCCGTCCTCAGCCCTTCCACACCCTCCAGGGTCACATCAGCTCACTAGGCTGGAATTCGTACAGAGGGCCATCCAGAAATGTGCGTGCTCTTTCCCCACCCCTTGTGATTAGGGTCTGGACCATTATGACCCCCTCTCCCCTGTCCCCTGGGGTGGCCAGGGATCACGTAATATGTCTGTGTGCTTGAGGTGCCCCTGACCACGCTCTGACTCAGGCAGGGAGTCCTGCTGGCCACGATTTGCCAGTCCAGTCCGTGCTCAAGTCACTAGGCGCAGAGTTAGATCCTTATTTGGAAACAGAACCTGGAGGTCGGGGCTTGTCAACCCCTTGTGAACCTCTAGGCCAGCTAGGTGGGCTGTGGAGTGCCTGAGGGTTGGAGGGAAGGGGTCAGTAAAGCATCTAAGAAGTAAAAAGCATGGGAAATTTCAAGGCAGAGAACCAGAGCTGGTGAGGTGGGAAATCAGAGGTGATGGCGTTTTGTTGCCTTCAAGGTGGAAGCTGTTAGCTTCTATTTCGTGTCTAAGATGAAAATCAATCCTGATCCTGGTTGATAGAAGAGAAATGATGTTGAACACATATATCAAGGAGGAGAAAACTGGAAACAGTGTCGCCAACCTTCCAAATCCCTGAAGGAACAAAGAAATCCCCTCCAGAGTCACCGCCATAGGACTTGGCGCCATAGGACTTGCCTTCCATATCCTGTAACTGACCTTGCTGTTTTTTCCCCCCTAAGGGCCGGTTTTCAAGATGAATGAAAATTAATCTCTTATTCAGTTTTATTCTCTTCCATTTGTATTACTGCTTTGGCAACACATCAGGAAATTGCTTTTGAACTATTTAATCCGTAGTAACTAAAGTTGTTAGTATGGACTTTAAATGTCTTATACAGCTTTTACTAGAATGGTGACTGCATGGGATAAGTCTCATGGCATTTTACTGCAAGTATATTGTATTTCTGTTAAAACTCTGGGTGGATTTCAATGAGGAGCTTGGGAACTGAATCATGATTTAGGGTTTTATTATGTGGGTCAGGGATTTTAAAGTTCCAGTGATGGACCTAACATCCAAGGGAACATTTTGAACACGAGGGGTAACACAGTTACAGAGTGACATGTAACTAGAGCCTGTTAGAGATTAAAGCCTCATTCGTTGTGATTCCTATCTAATAATATTTCCCATTTTGGGAGTATCACAGAATTGTAGGAAAACTGTTATTAAATTATTCTTTCCAATATGCACAACTTAACATTTCTCCAGGTGCAGACGCCCCCGATGCAGGTGCAGACCCCCCTGTCAGCAACGCGAGTGGCATCTGCCTGGATGTCCCCGCTCAGCTGAATATCCGCATCCTCTTCTCGGATGCTGGCGCCGTGGAGGGGATGACTCAGCAGGAGATACTTGGCGTGGAGACAAGGTATGATCATATCCGGGGTAAGTGGGGTTTAGAGACAGTAAAGTTGAGGGCGCTCCGAAGAATAGGGGAATGCTAATTTAGAATCTGACTGGTTTATTTACAAATTGCAGTGATGAGCAAATGATTACATGTATAAGTGGAATATGGATAAACTGTGTTTGTAATGGAAACTCATTCTCACTCACAAGTATCCGTAAAGCTACGTATAAGGGAGTCTGCCAGGTATTTCAGGGAGTACAAAGATGAATAAGGGGCTGCTTAGTGCTCGGCATATTTTGAAATTCATGAATATCATTGGCATACTGATCGGGGAATATTGCCCAGTGGTTAGAGATTTTGGTGGCAGATGGGTGGGTTCAAATCATGGCTATTCCAGGGTGAGCTGTGTGACCTTGGACAGTTACTCAACCTCTTCTGAACTGCAGTTTCATCATCTGTAAAATGGTGATGTACCTTTACATGTCAGACCTCTTATCACCTTTAAGTGACAGGGTCCCAACTGACACTGACTTAAGCAGAAGGGGGGTTTATTGGTTCAAGTTATGAAAAGTCCATACACAGTGAGTTCATGGTTCGTGGTTCCCATGTGGTCAAGGGTCTTTCCCCCTTCATCTCTGGGTTCCTCTTTTCTTTGGGTGGGCTTCATTCTCAGGGAGGTTTTCCTCAAGAGCTGGCAAAGATGAACACCAGCAAATCCAGGCTTATATCAATTTAGCAAGTCCAGGGAATTCCCTAGAGATTCAGTGGTTAGGGGAAAAAAAAAAAGCTCTTCCAGTTTAGCAAGTCCAATGGATGGAGGGTGCCTCCTTTCCCCATCTTTCTCAAAAATGTTCTGGGAAGACTTTTATTGGTCCAGTTTTGGTCATGTGCTCCTTTCTGAACCAATTACTGTGGCCAGGGGCATAGCTCTGATTGGCCAGGCGCAGGTGATGGGCACATCCCTAGGTTCAGGTGGGTCCCTTCTCGTCCACTCAACTGAGAGTGGGGAAGGGGTAGTTCCGCCAGGGAAAACTGGGGTGCAATTACTAGAAGAAAGTCAAAGGGATGCTGGGTAGGCAGAAATAACATGGAAAACCCTTAAAAATCATTAGCTGCTACTACTGTTGTTACTATTGTTGTTGTTATTACTATTATTATAATATTGTTTGAGACAAACAAGTGATAAAACAAATGAATTTTAAAAGCACCAGTATGAAATGAGATGAGGGGGGAGGAGAGATGAAACAGAATTGGCAAAATGCTGGCAGCTATTGCAGCCTGTGATAGGGCCATGAGGGTTCATTATACAACTGTCTCTGCTTGTCTGTGCATTTGAAAATTTACATAATACAAAGGGGGAAAAAAATAGCACCAGTAGAATGGGAAACTTCTTTAGGAGAATCTCAGCTCATATTGTTGTTGTGTCAGTTACCTGATGTTCTTTTTTTAAAAAAAATCTTTATTGAATTTGTTACAGTATTGCTTCTGTTTTATGTTTTGGTGTTTTGGCTGCAAGGCAAGTGGGATCTTAGCTCCCCGACCAGGGATCGAACCTGCACCCCCTGTATTGGAAGGCCAAGTCTTAACCACTGGACCACCAGGAAAGTCCCCCGATGTTCTTAACAGACCGGAAACGAGCGGTGGATTTGTTGTCTGCTTAACCTTTCCCTCTCAGGTTCTCCTCGGTGACCTGGCAGTTCCAGTGTGGGCTGACTTGTGAGGATGAGGCCAACCTTTTCCCCATCAGTGCATCTGTCCAGTTTATTAAGATACCTGCACAGTTACCCCGTCCACTTACAAGGTAATACAGTTGCTGACCTAGGTGACATTAGTAAGAAGCAGAAAAATATATGTTCCAAAATCAGAAGTTTATTTCTTTAATTAGGTTTTGATGCTTCTCATCAAAAGCATGTGCTCTGCTGTAGCTACTGTAACTTCCTAAAATGTTTTGTAGATTCCAGATCAATTTTACAGAGTACAACTGTAACAGAAATGAGGTTTGTTGGCCGCAACTTCTATATCCGCTGACCCAGTATTATCAAGGTAGGGTAAAGCACATTTCTGAAATGGTTATCATTATGTTGTGTCAATTAAAAAACTTAAAAAAATAGTGTAAATGTCACAGAAAACTTAAAACATATAGCAAAGCTTTAAAAAGAAAACACTTACTGATCATGTTGCCACTTAGAAAGGATCACTATTTATGCTTTGGCTTATTTCTACCTAAATAATTACCCAGAAAGTTAAGAAGTCGGAACGTTGCTGAATTTGGTTCTTTGTCTTGCAGGGGAGCCTTATTCTCAGTGTGTTGGCAAGAGCTTACTGTTGGCATCCTTCGTCGTATTAGCGGTGCTCCTCAATAACCCCTGGAGTGGAGTACGCAAAGCGTGGAACTCAGCTACCACCTGACCTCTTACAGATCGTCGGCTTTTACTTCACGGATTTGTTGTCCTCCCGTGTGCCGCTCTACAAAATCTTAATAAATGAAATGTTTTATTTTTATAGAAGATTTTATCAGGTGCTCTGCAAATTTGATTCACGTATACAGCTACCCAGACGTTCAAAGCAATGCAGAAGGGGCGTCCTCACCGCGATACCAGACTGAGCAAGACGCACGAGAGGGTCAACCGTGTCAATAAATGTTATTAGGAACTTTAGTTTTTTCACAAATGATGAAAGTCATAGGAGTTTTGGTCCAAATGTTATTCGCACCACAGAGAGTCAGTCTTTTAATTTTTAACATATTTATGTGGAACCGGTTAGTTCCCACTGTTCCAAAGACAGGATTAAGAACGCATTAAAGCCTTTAAAAGTGTATATTAGTGCAAAAGTCTAAGAAAATGGATGAGGCAAGATGGGGGGGCTGCGGGAGGGGGACATGGCTAGGTAAGTAAACAGAACCGGGAGAGAACACAAGCCCACGAGACAGTACGCCGAAGATCTTGCATTTAGCAAAGGCAGGTCCCTCATGTAATCTTCAGTTTGCCAAAAAACCAAAATATGATTAGCTATAGGAATCATGGGGCCCATAGATTAAAAAACAAGCTGGCTTTCAACGAAGGACAGTTTTTCCTAGTTGAGAGAAATTCCTCTTGGGGCCCCCTGGGGGACAGACAGCACGAGGCAGCAGGGCGAGGGAAGCAGAACTGACGTCTCCCACCACAGCCCAAGAGCGGCCACACGGCCACCTCCAGTGAGGTTTCTTTGTGGGCCAGATAAATGTAGTCATCGTTTCACATGGGCTTTGTGCACCGTGGATAAACTGAATTTTGAAAAGCGGGTCTCTCCCCTCTCACTCTGCTTGATTGAATTTTGAGTGCCTCCTGACATCCCGGTGCTACCTACGTTGTGTTGTTGCATTTTGTTTTTTGTTTTTTTTTGGGGGGGCCGCACCGTGCGGCTTGTGGGATCCTAGTTCCCCAACAAGGGATTGAACCCAGGCCCTCGGCAGTGAAAGCACAGATTCCCAACCACTGGACTGCTAGGGAATTCCTGGTTGTTGCATCTTCGCTCAACATTCTTGCCCAGGGGAGTTTCAAATCTTCCTTCCCCTCTAAATCTACAAATCTAGTTCTAATTTTTCCTAATTCATATTAAACATGTAACAAATGACATAAGAAATTCCTCCCCCCAAGTACCACTGTTTGTATCACACCGTGGAAACACTGGATTTCTCCCCCCTCTGCCTCTTTCTTTGATGTGGATCTCTGTGGGTTGAGGTGATCACAACCCACTAGGAGTTGAAATTGTCTTGTCAAAGAAAACGAAATACCCAACTGATTCATTGTAGAGATTCAGAAAGTCTTTCTATGGCAGTTAGTATAACTAGCTCTGGAAAGTTAACTTAAAAATTTCCAAATGACAGGTAATGTAGCCTGATTTTGTGGGCTTTGTTAGGGTGATTTTGTACTCAAGAAGGGAAAAACTCTGGCAGTAGAACGGGATGGGGTGGGGAGCATACTATATGGTTTTGCCTTGTCTGAGCTTATACATTCATACATGCATTTGGTAAGTATTTATTGAGTGGCTACTGTGCTGGGCACTGGAGATACCAAGACAGTGTCCCTCGTCCAGTGGAGCTGTTGACTGAAAAAAACAAACAAACCCACAACCTGAAAGTTGAGAGTTCTGTTTTATTCGGGGATCTTACTGAGGACTACGGCTCTGGAAGGCAGCCTCTCAGATAGCTGAGGAACTGTTTGGAAGAGGTAAGGGAAGAGCCAGGAGTTTTTGTTTAAAAAAAAAAAAACAAGTAGTTGAACATCAAAAGATTACAGCTAATCATAAAAAAATCAGTCATCACAAATTAAGGATTTTAGTGCTTTTCTATGTATGGGAAGATGCAAGAGCCTGGGGTCATGGAAATTTTTCCTTTGATATGCATCTTAACCATCTAGGGTCAGTATCCTGTTTTTCTCCATTCTGAATCCCCTCAGGGTGAACGACTGGGGGCAGCTGCAGTGGCTGAGGGCTTGACGGCTGCAACATCCTTTGTTTACTGAAATGGCAGGCAACATTGTTTTGTCCACAGAGTTTACATTCCAGTGGGGGAAAACCCGCAATAAAAGAAGATAATGTCAGACAGTGGTAGGTGCTATGAAGAAAATAAAACAGGACTCTGGTGGAGTGGGGTGGTAGGGCTACTCTCGCTAGTGGTCGGGAACAGCCCCTCAGAGGCAGGGACATTTGAGCTGAGACTTGTAGGAGCTAATTTTGAGGTCTGGGAGAAGGGTATTCTAGGCAGAGACAGGGGAAGGGTCAGCAAGTTCAAGTGCACCGACCTGGAAAGAGAAAGAAAGGAGTAGGGGAGCAAAGGGAGCCCAGGGCAGGCAGGTGGAGACCAGGGCTTGTGGAAAGCAGAGGCCAGAGCCGGTGGGGTCTTGCTGGCCGTAGTGAGAAGTTTGGATTTTACTCCGAACGCGGTGGGAGAAGCCAGAGGATTTTCAGTAGGCTCACATCCCATTTTCGTCCTGTCAGAGATCTCTGTAGCTGCTGTGTGCAGAAGCGTATAAGGCAAGAGCAGCCTGGCATCAGACCCTGCCTTCTGGTCCGCACACAGGCCAGGACCCCAGAGAAAAGCCAGCGGCAGGAGCTAGCTGCAAACACCGCGCAGGGTGTAATTCTGTTGATAGGAAATGTCCTAACAGGCAGCTCTATGGAGAAGAAGTTGTTTAGCTGTTGCCCGGAGCTTGGGGACGGGAAGTGGATTGACTGCAGCCGAGCAGGAGGCATTCTTCTGGGGTTGATGGAAATATTCTAAAATTGATCGTGACGATGGCTGCACAACTTTGTAACTTTACTAAATATCACAAAATTGTATACTCTAGTCGGGTGAACTTTATGGCACGTAAACTCAGTAAAACTCCTTTTAAAAAGCTGTGAACAGCGGAGCGAGTGGCAGCTTTTCGTCGGAGTCCGGACAGATTCCCTGAACCGCCGCATTGCCGCCGGGTTTGCGCCGTTTGGCGCCGCCGCCTGCGCCGCCGTCGGCCGCAACTCCGGGCGCCATTGGTCGGCCGGCGAGGGGCGGGCACGAACGGGGGAGGGGGGGCGGAACCGGAACCGGCTGTAGCCAGGGGGCGGGGTCTCGAGGGCGGCTCTGGCGGCGCCTGGAGCGGCGGCCCCGGCGGCAGAACCGGGCGCAGCTGGTGCAGCCCGGAGCCCCATGGTGCTGGGCTGCGGCCAGGCCTCAGGAGAAGCCCGAGCTCCGGGCCGCCCCGGCTGACCGTGCGGGCCCGCGCGGCCCGGAGCCGCCGCCGCCCGTCGGGCCCCGCGGGGTCGCGGGCCGGCCAGCCATGGGGTCCCTGTTCCGGAGCGAGACCATGTGCCTGGCGCAGCTCTTCTTGCAGTCCGGCACGGCCTACGAGTGCCTCAGCGCCCTGGGCGAGAAGGGCCTGGTCCAGTTCCGAGACGTGAGTGTCGCCCGGGAGACGCGGGCCGCAGCTGCCCGCGGAGCTCCCGCATCGAGCCTTTCGCTCGGGCCTCCTTTCCGTGGGCGCCTGGGCTCCCATTTCCCAGACGGGGAAGCTGAGGTCCACTTTCCGGCCAGAGCTTCCGCAGAGCGGGGCCCGAGCCCAGGGTCGTCGAATGTGTGGTCCGCGGCCGCCCAGGCCGGGTTAGTTAGGAACGCTCCGCGTCGTCTTCGTCCACTCGGGTCGTGCCATCTGATGCTTCGGGGCACCGACTCTGTGTCAGGCACTGGGCTAAGCGGGAGAACAAATCTGATAGGGCCTCTTGCAGCCCTTCTGGAACTTACGGGGCAGCGGGAACGGGAGAAATATTAAGAAAATGAGTACGAAAACAGGAATATGTTTGCTATGCAGGAAACAGAACGGGGTGATGAGATGGTGCCTCAGTTGGGGGTGGTCTCTCTGAGGAAGTGTTCTTGGGCTGAGACCTGAATGGGCAGGAGCCGGCCCTGGGAAGATCTGGGGGAACAAGGTCCCAGGTGGAGGGAACTGGGAGAGCCAGGAGCCTGAACTGGGAATGCATTTGGTGTAAGCTCCTGCGGGGCGGGATTTTTGTCGTTTTTGTTCACCGATGCCTGATGACGTACATAGCACTGCCTAGGAAGGAGTTGGAGTGCAGTCAGAATTTGTTGAATGGGACCTGTCTCCCCAGCAAGTAGTAATAAACCCTTGTTCATATATCTGTTTATTTGTTTATTGTTTGTCTCCACCATGGACTGTCAACCCCCCCGGGGTGTGGGGTAAGGGCCTCGCCTGCCTTGTTCATTCCTGATTCCTGAGTACAGTCCCTGACTTTGTGGGCATTAGTATGCGTTTGTGGAATGAATGGACAAGCTTTGATTGAGTGCTTGCTCTGTTGCAGACACTGAGTTTGGTGCTGGGGACTCAGGGGGTGAACAGGGTGGACAAAGTCCCTGTGTTTTTGTTGCTCACAATGTAGGAGAGACGCACTCTGATTATGAACTGTGGTAAGTGCCGTGAAGGAAAAGAGCGGTGTGAAAGGGAGATTATGAAGCAGGACCTTAACTGAACTGGAATTCACGCGAATGAACATTGTATTTCCTGGGACCCAGCTTTCATCTCCTCTGGTTTCCCTTTGTCTTTCTGAGGGCTGCTTAGTTTCAAGAGGGAACACCCGTACCCAAGGTCTGGTGTGATCCCTGGGTTGGCCTCACAAGGCAACTGCCAGGTCAGAGAGAAACTCCTGAATGTCAGGCGAGGCTGCAGAGAGGGCCCATCTCTTCCTGGTTCCTGGAGGCATTTGGGCTTCGGCACGTGGTGCCCACTTTCCTGGCAGGTGCTGCTGTGCTGAGCTGTGAGTAAGCAACACCTGGAAGATTCAGGAAGCAGCTGTGAGAGAAATGGGCTTCCTTCTTTATAACAGGTAGATTTCTTCCATCCTGTGAGTACTCAGGCCAAGAGGCTTAAGTCAAGCTTAAATCTTAGAGGTTTGAACAAACACCCTAATTACCGCAAAAGATGCAAGTTTCACTGAGTGCCGTTACGTTGGGTAGTAGAGGACACTTGGGATTCTTTTAAACTGAAAATTGGGGAAAGAAAAAGAAAGTGCAGTTCATCTTTTTCCAGAAGTAAAATAAAGCTGCCATGTTAAAATGAGCTCTTCTTTGTGTGATGCTAGGTTTTCAGAGCTCGGGGTGGGGTGGGGTGTGTGTGTGTGTGTGTGTGTGTCTGTCTGTCTGTCTTTGGGATGACTGTCAAGCAGCACAGGTGCTAGTGCAGAAAGCTCTGTCACCTGACACTTTTTCTGCTCTCTTCTGGAATTTCTTCCTGACTTTGCGCTCACCAGGTGGGATCCCTGATGTCTGTCTTTTCTGATTTGCAGAGGCTGGAGAGTTTCCGCCTTTCCTTTTAGTGATCCTTCTAAGGGAAAGGAGGCAGGGCAGGGGTTTCTGTAGTGACAGCCAAAGAGAAGACCTGGAAGAGAAAGGTTATTTAACTCACCAGTAGGACTCAGTGAAGGGCAAGTCCATCTCACTTTTCTAAGGGTCTGGAATTTGAGGACAGCGTTCACCTTTTGTCCGTTAGCTGCTGGAGTGGGAAGATCGATGGCGTGGATACCGGTCAAAACCACCAGGCAGCCTCTACTGGTTTTTCTAGGTTAAATGTTAGTGTTACAAATGAATCTGCATTAAAATGTACTTCATAGGGCTTCCCTGGTGGCGCAGTGGATAAGAACCTGCCTGCCAATGCAGGGGACACAGGTTCGATCCCTGGTCTGGGAAGATCCCACATGCCGCGGAGCAACTAAGCCCGTGCGCCACAACTACTGAGCCCATGCTCTAGAGCCTGCGAGCCACAACTACTGAGCCTGCGTGCCGCAACTACTGAAGCCCGCGCGCCTAGAGCCCGTGCTCTGCAACAAGAGAAGCCACCACAATGAGAAGCCCACGCACAGCAACGAAGACCCGACGCAGCCAAAAATAAATAAATAAATAATTTTAAAAAAATGTACTTCATGGCGTTAGCCTGGAATTAAGGGTGCTGTTGCCTCCCTAAAAAGAAAATAGAAGCAAAACTTTATAAAAGAAACCACGCAACAGAAAAAAACAGCTAACATACTGTGTAAGATGGTGACGGCGGATGTCAGATCCAATCGTGTGTGTTGTTGCCACAGAAATTTGCCTCTTCGTGAAGATTCTATATGTGGAACCATAGTGTCCAATTTGAGTTAGTGTTTGATATTGACGGAAAAGACAGTGAAACTGAGAAGTCATGTCATTAATAGACAGCTTTTGATGGGTAGCTTCCTCTGCTCATTCTTAGTTCTGTTGAGATAGATTGTGTCTGAATCATTAGGAACTCGAAAGTGGTTACTACTTCAGATTAATATTACTTCCAGAAATGAATGCAAATGTGACAAACAGAAGTGAAATTCAAATTTTTATCTTTCTTCTGGTTAACTCTTTAAAAAAAATTTTCCAAAAACTGAACAAGAACCAAGCCTTTGGGGTAGCCATTCTCAGGTTGTTCAAGCAGCTTCATGCCAAGCTGTTTCTAATTCTCCTTTTTGGGAGTGCCCAGTATAACACTGCACGGAGTAAAGGTAGAATTCTTGCCCCAAACGCCTTTCAACATGAATGATTACTGTAATTTAAAAAATTGTGAAAGTAATATACGTCCATTGTGGGAAATTAGGGAAACATGAGATACTAATTTCCATGATCCCATTACCTAGAAACGAACACTTCACCTTTTTGGTTCATATTGTCCAATCAAACATTATTTTTCTAATAATAATAATATTATTATTGTTATTTTAATAAATTTATTTATTTTTGGCTGCGTTAGGTCTTCGTTGCTGTGCGTGGGCTTCTCATTGCAGTGGCTTCTCTTGTTGCGGGGCACGGGCTAGAGGCGCACGGGCTTCAGTAGCTGTGGCTCGAAGGCTCTAGGGCACAGGCTCAGTAGTTGTGGCGCACGGGCTTAGTTGCTCCAAGGCATGTGGGATCTTCCTGGACCAGGGCTTGAACCCGTGTCCCCTGCATTGGCAGGCAGATTCTTTTTTTTTTTTTTTTTTTTTAGCCTTTTTAAAACACCTTTATTGAGATATACTTCACATACAATAAAATTTACCCATTTAAAGTGTAAAAAGTAAATGTATGTTGTTTTTGTTTCCTAGTTAAAAACAAATTACACTATTTTGTGGGAACATTAAAGCATAATATCATCAAATAATGTCAAAATGATAATTACTCATAATTCCCCCTCTAACTAAATTATTTGTAAGATTCTATTCTACTCTAATAATTTTCATTGTACATCATCTTCAAGGCAAGGTACATAATTGTTTTAAAATACACTCAACAGCTATACCACAAGGTATGCAGTAAGTCTCTTTTTCTTCATAAAATATAATCTTGTAAAAAGTTAGCCCTGAAGCAAAATAGGCAGCCAGATCTTTCAATGCTATCAAGGCAACATCCAAGACTACAGTGATGAAGAATCAGCAAAATGGATGTTCAAATCCAAAAAGTAAGAGAAAGTACATTATTTCAAAGAATGAGGCTTCTGATTCACAGATATACATTTTGAATCCACAATAATTTATGCAAACTCAGTATATCTATTTTGACAAAACAACATTGCAATCATCTTAGCCATTAATAATGTCTCTGGACAAGGCATTGTTGAGCAGTGTTAGAAAAGCCATGATGAGGTAAAAAGAACCCTGATTTCGTGGTTCAAATTCTGGCCATACCTCTTAACCATATGTGTGACCTTGAGGCTGTCTTCATCCCTAATAATTCCTACCTCTCAGCCAAGCACTCTCTCAAATGTCATGGACACACATATCCTAGGCACATCACTGGGGGCTGGCACGGACAGCCAAACCCTTTCTCCACACACACACTGTTGGTTGGCAGGCAGATTCTTAACCACTGTGCCACCGGGGAAGCCTTCTAATAATATTTTAAAATGTATGTACATAGGTATTTTTAGATAATTGGAGCCACACTGATAATATCTTTAGTCTTTTTTCACACACAAATCATGTATGACTAATTTCCGCATTTTATTAAATATTGTTTTACAATTTTTTTATGGCTTTAAGCTTTATATGGTAAGATTTTTTTGTTTTAATAAATTTCTTTATTTTTTGGCTGCGTTGGGTCTTTGTTGCTGCGCGCGGGCTTTCTCTAGTTGCAGTGAGCGGGGACTACTCTTCGTTGTGGTGCGCAGGCTTCTTATCGCGCTGGCTTCTCTTGTTGGGGAGCACGGGCTCCAGGTGCGTGGGCTTCTCTTTGCGGTAGCTTCTCTTGTTGCGGAGCACGGGCTCTAGGTGCATGGCCTTCAGTAGTTGTGGCACAGGGGCTCAGTAGTTGTGGCTCGTGGGCTCTAGAGCGCAGGCTCAGTAGTTGTGGCACATGGGTTTAGTTGCTCCGCGGCATGTGGGATCTTGCCGGACAAGGGCTCGAACCCGTGTCCCCTGCATTGGCAGGAGGATTCTTAACCACTGTGCCACCAGGGAAGTCCTGATAAGATGTTAAGTAAAGGAGAGAGTATATGGGAACAGTGAACTTCTGTGGACCCATATTATAAACCAATGGCGGGACTTCCCTGGAGGTCCAGTGGTTAAGACTTGGCGCTTTCACTCCCGGGTCCAGGTTTGAGCCCTGGTTGGGGAACTAAGATCTCAAAAGCCGTGTGGTCCAAAAAAAACCCCCAAAAACCCACCCATCAGACAAGATCATTTTGAAGCAAATCCCAGATGTATAATTTCACTCATAAATATTTCAATAAGTATCTCTAAAAGGTAAGGACCCTAAAAAAAATCGTAACCACAATACCATTATCATACCTAAAAATTTTAATAATAATTTCTTAATATAATCAAATACCTCATCATTTAAAACATAATTTTTAATAAGTGCATAGTAATCAGTTATATTACTGAACCATAATTTTTATACAACTTTATTGATGTGTATCATAAAATTCACCCATTTCAAGTGTACAATTCGTTTTTAGAAAATTTTCTAAGTAGCGCGTCCATTGCCACAATCCAGTTTTAGACCGTCAGTCACATCATCCCAATAAGGTCCCTTATGCTCATTTACAGGTCATCCCCCTCCCTACCCCAAGACCCAGACAATCACTAACCTACTTTCTGCCTCTAGGTTTTCCTTTCTTGGACATTTCATAGAAATGGAGTCACACATTATGTGGTCTTCTGTGTCTTTCATTTACATCATGTTTCTGTACATCCTCTGTCATGTTGATGTGTCAGTTTGTTCCTTTTTACTGCTGAGTAGTGTTCCACGGTGTGGGTATAGACTATGATTTCTTTAACCAGTTTTCCACTGTTAATCATTTTTTCTCTATCCCTGAGGTTGATGCTCTTTTAGATAAATTTTTGTCCGTATCCATAGTTTGTTCCTTTAGGTTGAATTTCTTCACGGGATATTTCTGGGCCAGAGGATATTTTTCAGGCTTTTTTTTTGGTAACAGTTGCCAAATCGCTTTCCAGAAAAGATGTGTCAGTTTATACTCCTATTCAGTAGTATATAAGGATGTGCTTCCCCCCAAACCCTTGACTATCATATTTTATTTATAAAATCGAATTTATTTTTAAATTGTAGAAAATTCAAAGCAAAATTTTCATCTTTTTCTCAGCTGAACCAGAATGTAAGTTCTTTCCAAAGAAAATTTGTTGGTGAGGTGAAGAGGTGTGAAGAACTAGAGCGAATATTGGGTAAGTTTATTTTAATAACTTAAATATTTATTGTTATATAAGTAAACTTTGTTCACTTTAGAAAAATTAGAAAATCTAGACAAGTAGAAAGGAAAAAAGAAGTCGTCCATATTCTCACCATTCATGTATTCACTATTATGTAGGTTTATATATTTTTTTACTATTCATCTATAAAAGTAAGGATTTACATACATAATGGTCAGGTTATTTTTGTTATTAGCTTTGTTTCTCATTTGATGGTACTTTAACATCTTTTCATGTCAATAAACAGATTGACTCATCATTGTTTATAATGGCTGCATAGTATTTTGTGGTATTAATGTGCTATAATTTATTTAGCCAATCCCTTGTAATTTATTGTAACTTAAAAACATTGTATACACATTAATATATTACTTAAAATTATACCAGAGAACAGGGGAGGTAGGAAATGGCAGAGACATTGGTTGATAATTTCCTTTTTTTCAGGGCTTCCTTTACAGAGATCAATGTTCTCTGACTGTTAACCATTAAAACTCAGCCGTAAAACCTTTAACGTCTTAGCCTAAAATAAAATAGTGTTTATCAATTCAAACCTTGAAATTCTGACTGAAGTAGAGAGGGGAGAACGATGCCAGTAATTGTCTAAAGTACCAAATTTGTTTTTAGAGGGATGAACAGAAAAACCTGGGGGTGAGGGTGTTGAGGAGGGGAGAGAAGATGACTTTTGGAATGATTTCTAATAGCAGTTAATTATTGTGGATTTTATATTTTTTAATTGGGGATTTTTAAGATCGAAAGAAACCTGTTAATCATCTGAAGTCTAGTCCTCTGCATATTGTTTGAGGTCGCGGTTATTTGTGTGGATCATGTAGGGTAGGGTGATACCACATTCCCATCCTTGCCATATATATAAGTCATTGGACAGGTCGTATATTTGGAATGAGTTTTCAAAGGCAGGGCAGGAGTCACAACACATTAGACGTGTCCAGGACTTCCTGTAGCTTAGACTGTTTTAAAAAGAATGCAGACTTAAAAAGAAAATGAACTCTCAAGTAAATTTAGGTATAAAAAAAAGGTTAAAAAAATTTACATCCATTTCCAGAAAGCTCTTAAACCCCATGCTTCCTTTGCTATCTTATGGGTAAGACATCATCGCTTTTCTTCCTCCCTCCTCCCTTCCTCTTTCTCTTTCTCTTTCTCTCTCTCTCCCTTTCTTTCTTTCTTTCTCTTTCTCTTTCTCTCTCTCTCTTTCTAATAAAATAACTAGTTAACACTTCTCCAAAATATTATATGTGGTAATGACTTTACCAGGCATTCTGACTTTTATCCTAAGGAAAAGAACGCTTCATGGAATTGAAAATGTAAACTAAAGAAATTAAGTTTTTTTTGGCTGGTTCATTATTAGTTTCATGAATCTAGTTTTTAATGTAAGTAGAGAAGGCAGTGGAAGTTGCTCTTAAGTTAAAACATCACGGCTAACTGGGGACTCAGGAGAACCTGGCTTTCTGCCCTGTGGTCTCCTCCTTATAGAGGAGACTGATAGAGGATGTGTTTTTCCTGATGGATGTGTATTTCCTCCCAATGGCGTCTGCCGGGAGGTTGCACTGATGTCTCTGGTGGGGACGATTATAGGTCCATCATTGGATTATTCCTGCACTTCCAAGTGTGTCCTTAACCTTCTGCTTCCTTTACAGGTGCAGAGGCAGCTGTGACTCCAAAGTTCTTTAACTAGAGTTTTAGAAATGAAGGATGTGGGGAATTTCAGAAAATGTGTATCCAGGTTACTGTTTGTTTTGTCACTGCACGCTGCTCTCTCTAGGCAGAATTATTTTGCAGATCTTTGGAAACAAGGCTGCAAAAGTCATCCTATCAGTCAGTTGGGACAGGCAAGATTTTATGCATTTAGACATTAGTTTTTAGATGACCTGGGAAAGGTTGGGATGTAAAATGTTCTCACTGAGATGTCCTGTAGTAAGTTTTTGAGTCTAATTTGTTTAACTTTTATTTCCACAGCATATTTGGTGCAGGAAATTAATAGAGCTGATATTCCCCTCCCTGAGGGAGAGACCAGTCCTCCTGCACCGCCTCTTAAACAAGTGCTCGAAATGCAGGTAACTAGTTTCTGAAGAAGCGGTTTTAGGTCACTAACCTCAGAGACTGCTTATTCACTTACTTTATATTGTCTAGTGCTTTTCTGCCTTTCTTCTCAAAACCGTGGAATGAAAAGCAAAGGACCGTATTATGGTTAATTCTCAGTAACAGGTTATCTGTGATAAATTTTAACTGGAATTCAGTTTTCTTTTAAAATGTAAGACAGGGCTTCCCTGGTGGTGCAGTGGTAAAGAATCCGCCTGCCACTGCAGGGAACACGGGTTCGAGCCCTGGTCCGGGAAGATCCCACATACTGTGGAGCAACTAAGCCCGTGCGCCACAACTACTGAGCCTGCGCTCTAGAGACCGCAAGCCACAACTACTGAGCCCGCGTGCCACAACTACTGAAGCCCGCACGCCTAGAGCCCGTGCTCTGCAACAAGAGAAGCCACCACAATGAGAAACCTCTGCACTGCAATGAAGAGTAGCCCCCACTCGCTGTAACTAGAGAAAGCCCGCGTGCAGCAACGAAGACCCAACGCAGCCAAAAATAAAAATAAATAAATTAAAAAAAAAAAAGAATATATTAGAAAAAAATAAAATGTAAGACAGATGGTATTGAACAGAGACTAACAAGAATTAGGTTGTGAGATCTGGGCTCATGTGATGTGACTTCTGGGCCTGTGCGGGCCTTAGCGTGCCTCTCCTACTGCAAGTCATCGAGGCTTCAGGCCTGTGCCCTTCACGTTCTCCCCAGTTCACCCTGACCCTTCCCCCTCTAATTTTCAGAAGCTCGTGTGAAGGTGCCAGGTGGTTCCCCATGGGCAGCAAATGGGATTCCTTCTTCTGGAGTCCCCCACCACCGTGAGAGCACTGGCTTCTACATTCGCATCCCTGCTTCCCCCCCATGAGTTATCTCTTGAGGTTTTGGTCTACTCATCTGATAATTCATCACACTGGGAAATAGACTAGAGCCCTTTACAGCTCTTCTAAAACAATTAGTACTGTATAATTAGGACCATTCCATTGCTGGCTGCTCTGTTTGTTTTTCTGGGAGGATGTCATTTAACAGTTGGTATATGAATGGACTCTAGAGAGAACTGTACAGTCAGATGAGAGCAGTCATCTGGTCTGGCCTGTTTGGTGTGTCGCTTTTGATGTCATTACAAATACAGTGATTACTGGCTGCTTATCGTTTTTATAAGGCAGAACACAAGTAACTGAATGTAGCATGTCAAGTGATTTGTTTGAATACCGTTTTTATTGAGTCAGTGGGTTGTTTTACAGATTTCTGCTTCTATTGTCTTAATACTTAAGGATTGTTAAGGATGCTTGGTATATAACTAATTGTTAAAGAAGATTCGTTCTCAAGTATTTTTATGTTTAATTAATTGTGTAAGTGCAGCTGCATAGAAACTCTTAAGCTAGAGACCAGGAATGATATGTTTGGGAAAGATTATCTAAAATTTTTCTGTGTTGCAAATAAAAGGAAATGTAGTCTTGAAAAGGGAAAACTCTTTGGTGTATTGGTAATGGGTAAGCAGATGAAGGGAAACCAGAAGAGAGGACAGAACCTGAGGTTAGAGACTGGGTCCAGCCGTAGGGCTCTCACAGTCATCACGGCGTCCGCGTGCTTGCCGTCACAGGTGCCTGAATTAATACGAAGCAGTAAGTGATGGACTTTAAAAAACCCGTGCGTGTTTTCATATCCCCATCGAACTCTCATACATGATGGCTTTTTAAAACCTCTGCTGGTTCTGGGGTACCGTGAAAAGAGTGTTAGAACCAGACTTGGAAGTAACCCTGCTGCCGTTTCATTTCAGGAGCAGTTGCAGAAGCTAGAGGCTGAGCTGAGGGAGGTCACGAAGAACAAGGAGAAGCTGAGGAGGAACCTCCTGGAGCTGACGGAGTACACGCACATGCTGCGAGTGACCAAGACCTTCGTCAAGCGCAACCTGGAGGTACTGGCGACGCTCGGGAGGGAGTGCATTTCTTTCTTTCTTTTTTTGGGTGGCGCCACGCGGCATGCAGGATCTTAGTTCCCTGACCGGGGATCGAACCTGTGCCCCCTGTAGTGGAAGCACGGAGTCTTAACCACTGGGCTGCCAGGGAAGTCCCAGAAGTATATTTCTTTTATAAAATTCTCGTTCCCGTAAAGTTCCGGGTTTTGTTATCAACTCCTGTAGAGGTGTTGCTTTTTAAAAGAGATAGAGGGACTTCCTCATTGGAAGAGATACTCCTTCCTCAACAAGGAGTAGCCCCCGCTCGCCGCAACTAGAGAAAGCCCGCGCACAGCGACGAAGACCCAATGCAGCCAAAAATTAAAAAAAAGAAAAAAAAAGATACATTTAAAAAAAATGAGATACATTTTGAGCTTAGCTTTATCTTTCAGTTGGATTATATGACATTAAAAGAAGCTTTAAGCCTCTCCTGTGTTGGTTGGTTTTAACCATAACTACTTCCTATTCATGAAATGCTTTAGTTTGCAGTTGAAAAAAATCTTATGGTGGTGAGAAAAAATTGAACACTGTAAGTCGAACTCTAAAATTTAGTTTGTTTTTTTTCTTCTCAAATTGCTGAGAGTAATGGAAGTAAAAAAAAATCTGTATGGGAATAAAGAACAGCCTACGCAGTAGTACAGTACTCAGCTGAGTATCAGAGAGGGGAGAAGTATGTCCCTCGTGAACTTCGTTTCACTTCCCGTAGCGGTGACCTCTGATACAGTTACTCTGCCTTGGATTAAGGCAATGACATAAATTATAACTGTACTTTCATGTAAATGTCTTCAACTAGCTTACAAATAAGGGACAGGGAAGTTATGGTCTTTATCTGTCAGAGCTGAGTTACATGTCTGAGTTACCTTGGGGCCTTGGCACCCAGGTCTGAGTTCCCATGCCCCGCACACTTGTTTGGAAACGACTTGAGAATTAAAGTGTCACTTTCAGTGAGACACACTTGGTTTCATATCTCTTTGTAGTTTGAACCCGCTTACGAAGAATTCCCTCCCTTGGAGAACGAGTCTTTGTTGGACTACAGCTGTATGCAGAGGCTGGGGGCGAAACTGGGGTAAGTGACAGCCGGCGGGGGGAGATTTACACTGTCCTTCTTGTCAGTGGGAGACGAGCTCCGTTGAGTGGAAGGACGGCCACCGTCTGAAAGCCTGTGACGGAGTGAAAGAAAGTGAATATTTGTTTAAGAAAACACTGTACTCCTGTATTTGTTGAGTTGAATCACTCAGCTGTATTGACTTTTTAGCTCAATACGATGGGAATTTCTTCTTTCGGTATAATGAGGTGGAAAGAAGGAATTTATGCCAGTTGTGCCATTCTTCGTTACTCCATAGCCTAAAATAATTGGTCATTGAAGCGTCAAGTCCTATTTTGTTTGGTGGAAACATAGGGGCTAAACTGAGTTAGTTTATTTATTAATCGTATTTTAAGGGTCTCTTTCTACTGTTCACTCTCTCTGTTTACTTGAACTAATGGTAACGTGTTTCCTCATGTGATTTGTGATTTCTCTTTATTGTGAACTGTTCCTCCATTCTTTATGTGTAGGAATTCAATGATGTTTAGTTTGAGGCTGTATTCTTTCAGAGAGAACTTATTTTTATGTATGTCAGGTACTTGGGAGCGCTCCACCTACCGGGAATCATGTTGTTAATTTCTCAGCTTGAGTTTCTTTGTTTTTCTGTTTGTTTTCTCTCTGCCCGATGCATCCTAACACGTGCTTGTAAATTCTCAAGTAATGCTCTTCCCTTCTCTCCAAAACCAAAGCCGAAATAAACAAGTTTGCTTGTTGGCTCCTTGCAAGGTGGAGTTTTTCCTAGTCCACCCGTTCACTTAAGGTGTAGCCCTTTGTTGGGGGGCAAGAGTCCCAACTTTGGGGGGATTGGGGGTTCAGTTCCATCTCTTCACCTGATATCGACCCAGTGCCCATCTCCTGTCTCCCTTGCTGGCATTGAAACCCAAGGCCTTAAGATACCGGGTCAGTGTCATACATCAGGGCACAGCTACGAAGTCCTGTTTTATTTTTGGATTCCAAGAATTTCTCTAAATTATGGGCTCAGATCTACATTGAAGAGGATGTTTCAAAAACATTTTATCCAGCATTTCAGATATTTTGCAGTTGGAGGGCTTTGAGGATATCGCCAGCGCTTTGGCAGGCGTGAAGGTCTTCGCTGCCCTCTTCGTGCGGTTTGGTAGTCCTCATTGGGCTTACTGGACCACAGCCTTTGGTGTCTCACAGATTTGTGTCTGGCCTCATTAACCAAGGGAAAGCCGAAGCATTCGGGAAAACGCTGTGGCGAGCCTGCAGAGGGCACAGCATCGTGACGCACGCAGAGCTGGAGGGGCCCCTGGAAGACCCTGAAACGGTGAGTGGGCACCCCCTCCCTGTTCAGCAGCGGCGGACTCGTGCTGAAGCTGGAGGCACAGCGCAGAGCGGAGCACGTCAGTGAGCTGTCCGCCACGTGCCTTGCCATCCTTGGATGCGTTTGGGGGGCAGTTCTTAACATGGAGGACTCCGTCCCGCGCCGCCATAGTATGCCTGGGACGTTGCCGTGGCTACGTCGCCACCCTCCCAGCCTCAGATCCTGTTTGGGTGTCACCAGCCGTCCCAACACTGTCTGTTTTGGGGGTTTTTTTGGCATTTATTTATTCATTTATTTATTTGCGGCCGCGTAGCACGCGGGATCCTAGTTCCCCGACCAGGAATGGAACCCGGGCCCCCTGCAGTGGAAGCTCGGAGTCCTAACCACAGGACCGCCGGGCAAGTCCCACAATACTGTCTTTTATAGCAAAGGATCTCGTTTAGAATCAGGCTTTGGACTTAATTGTCATGTCTCTTTGGTCTCCTTCATTCTGGGATAATTTCTCAGTCTTACCTTGACCTTCGTGACCTGGACATTTAAAAATTATTACAGACCAGTGGTTTTTGTTTTGGTAGAATGCCCCTCTGTTTGGGTTTGTCTGATGTTTTCTCATGATTAGATTCAAGTTATGTGTCTTGGGCAGGAAGTGATGCTGCTTCCCATCAGGGGTGCACGGTTCCTTTGTCCCGATACTAGTGATGTTCACCTTGATCACTTGTTCAAGGCAGTGACTCCTAAGCTTCTCCACCGTGAATTTATTCCTCCATTTCCTTTGTATTTAGTACGTGTTTTGGGGGAAGTGCTTTGAAACTCTATAAGTACTCAATTTCTCATCAGATTTTCAGTGCATTAATTTATTTCCTGTTTTATTCAATGAGTTATACTCTGTTACTGTAATTCTTTATTTTGATATTCACATGCTTTAGATTTGGCCATTGGAGCCCATTTAGCTGGCTTTTATTTTCTTTTTACATGTTCCCGTTATTTTTTGAATGCTTTGCCTTCTTGCATAACAAGATGTCCAGATTTCATCTTGTCATTTCCCTCATGCAGCTATCTGGAATCGGCCATTTCTCCAAGGAACCTGGTTCTCTTTAGTGGAGAATGGTGATTAGAAGCCAGGGTGCGGTCTCCGGGTGTGCCCATGGTGACCGAGGTGTCGCTGTCCCCAGCTCTGTCAGTGGACGGCTGTAGGACGCACACACGCACAGGGCTCACACCCACACTCACAGCTTTATTTCTGTACCTGTGTGTATATATGAAAACTGTGAGTTTACATCCGATTCCAGTCCAACACCACAGGGTTCACTCTAAGTTTCTCTGTTTCTGTGTTTGTAACTCCTTTCTTCAGTGGTGGCAAACTTGGCTCCCATTATTGTTAATATACTTATTTGATCAGTCCCCTTCTATGTGACCAGTCTGCCCATTGATTTCCCATCTCTGCTGCCCCGCTCTTCTCTCTGCATGGAGCTCCGAGTTCCCCAGCCCCCAGCCCCGGTTGTCCCCTAGTGTGGACGCAGGGCCTCCTCACTTTGCTTGGACTCTGACTTTGCCCTGGGCCACTGTTGCCCTTCCCCTCCCCTCTCCAGGTCCATCCCCGAATGCACATCTAAGGCTTCAGGAATGAATTATTCAGGAAGGGAAGCAGGGCGGCCAAAGCCATCATTACCTTTTAAAATAGCTGTGATTTTTTTTTTTTAAAGACTTCACCATAAAAATAACTATTATATATTGCTCTAAGTGAGGATGAACTGGTCTACTAAGGGTAGAAAAGGAACTTGGGATTCTCAATTTTGAGAAAAGCGTTCGTGTTTTCTTTCCTAGGTTCGCCTCAGGATTTTTGGCTCTAAGATTAATAGTTTTGACACCTAAAGGAGTTTGGCTGTGAAATAATTTTCATAAGGTTCAGCCTAAGTAAACCACACACGTTGGAAAATCTAATCAGTCAAGCTGTTCGTTAACCATATACCTGTAATATTTTTTGTGGCTCCTGAAACTGCCAGTAGCAATATGTTGATTATCCTTCATCTGTGACCATTATGACCTCCCTATGTAAAGGTGAAGATTAAAAATGTTCTGAAGTAGCATTTACATGTTCTTTGAGTTTTTTCTTTGATTAAAAGAACATATCCATCATTCTCATGCAGAGCATTTACTCTGTAAGAAAAAATTTTTTTCTATACAATGTCTAAGCTCTTTTGTGCTGAGTTTTTACCACATTTGTTAAAGGGCATTAAATGTCTGTGAAGAAATATGGAGACATGGTTAGAGATATATATATATATATATTTTAAATTCTTTACTTTTCTTCATTTCTAATTTTTTTGTGGAAGTATAATTGGCAGATATGTATCTCTTGGAACTACAACTCCTCCCTCCCCCACGATTACAAAGGAAATGCGTGCTCGTTATTAGAAAATTGGGAACAATATAGAAAACATGAAGAAGAAAATCAGTCACCTGTAACCCTCCTGCTTGGAGAGGGTCGCTGTTTATGTTTCAGTGTGCATTCTGTTAGTCCTCGTTCTGGGGAGGATATGAGATTTGATTTGGTAACTTTTACTCGGGTTCTAGGATTTATTTATAGTGTCATGTTTAATACCTTTTGGGTCGACCCCTTAAAGTCCTTACAGACCCCAGAGCATATCTCTAGCCATTTTCTCCTCTGTCAGTATCATTTCTAGATGCCGGCCAGTCTCTCTGTCAAAGCTGGACTCAGGCAGTTTCATGTGGTTTTATGATTTGTATTTTTTATGTTGCATACATCCGTGTTCCATATTATGTCTTAGGTGCTTGTGTTCCCTGACACAGTACTATTTTTAAAATTGTTAAGGAATCTTCAAAATCAAATTCACTATAAATACCATTTCTTTCTTCCCCCTGGGTAGTTTCTTTTTTTTTTTTTAAACGCTTTTTAGACATGAATATCCTAGTTTATTAGGTAAGAATTTCACAAACATTACTTTTTTTTTTTTTTTTTTTTTTAATTTTATTTTTGGCCACGCTGGGTCTTTGTTGCTGCATGCAGGCTTTCTCTAGTTGTGGCGAGCAGGGGCTACTCTTCGTCGCGGTGCATGGGCTTCTCATTGCGGTGGCTTCTCTTGCTGTGGAGCATGGGCTCCAGGCGCATGGGCTTCAGTAGTTGTGGCTCACGGGCTCTAGAGCGCAGGTTTAGTAGCTGTGGCGCACAGGCTTAGTTGCTCCGCGACATGTGGGATCTTCCCGGACCAGGGCTCGAACCCGTGTCCCCTGCATTGGCAGGCGGATTCTTAACCACTGCGCCACCAGGGAGGTCCCCCCCGGGTAGTTTCTTCATAATTTATTTTGAAATAATTTCAGTTTACAGAAAAGTTGCCAGAAGAGAACAAAGTGTTCTTCTATCTCTTCACCCAGATTTCCCAGTTATTACCATTTTGTCACATATACTCCACTCACTCTTTCTGCATATCTATCCCCATTTTCATTAGGCTGCTTCCAGACCTTCTGCGAGGAAGCCGGTGGACATGCGTGTGTTGCCCCCTCACAAGGACGCTATTTTATATAACCACCGTACAACACTCCAAATGAGAAAAATCAACACAGATGCAAGACTTGGTCCAGTACAAACATGCCACTCAGATTCCCCGCAGTTTGCATTGTTTCCTTTCTGGTCCACTGCCCTGCCTGGGACTATGCTTTGCATTCGGGACAGGCATCACATTCTGCAGGATGACCCTCCCTTGGGGCCCATTCCGTGCTTCCTCATGACCAGGCTCGGATCACACGTTGCTGGTGGGAACACCATGGAGTCAATTATCGGGTCCTCTCAGCACCTCCCACCAGGAGGCACGTAGTATCGTATCGGCCTGGTCATGCTGGTGTCGTCCAGGTTTCTCCACCTTCATGTCACCATTTTGCCCTATTTAATTGATTAGTAGTTGGTGAGGAGGTATTCCTAGGTTACTGGGGCCTTGTTCCTCAGCAGA
Organism: Balaenoptera borealis; assembly: GCF_965194805.1. Lineage (NCBI taxonomy): Eukaryota > Metazoa > Chordata > Mammalia > Artiodactyla > Balaenopteridae > Balaenoptera > Balaenoptera borealis. Next base: position 85,444,934 of record NC_138875.1, read on the forward strand.
CCTCTGCCCACCAGCCTCAGCCTCCACGATGACTCTCGAACCCATCACCTCTGTTGCGGTGGCCAGGTGGTTACTCTGTTCCCACCCTTCCTTCTGTGCTTACTAGTTACCGTTCTGCAGAAGGCAGTGCTTTCCCTGCCCTCTCAGTCACTCGCTCATTCATCCACGGACTTAGGCATTCCTATTTATTCAATGACTTGTAATCTGTTACGATCCCTTTTATTATTTATTTTAAAAATTTTATTTATTTATTTTTGGCCGCACTGGGTCTTTGTTGCTGTGCGCGGGCTTTCTCTAGTTGCAGTGAGTGGGGGCTACTCTTCGTTGAGGTGTGTGGGCTTCTCATTGTGGTGGCTTCTCTTGTTGCGGAGCACAGGCTCTAGGCGCACGGGCTTCAGTAGTTGTGGCAGGTGGGCTCAGTAGTTGTGGCTCACGGGCTTAGTTGCTCCGCGGCATGTGGGGTCTTCCCGGACCAGGGCTCGAACCGCTGTCCCCTGCATTGGCAGGCAAATTCTTAACCACTGCGCCACCAAGGAAGTCCCAGTCCTTTTTACTTTGATGCCCAAATTATCCGTGATTTGGCCACTGGGAGTCCCTTCGTGCGTGTTTCTCTGGCCTTTGGCACGTCTGCAGCATTCACTGAGCAATCCCTTACTTTCTGGCGCCACGGGATGGTCCCTGCCTCTGTCTGGAGTCAGCCATTCCTTCAAGGACCGCTGGTTCCTTTTAGTAGAGGATGGAATTTAGAAACAAGGATCTGGGTGTTTGAGTTCTCATCATGTACTGAGTGTCGTTGCTTCTGGGCCCTTTCAGCAGTCAAAACATGGACACACACACACACGCACACACACGCACACACACACACTCACAGACACACACGGAGCTGTATCCACTTCTACAGCTACCTGTGCACATTTATCGTAAAACCGTTTGTTCAGACTCTAACCTACGACTCTGGACGTCTCTTTTTCGGTGTTTTTCACTCTCTTCTGACAGTGAGAAATCTGGCTTCCCTTATCCTCAGTACAGTTCATGAATTGTGTAATTTACTTATTTATTCAATGTAACCCGTCTCCCAACCTCTCAGCCATCTCCTCCGCCCGCCACCTCCCTGGCCTCCCCCTTTCCCGGCCGCCCTGCGTCCTTGCCTTCAGGACCCAAGTGCCTCTGCTCTGCCTGAAGCTCCCCAACCTGTTCCCCATCGCCTCTGCCCCAGAGCTCAATTCTTGGATTGCTTCTCTCCTCTGTGCCCTTAGGGATCCCGAGTAACTTCATGGCTTTAAATACCATCCCCCGAATGTATACATCTGGCTTGGACCTCTCCCCTGAATACCAGACTTCTATTTAACTGGCTCCTCCATACCTTTGAAGTTTCTGGAAGACATTTCCATGTGACACCTAAAACTGAACTCCCAATCTTACCCCCCAAGACCTGCCCGTCCAGGCTTGTCTGTCTCAGTACGTGCCAGCTCAGCTCTTATCCGCCCAGCATCCAGAATGCTCCCTGTAAAACGAGTCAGAGCGTCTCACCACCACACCCCAAGTCCTCCTGTGGCTTCCTGTCTCACGGTGTCCCATCTTGTCACCCCTCTGGCCATCTCTCTTCAGCCAGGCTGGCCTTCTCGCTTCCCCTCGTCTTGCTTCTGCACGAGCTTTTCCTCGGGCTCAGGAGGCTCTTCCCCAGGATCCACGTGGCTCGCTCCCTCACCCCCTTCACTCCTCTAGGCCCAGGTGTCCCCTTCTCAGGGAGGCCTTCCCTCCTTGCCCGATTTAAAAGCTCAACCCCCAGCCTCTTTCTCCCTGTCACCCCTCCCAGCTTTATTGTCTTTATCGCCCTTATCTCCATTTGGCACATTATGTACTCTCCTAGTGTCTCTTGCTGCTAACTTGATATAAGCTTCCCTCCCCTCCCTTCCCTCCCAGGTCAGGGATTTTTGTCTGTTTTGTTCACTGCTGTATTCCTAGCACTGGGAACCAGTGCCTGGCGAATTGGCCAAAAACCTATTCAGTTCTGTTTGTAGAATATTTGTAAATACAGTCAATTGTCATTACTTGTAGTAGTTAACATTGTACGGTCTCCGTGAGAACTGAACCCTTGCTCCTAGGGGAAGCACAGGGTTAGTTCCTGTGAGTCTCTGGTCATAACGTTTTTGTCAGCCGATCAATACATAACCTTGTTTTATTTAAAGACACCTTATTTAATATATACTGTTGATTCATTAGCATTGAACTCACTGGCAACCGCACCATCACGCCTGTCTGAACAAAGCTTATGGGACACGCGTACGTGCACGTCACGGCCTTCTTGTGCTCAGGAACGCTAGACAGCTCTGAGGACCATTTTGAACAGTGAAATCACCCACAAAAAGCACAAAACTGTGAAAAACTTGGCACTAAATAGACCACAAAAAGGACACTTGTTTACAGTATGAGCTGAAATAAGGAGGCAGAGGGTCACCTTGTTTGACCTCAGCAGGAATACGCACATTGGGTGACTCAAAATTTTTGTCACTCTGCATGTCCGCAAATGAGTGAATAAATGCTTGAGTATTGATTTGGGGGTTACGAATGATTTCTGGGGTAAATTTGCAATTATGGAGTCCGCAGATAATGAGGATGGACAGTGTTTAGTGTTTGTTGAATGAATGAATGAATGAATGAATGAACTAGCTCTTTGACAGAGTGTGAGCTGCCAGAGTTTTCAAAGTTCTAGACAGAGAAGTAACAGCTATCTTTATTCTTTGTAGGGAGAAGTCATAAAATGGTATGTGTTTTTGATATCCTTCTGGGGAGAGCAGATTGGCCACAAGGTTAAGAAGATATGTGATTGGTAAGAAAAAGAAACATTTTATTTCATTTATTTCTTTATCCTCAGTAACCTAGTTTTCTTGAAATATGTCTCTGAAGAGAAAAACAGGGGTAGCAAAGGCTGCTGAGTTTCATTACATGATTTCTTTGCTCTAATACCATGTTTTAAAACGTTTAATTTGTCATCTCTCTTGCCAGTGTAGTACTTAAAATAATTTAAAAGTAGACACCATGTTAATAACATTCCCAGATTTGATTTTTTTTCCCTTGGGAATGAAGGCTCAAGTTCAACTGGCGGAGGAATCCAGTTTTAATATTTGGTGCCTTTCTGTGGCCTTTAGCTACGCGTAGGCTTATCTGTCCTCCTGGAGCGTACAGCTCACCCTTTCTCAGCCCTCTGCAGTTACCTTCTTTGCGCCCTGGGGAAGGGGGCCTGGCAGGTGGTGGAGAGGGTGGGCTCGGAGGGGCCTGCCTGCCAAACGAGATGGTGCAAGTAAAAGGCTCCCGTACTGCATAAGCCTTCGGTAAATGTGGAGCAGTATCACAGCAAGAATGGGTCTGTGACTTAGTCTTGTCACCAGTGGGAAAACAAGCAAAACCACACGAAAACTCAAAAGAATGGCCTTTTGTTTTCTTATACTCGGGGAAGTTTTAGCTGGCCTGACTTCTTGCTGGGGTAAGTAAGGGTGGGGTTTGGTTATTTCCTTCGGATTCAGCGTTCACCAGAGTTTGATACTCAGTCACTGGTGTTATGGAAAGTAACTTTAGGTGATACGTGGACTAGCCTATTCTTACTTTAATAGGTTTATATTTATTTTTTATGTAGATTAGAAAAACTATAGCCAGCACACAAACCTGTGACTTCACAGATACTGCTTAGGTTAAGGCTGGAGTAAGAATTTAATTTTAGTAGCCAGAGCTTAAAGAGGAACATAAAGCATGGCATTAAAACATGAAGGCAGCATGGGAGTCGCAGCAGCTGGGGGCGTGTGGCTGCAGCTGGGGGGCGTGGCTCTGCCTCCCCTGCGTCCTGGTGTCACACGTGGCCCCAGAGGACGTTTACTGAAGCCCATGTCAGAGGCAATGGCTAGGCATCCAGAGTTTTCTCCTCCCCCGATTTTCTCTTTTTTGTAAAAGGTAATTATCGTTGTATGTTCTTTGTCTTTGATTTATATTTTACACTTGTTTAATGATTTCCAGCCCAAGGATGGTGGTGAATTTCAGAAAGCTGGAACTGGGAATGAGCTTTTGGGAATCATCGAGGGTAGGAATGGAATGTGGAGCCAAGACAGAGTTCACTAAATCTGTGGAATTCCGTAGAAAATTTGTTGAGTGTCCGTGTGCAAGGCCTTACCATGGCTGGGTGCCTGTGTCTGCACCTTTTTCTCCCAGAGGGCTGCTTTTATTCTGGTTTGGAAGGAAATACGCCCAGGAGGTAGACTGAATGTAGCTCTAGTTTCTGACATAGCTTCTTGCAGTTCTGACAGCCGCGGCACTGTGTTGAATCCTGTCTTCTAGTTACCACTGCCACGTTTACCCCTACCCGAATACCGCCGAGGAGCGGAGAGAGATCCAGGAGGGCCTGAACACCCGGATTCAAGATCTGTATACTGTGAGTGAACCAGAAACTTGCCTCCTTATCCGAGGGTTTGTAAAACATTTACAAGTACATTTACTTTCTTCTATAATATGGAAAATTTGGGTTGTGGACAAATCAAGGTGTTTTAGGGAGTTTGGAATGGCACCTCCCTCCTCTTCGTGGGAGTTTTATTTTAGCAGCCTGTTAGAAACCTAGATGGTTTCTAAATGATGGGGCTTTAAAGAAGAGTCTGGTCATCTTTGATCTGTCGGAGTGTAATTCTTGATCAGAGAGGACAAGCGAGCCCCATTTACAGTGCTGGCTGTAATTTTACCTGCACTATTTTAATTCCCATTTCCGCTTGGGTCAGCGAGGGCTCTTGGTAACAAGCAGCAGACTCTGACCCACTTGAGTGAAAGGGGATTTCTTGGCAGGATGGGGTGGGATGGGAGTTGGTGGCTCACGGGTTTGACAGGGAGCTGGGCCGAGGCTGGGAGTGGGTAAGACCCAGGCCCCCAGCTCTCTGGACCCAGCCAGGCCATCGTGCCACCACAGGGACCACGACTTCTAACCATTTCCTGTGCGTGGGGTCCTTTCTGGAAAGGCAGCTCCAGGGCCTGGAGGAGAAGGACTGAACTTCCTTAACTGTCCCCAGAGAGGCAGGTGCCTGGAATCCGCCCCCCCATCACTGAGGAGAAAGTCCCTCAGAGGAGGTCAGGTGCCCAGTGGACACTCTGCTGAAAGTCCACGTTTGTCCTCACCCAGGTGCTTCACAAAACCGAGGATTATTTAAGGCAAGTGCTCTGTAAAGCCGCCGAGTCAGTCTACAGCCGCGTCATCCAGGTGAAGAAGATGAAAGCCATTTACCATATGCTGAACATGTGCAGCTTCGACGTGACCAACAAGTGCCTCATTGCCGAGGTCTGGTGTCCCGAGGCCGATCTGCATGAGCTGCGCCTTGCTCTGGAGGAGGGCTCGGTGAGGCGGCCCTCCCCTCCCTGCCAGCCCTTCCCCGCGGGAAATAAGATAGAGGAGGAGAGGACACCGTGTTGACTCTTTTGAACTGAAATTACGGAGAGTTGGTCCCTCGAGACTCTGTGTGCACGTGCATTTTTTTTTTAATTGATGTATGGTTGATTTACAATGTTTCAGGTGTGCAGCAAAGTGATTTGCACAGGCATTTTTAATTTGCTCTTTTGAGTAAGGAATTCAGTCACATGGTTTAAAAGTCAAAAAAAAATTAAAAAATATAAAAGACCCAGTGAAGTGGCTTCCTCCTATCCAGGGCCTCATATGTCCAGTTCCTCTGCTCAAAGGCAGCCCTTGTTTTACTTCTCTTATGTCTTTGAGTTTCTTAATCATAGATAAGTAGATAGGAATATATAAAGGGAGAGAATTCCCTTCCTTCACAAAAGATTGTGTGCTATTCACACTGTTCTTTTCTCAAAAGAAAACTTCCCTGTTTTTTTATAGCTATTTAATAACCTGCTGAATGGATGTACCATGGCTTATTGAACTAGTTCCCTGGTCATTTAGGTGGTTTCTAACTTTATGAATACCAGTGCAGTGACTAACACTTGACCTTTGACGGTTCAGACGTGCACAAATCTATCTCTGGGTAAATTCCCAGCATGGAATTCCTGGATCAGTTTTGGCAAATATTGTCAATTGTTGTATTTCTCTTATTTTGAGTGGGGTTGAATATCTTTTTGTATGTTTAAGAAGAGCCTTTGAATTTTCACTTTTTTGGTGAAGGCTGTGTTCATATGCTTTGCCCATTTTCTACTGGGTTGTTGGTCTTTTTCTTATTAATTTCCTTGGCTCGTTGTCTGTGATACGAGAACAAATATTCTCCCCAATTTGTCACTTGTCTTTTGGTGTTTCTTTCTGTTTGTTTGCTTTGGTTGTGCAGAAGTTTTTTGTTAAATATAGTTGAACCCATCCATCTCTGCTCTTACAGCCTCTGAACTTTGAATAATAGCTTCTTTCCACTCCTGGGCTATGGGGTCAGTCTCCCACGTTCCTGTGAGGGTTTTTTCTGTATCAGAACTTAGTTCTTGGAGAGATAAATTAGGAGGTTGGGACTGACATATACACACTACTATATATAAAATAGACAACCAACAAGGACCTACTGTATAGCACAGGGAACTCTACTTAATACTATGTAATAACCTATATGGGAAAAGAATCTGAAAAAAAGTAGATGTATGTGTATAACTGAATCACTTTGCTCTACACCTGAAACTAACACAACATTGTAAATCAACTTTACTCCAATATAAAATAAAAAAACAAAAAAAAATCTTAGTTCTTTACTGGAAATAGCAGGTTTACGAACTTCAAGTGGCAGTTAAGGAAACAAGTTTTCATAGGAGATTTTGGTTAATCACCTTGTCTCATTACATAATTCTGTTACGGCACAAACGTAAAACACGCAGTGCTGAGAAAGAAGGAAATACATAAATTAGTTATTTTGGAGTATGGAACATCTCTTTTATTTATATATTTTAAAGCTCTAGATGATTCTTATTTATTGAGGTAACATCGGTTTTGAGGGACACGACTAATACTCCTGTTGTGTGTGTGAGTACATATAAGTAGTCCCAGGATCACCAACATACAACTGGAATTTAGTGGTCTAGCTCTTAAAAATGTTCAAGAGGAATTTAGAGACAGCTACAGTATTACCTAACAAAACTGAAAAATAGGCAAGAATAAACCAAAACGTCAGTACGGCAAAACTTTGTTTTTTTTCTTGTCATGCCTGTCCCTGCCTGCTTCCCACCACTCAGCCTTGCTAGGTTCTTCCTTCTCCAGCACCACGGCCCCCAGGAGCCTTCCTCACTTCCTCCTGTCACTTCTGCTGTACTTGAACCTCCAGGAGGGTGGTCAGTACTTCCCCACGTGCTCAGGACCTTTGCATGGCAGCCAGCTAAGATTTGTTGAAAGAGCTCTTGGGTGGTAATTTTTTCTTTCTCTGTCTCTGTTTTTTTCATGTGAAAGAGAGAGAGCGGTGCTACGATCCCCTCATTCATGAACACAATCCCAACAAAAGAAACACCCCCGACTCTCATCCGCACCAACAAATTCACCGAGGGGTTTCAGAACATCGTGGATGCCTACGGGGTTGGGAGCTACCGAGAAGTGAACCCAGGTTGGAAGCCTGAATTTGCCAGTCTTCGTGTTTTATACATTTTATACATCACTGCTGCTTTTTTTTCCCTATAAGAATATAATAGATATTTGGAAAAATAGGCTCACTATTACTGTCTTGTTATCTTATTTAGTATAAAGTGTTAATTTTAGCCTGTCAGTTCTCTCCTGAGAATTTGGGAGAAAGTCAAGATCATTATACAGTATGTGGTCATGTTTGAATTAACTAGAATTTTCTGCCTTTGCTGCGAATCAGAAATCGCTTGCTTTTCCCGCAGCTCTCTTTACCATCATCACTTTCCCCTTTTTATTTGCTGTGATGTTTGGAGACCTTGGACATGGCTTTGTGATGTTCTTATTTGCCCTCCTGTTGGTGTTAAATGAAGATCATCCCAGACTAAGTCAGTCGCAAGAGGTAAAAACATAAACACTCGGGCTCATTATATCTGTTTGGGCAGCATTAGTAGTGACTCTCTTCTGTTTAACTGGAAAAAGAGACATTTAAAGATGTTCAGTTTTGGGCGATAACCATAACCCACCTGAGACATGGCTGCGGGGGGTGGGTGGGTCTTCACCCCTGTGTGACGGGGGCGTCTGTGCCGTGAGCTTGCTTTTGAGCAGCCCTGAGAGGAGCGGTTGAGAAAGCGCCCAGACTAAGTGGGTCACATCGGCTCGTTTTCCCGGTGGTCCTGTTTCGCTCCCCGTGCTTCGTTCCCCACAGATCATGCGGATGGTTTTCAACGGTCGCTACATCCTCCTGCTGATGGGGCTCTTCTCGGTGTACACGGGCCTCGTCTACAACGACTGCTTTTCCAAGTCCGTCAGCCTCTTTGGCTCCGGGTGGAACGTGTCTGCCATGTACAGCTCCAGTCACAGCCCAGCGGAGCAGAGGAAGATGGTGCTCTGGAAGTGAGTGTCCTGCTGCCAGACCGTGCCTCAGGCAGAGGGCAGTTTCTCCGAGTCTCCCTCCCCCCTCGCAGGCGGCGCTCACCCTGCTTTTTGTTACAGTGACAGCGTCATCAGGCACAACAGGGTGTTGCAGTTGGATCCCAGTGTTCCCGGAGTGTTCCGAGGCCCTTATCCTCTTGGCATCGATCCCGTGAGTGTCCCCACCCCCCCCCCCCCATTATCTCGGGTTCCTCGGTGCTGCCACCTAATTTTTTTATTAAAATTTTTGGCCGTGCTGCACGGCTTGTGGGGATCTTAGTTCCCTGACCGGGGATCGAACCTGCGCCCTCAGCAGTGGAAGCGCGGAGTCCTAACCACTGGACCTCCAGGGAGTTCCCAGTGCCACCTCGCTTAGACTGTCGCAGCGGTTTCTCAGACTGTTCAGCACGGTTCAGGTGGTCGCACGCGAGGGGGTGGTACTCTGGGGGTTTCTGCCTGGACACCAGAGGCTCACTGTGTGTTCCGAGTCAGGCTGGTGTACAGAAGAAGCTGACGGTCCGTTTGGGAAGCCAGGGGCAGTGCCTGAATACAAGACCACAGGGAGCTGGGGCTACAATCTGTCCTACTTCCTGACCTGTGTTACTCTAGTGAAAAGTGGCACTTCCGGAGCCATGTAATGTGCGCTGTTTCTTTGATTTCTTCTTTGTACATGTGAATTGTTTTTTTACCCTTTGATGTAGAAAGAAATAGTATGGAATTTTAGAGTGGAAAGGGAGCTTAGGCTTATCATGGTGCTTATTGCAGAGGTGGTTTGAAAGGGAAAAAGTGTGGGGAGAAGGAAAGTGAAACTGTGGCTCCAGGACCGGGGTTGCCCCTGTCCTGCCCCCAACACGGCTCCGCAGGCCGCTGCTTACGAGGCCCAGGCAGCATGTCCCTAGACCCGGGGGTCTTCACGAGGAATCTCAGCCTTAAAAGAAAAGCTTAGGAACTCCCTCGAAATTGGTTTGGAGTGATGTGATACAGTAGGGAAAAAAACTCAGTGACCAAAGTCTAGCATTCCCTAATCTGAGCTCTCCAAGGTAGCTCTCTCCTAGATGTTCATTCTCATCTCTAAACATAATCGGTATAATTTAATGTTGTTGCCTAAAGTCTTAATATAATTGGAAACTTGAAAAAACCTGACAAGTTTCCTTAAGGAACAGCACTTCTCTCCTAAGGCAGTTGAAGGAAGTTAAAGTTTTCTTTTTTGGTTTTGTTTTGTCTTTAGATTTGGAACTTGGCCACAAATCGTCTCACTTTTCTGAACTCTTTCAAAATGAAAATGTCTGTGATTTTTGGAATTATTCACATGACTTTTGGAGTCATTCTGGGAATATTTAACCACTTGTAAGTACAGATTATTTTTTAACCAGTATTTATAAGCCAAGTTTTTGGTATTTCTTAAACTTTCCTTCTTGATGGTAGACTACGTGGATCTTAAAGGCAGCCAGCATAGTGGTTTGTTGTATTAATATGATTCTGTTTTTTATTTTTATTTTTAAAAATTTTTGGCTGTGTTGGGTCTTTGCTGCTGCACGCGGGCTCTCTCTAGTTGCGGCGAGCGGGGGCTACTCTTCGTTGCGGTGTGCGGGCTTCTCATTGCGATGGCTTCTCTCGTTGTGCAGCGTGGGCTCTAGGCGGTGCGGGCTTCAGTAGTTGCAGCACGTGGGCTTAGTGGTTGTGGCTTGTGGGCCCTAGAGCACGCAGGCTTCAGTAGTTGTGGCACATGGGCTTAGTAGTTGTGACTCAGGCTCTAGAGCACAGGCTCAATAGTTGTGGCACACGGGTTTAGTTGCTCTGTGGCATGTGGGATCTTCCCGGACCAGGGCTTGAAGCCGTGTCCCCTGCATTGGCAGGCGGATTCTTAACCACTGAACCACCAGGGAAGTCCCATGATACTGTTTTTTTTTTTAAAATTTATTTTATTTACTTATTTTTGGCTGCATTGGGTCTTCGTTGCTGCACGCGGGCTTTCTCTAGTTGCGGCGAGCGGGGGCTGCTCTTTGTTGCGGTGCACGGGCTTCTCACTGCGGTGGCTTCTCTTGTTGCGGAGCACGGGCTCTAGGCGCGTGGGCTTCAGGAGTTGCGGTATGTGGGCTCAGTAGTTATAGTTTGTGGACTCTAGAGCACAGGCTCAGTAGTTGTGGTGCACAGGCTTAGCTGCTCCGCGGCATGTGGGGTCTTCCCAGACCAGGGTTTGAACCCGTGTCCCCTGCATTGGCAGGCGGATTCTCAGCCACTGCGCCACGAGGGAAGCCCCGATTCTGTTTTGATGATAAGGTTTTTGGCAGCGTCATTGATTCAGCAAATATTTGTTGAGTACATAGAAGGTGCCGGGCACTGTTCTAGGCACCAGGGATTGAACAGTGAGGAGGACAGAAAAAGGTTTTCACCCTCATGGACTTTACGCTCAAGTGAGGGAGACATGCAACATGTACATTCATGTTTATTTCCAGAGGTGATTTTTGTCATATCCTTTTTTCATTTTCTAAATCGGAAAACTTTTGTTTGTTTCTTAGAGCTGGTATATTAGGGGAAAGAAATTATGTCTTTTTTCTCTAGCTGGATCTGACAGTGAAACAAACACTAGTCATCTCTACTGTCCTCACATCTCTTTTCTTCGTGGTTACATCTGAATCGTAAGACAGATGATGTTATGCTGAGATAGACTTTGTCACAGAGAAGTTAAGATTAATTTACTCTTTCCTTTTTCTCTTAGTCCAGTGTTGTTCATGGGTTGATCAATTCCTTTTTTTTTTTTTTTCCTAGACATTTCAGGAAGAAGTTCAACATTTATCTGGTTTCCATCCCAGAACTTCTCTTCATGCTCTGCATCTTTGGCTACCTTATATTTATGATTGTCTATAAGTGGCTGGTTTATTCAGCAGAAACCTCCAGAGTCGCTCCTAGCATTCTGATTGAATTTATTAACATGTTTTTATTCCCGGCTAGTGACACAGGTGGTCTTTACCCAGGGCAGGTAAGCAGTTGTGTTTTCCACTGTGAAGAACTCAAAGGAAGTCCTCCTGATAGCCTTTTTGTTTTCATTAGTAGAATGATTAAAGGTGCTTTCCACAGGCCTCCCAGGCACCGAGGGGCTTCCTGCTCCTCTGTGTGTTATCACAAGAGGGTGCCATCCTGCTCTGAGTGCTGTCTCGGGGGCCCTGGTCAGACTGTGTGATCCAAACTCGCTGCCCCTCAGTAGCCATGAAAGCTGGTGGGAAGAGAATGTATTACTGGAGGGTTCCTGAGGGCTGTCCATCCATCCATTTTTCCAGTTGCTTTAAAATCAACCTCTGACTAAGCCGGGTCCTCAGAGAACTGGCACTTGGACCACGGCACGCTGGCCCTCTCCAAAAATGGCTTTTCTATAACTGTGCTTTTGTGTGATGCCACGCACATCAGCTGTGAGTTTAGGAAACGAAAGGAAAAGACACCCTGGCAAATGTAATTTAGCTTGCGTTTACTTTATGTTCCTTGTTAATCAATAAAGAGACATTTTACTTGGTTTTCACTAGTTTAAGTACACCAGTGACATTGTTAGCGCATCTTCACGTTTTAACCGGCTTCCTCCCCTTTTGCACCAACAGGAGCACGTCCAGAGGCTGCTTCTGGTCATCACAGCGTTGTCTGTCCCTGTGCTCTTCTTGGGAAAACCACTCTTCTTGTTGTGGCTTCACCATGGGCGCAGTTGCTTTGGGGTGAGCAGGGTAAGTGTGGGTTTGGCTGCCTGTTTGTAAATGGTGAGTGAAGTCTGTTTTTAGTTGTGAAAGGTTTTGTAAAGAAAATGCCTTCCATGGGGTCCCAGACTCTGATTTAAAAGCCAAAGCTTCCTTTATCGAGAACTTTCGCGTTGCCTGTTCTGCAGAAGCGTGGTGCAAAGAGCCTGCCGTGTCTGGGCACGGGAAACAGGTCCTCTGGTAATGAACCACAAAGCTATCAGGAGATGGAACTGAATCCCTCAGTACTGCTTGTCATAATTAAAGCATTTTTGTTCCTTATTCTTGCCTCTTGATTTTTCAAGTTTTTTTTTTTTTTAATTTAAATAACATAATTAAAGGAAATGTGGAAAATATAGAAAATAGTGCCCTTAAGTTCTCCTACCGAGTTATAACCAGTGTTAACCATTTGTTGAGTTTCTTTCCAGACTGTTTTCTTGTGTGTCTAGTTTCTCATTTTATTTTATTTTTTATAAATTGTGGTAAAATATACATGACATAAATATTCCATCTTAACCGTTTTTAGGTGCACATTCAGTGGCATTACGTACATTCACATTGTGCAGCCGTCCCCACCATCCGTCTCCAGAACTTTTTCACCTTCCCGAACTGAGACTCTTTACTCATTAATATTAACTCCCCATTTCCCCTCCACCCAGCCACTGGCACCCACTCTTCTACTTTCTGTCTCTATGAATTTGACTACTTTAGGTACCTTATATAATTGGAATCATATAATGTTTCTGCTTTTATGACTGGCTTATTTCACTTAGCCTAATGTCCTCAAGATTCCTCCATGTTGTAGCTTGTGTCAGAATTTCCTTCCTTTTTAAGGCTGAATAATATTCCATTATATGGATAGACCACATTTTGCTTATCACTTCATCCATGAATGGGCACTTGGGTTGTTTTCACCTTTCAGCTACTGTGAATAATGCTCCTAAGAACATGGGTATATAAATATCTGTTGGAGTCCTTGCTTTCAGTTCTTTTGGGTATGTACCCAGAAATGGTAATTCTTTGTTTAATTTTTTGGGAACCACCAAACGTTCCACAGTGGCTGCACCATTTTACGTTCCCACCAGCAATGCACAAGAGTTCCAGTTCCTCCATACCCTAATCAACACTTATTTATTTTCTTTTTTTTTTTGTTACAATAGCCATCCTAGTGGGTATGATATGCTCATTTTCTTTTAAAGGACTTTTTTTTTTATTCCTGAAGAACTGAATCTTTAAAAGAATGAAAGGGGTGCTAACTTTGACTTTGTCACAACCTTGTGATTTCAAAGGCACTGACTCTGTATTCTTTGGGTTGTTTTTAGAGTGGTTACACACTTGTAAGGAAAGATAGCGAGGAAGAAGTTTCTTTGCTGGGAAGCCAAGACATAGAAGAGGGAAACAACCAAATGGAAGATGGATGTAGAGAAGTGACGTGTGAAGAGGTAACCTTTTCAGTTACTGTTGGTGATGTTAGGTAAGGAGCCAGGCTTGCACAGAGATGATCGTCATTATGAGAGTGATAAGAATCATCTTAGAAAACAAAATTCAAAGCAAAACAACCGTTACTCAAAGCTTTCCACATGCTGTTCTGGTCATACAATTGTCATCATAATATAATGATTCTGGGTTAACATTTTGTGAGTTTCAGTCTTACAGTGGGATTTATAGTGTTAACATTACAAGTTGTGATGCTGAGTGACTTAAGGTGCCGTGAACATTGCTTTGAGAAGACTCTCGTCTTCATTAGAACTTGCCCATAGTTGTAAGAAAGAGACCCTGTTCACACTGGCTTCAAGGGGAATCTGCTGGCCCACGTCAGGGTGGGGCAGAGTGGGCCTCAGGAGGGTGGGGCTTTGGATTTCCAATCCCAGCAAGTCTGATTTGGTTTTTCTTCTCAAGTTTGCTTCATATTCTGAAGCCAGTTGGCCCCTTGGTGTTGGAACCGTGGCCACAGTGAACACTGGGCTTATTTTCTTCAATCAGAGAAAAGCGCCTTCCCTGCTTGTTACCATGAGGAAAAATCCCAGGGAAGTGCTGTGATTGGCCTGGCTGGGGTCACTTGCAATCCCTAGACCAGTGACTGCTGCAGTAGTCTGCATGGGCTGCCACGACCACAGACTCGGGGGCTTCAGCTACAGAAATGTATTTCCCACGGTTCTGGAGGCTGGAAGTCCAAGGTCAAGATGTTGGCCGGGTTGGTTTCTCCTGGGGCCTCTCTCCCAAGCTTGTGGACGGCCGCTTTCTCGCTGTGTCCCCACATGGCCTTTTCACTGTGTGTGCCTCTCTGGTGTCTCTTCTTCTTCTTATAAGGACACCAGTCCTATTGGGTCAGGCCCCACCCTTACGACTTCATTTAACCTTACTTACCTCCTTAAAGGCCCCATATCCAAACACAGTCACACTGGGGATTAGGGCTTCAACAGACAAATTTTGGGGGGAACACAATTCAGCCCGTAACAACTGTGCGAGACAGGGTTAGACGGCAGAAGAAGCACTTCCTCCCAAAGAAGGGAAGCACAGTCCTGGCAGACGGAACAGAGCACGTCTGTTACTCTGGTCTGCTTTATTTTCTTGGAAACTTTTTTGGCTGTCCGATGAGGACTAAACAGAATTTTTTATAGTCAACCTTTTGTAATTATTATGTAATTTAGTGTTTTAATTTGGGACAATTAATAATTAAGTTTTTAAGATCATAAAAAAACAAAAAGTGGAGCTGGAAAGAATGTGGGAGCCATCTTGCCCAGTGTTTTACAGCCTTTTCACTATCAGGGACTCTTTTATAATTTCCCCTTGTCCGACTTGTATTAAGATGCTCTTACCTATCAAACACACGCACACGTTCACAGTCTCCTAATCTTGTAGTTGGTAGATGTCTGTCTCTCATTACACGTTTTGTAATTACTAAGAGTACCTCAAGAACCTCGTTGGGCTGCCTGAGGGCCGTGGGCATTGTGCCATCACAGTTCTGGTCCAGCCTCCCTCGCCTTACGTGCAGGACCGCGGCCCGGGGACGAGGGGGCGGGAGCTCTGTGGGTCGGGGAGCTGTTTCGTGGCGGAGTTGTGAGCAGCGCTCAGATCTCGTGATTGCCTGTTCCTCACATGCCAGCACATCCTCACCTGTATTCCAGAGGCCAGTCCTTTCACTGTAACCTGAAAGTGGAGCGGACTTGTAGCTTGTGGAAGTTAGCGTGTCATGGGTGGAGTCTAACGCATGTTGTGTCATCTCTCTCAGTTTAATTTTGGAGAAATACTAATGACGCAAGTAATTCATTCCATTGAGTACTGTCTGGGATGCATCTCCAACACCGCTTCGTACCTGAGGCTCTGGGCGCTCAGTTTGGCTCACGCACGTAAGTTTTGCTTAGACCTGTAGCTCCCAAACTCTGTGTCGAGACACCCCGCAGCGCCTCGGTGAACTCATGGGGGCGCCATGGGACACTGAAAAATTTTGATGGAAAGGGCACTATTTTTCAGATCCTGTGTGAACAGGGACTGTTAAGTTGTTTGGACTTGACTACTTACTGCACTGGTCTCCTGGGTATTTCTTTTGGCCTCAGGGTGCTGTGAAAAAAATTACTGGGACACGAGGGGCTTCAAGGACCGAGAAGGCTTGGGAACGTCTGGCAGAGGCATTTCGTTCCCTCTGCTCTGACCATTATTGTTCTTGTTATTAACTGTTACTGTATTCAGCGCTGCCTTACCAAGTGTGAATGTCTAGTTATGTCAAACAAGTCTTAAAACAATGCTGATTAATAGTTTTGATGCATGGATTTCAGTTACCTGCGTTTAGTTAAGTCTCAGCAGTCCCCCAAGAACATGGTTGAAATTTCAGTTACTACAGTAAAAACTGTGTGTATGGGTACGAAGCGCAGGCTTCACTGCTGGCCCTTCAGCCCACAAGTCACTACGTAAATAACACAGACGCGCATCACGATCGGCGACCAGCCACGTCACTTCTTTCAGAGTCTGTTGTGATCGGTCCCTGTGCATCTGCTGCTTAGTTCATGCACAGACAGCAAAGCGCATGGTGGTGTTGGCTCCTTGTGGGCCAGTGGTAAACCCACGTGGCATTTAAAAATGGATCACTGAACCGAGGGAATTGGCCAACAAAGATGAAAAAGTGCAGCAGAGGAACAAACAGTGATACGCTGGAAGTGAAATGCAGACGGAATGTAGCTGGAGTTTAGGAGGAAGAGCTGACATGGGAGTGGTGACACTGGTGCCGTTCGAGAGGCGAAATCTGCAGCCAGAGGAACTTGGTGATGTACAGAAAGAAGATGTAGGTGTCCCAGAAGTGATGCCACAGGAGCTCTGGGAGGTATTTCAGGACATTGAAGGTGCAAAGCATACTGTGTTAGAAGCTGCTCCAAACTCAGAAAAGAGTAGGACAGCGTGCCAGGTATTAGAGAAGATGCTCACTCCGTGTCAAGGTGCCCAGCAAGCCCAGGTGGCGTGAGAAGGAGGCTGTTCAAGCCACCCTGACAAGTTCTTCTTACCAAAACCCCCCAGCAAGTTAAGGCTCAATGTTTCTAATGTTTTAAGAATAGATTTACTCATTTTTTTCATTTCTCTGTGCATTTATAACCAACAGTAAGAGAGTTTTTAATGTTTTGACAAAACTTTTGAAAGGTCCCAGAACAACTGTAATTTTTCCCATTGACCATTAAGGATGCATTGGACGGTCATTGTTCTGCTCCTGCATTACTGTGCAAAGACTGTGCTTGGGAAAACTACCAGATGATAGAGGTTTTTGTTGTTGTTGTTACATTGATATTTTTGTAAGCATAGCCGCAAGTCTAGAACTTGCTGGCTGGAGGGGGTCCATCATCCTCATATTACAGAGGAGGAGACTGAAGCCCAGGGAGGGTTGGTGCTGGCGCAGGGTCACCCACCCGGTCAGTTAGTAGCCGAGTCAGGACTGACGCCCAGCTTCCCGCTGCCTGGCCCAGTGCTGCGTTGGGACAGAGCCAGCCGGACCCCTGTGTGGGTCAGGATCTCTCATTGGCAGGCAGGCAGGCCTCTGATTTCTCTGGAATGTCAAGTCTTCCTCCGTGTTTGAGATGAGCAAGTTGCCGGTTAACTTTTACGTGGGAAGCCGATTACGTCTGTCTTATATGGGTGTGTATTTATTTTAGGGATAACAATTCAAAATTGTTTCAGAAGGAAACCCAGTCTAAGTAGCTAATCGAGGTGACTCACTGAAGGTGAACAGAAGTTAACTCTGCAGAATGCTTGCCTTGCAGAGTTGTCTGACGTGCTGTGGGCCATGCTGATGCGAGTCGGCCTCCGGGTAGACACGACCTACGGGGTCCTGCTCCTGCTCCCGGTCATCGCTCTCTTTGCAGTTTTGACAATTTTCATCCTTTTGATCATGGAAGGGCTTTCTGCATTTCTTCACGCCATCCGCCTCCACTGGTGAGTTTGGAATTTAGCTTTGGAACTGGTACTTAAAAAAAATCTAACACCCTCCTCCCCCAATACATACATATACGTGTAACAGTTCCAGTGATATGTGTATGTATACATATATTATTTAGGCTAGCTCTTCCCTTCCCGGGATTGGGATCTGTATTCCGATCCCCTGAGTTAAAATTGTATTTTGTTTCTGAGCTTTTGTCGCCGACACGTAAAAGCAAGTTTACGCTTGCTGAATAATTTTGTGTATTTCACACTTTCGATTCACTTTGGGTCTGACAGGTTGCTTTATCTTATTGTAAACCATATTTCTTAATGTTTTACAGTGTATATCAGATTACTTGTCTGTGTATCCAGTTACTGAGGAGGGAGAGGTTCCTAATACTCATGTGTATGTCCATAGGGTGGGAGGTGACGTGAGGTGTCAGCGTTTTCTTCATGAGAAAGGCAACAAAGGGCCAGTGTGTGTGTGTATTTTATCTAAGTAAAAGTATTTGTGCCAAGAGCATGTATGGAATGAAGCAACTTCAGACGCACAGGAACTTTTTTTTTTTTAACTTATAAATGTTGTTTAAGAAATGTAGCAAGTGTTATTCAGAATCTTTCATTAATACATGGTTTTTTGTTTTGTTTTGTTTTTTTTGTTTTTTTAGGGTAGAATTTCAGAACAAATTCTACGTTGGTGCAGGCACCAAATTTGTTCCTTTCTCACTCAGATTACTTTCTTCGAAGTTTAGCGACGACATGGCATGATCATATTGCTGTATCCAACAAGCTTTCAGATTTAAGGAGAATTATCATGTTGTAGAATTTCCTTATGTTAAATTGACGATAGGAAAAATTCCATCTTCATTAACTGCCTTATGAGATAGCCAAATGATTCTGTAAGATATACCTCTTCCTCATATGTTAAATATTTTGTAAAGTTTCTCAATTTCAGATATAGAAATTTCTTTCAGTTTTTATGATGAGCAAATATAAGTTAATGCCAAAAGTTATGTTAAAGTTATTTTTAAAAATATAGGCTTGGAGGAGAGAAGCCAGTTTTGAATGGCTAATTGAAAGTGGTCTTAAATACTTGATTCCTTTTCAACTTATTTAAAAAAAAACTAGAGTTATTCTGTCACCTGAAGTTGTCAGATAATATTTTCCAACAGCTGAAGTTAAGTAGTTTTTAAAAAAATTTAATGATGGTTAATCAAAAGATTCACATTTATTTTGCTTGGTTAAAAGTATGCAAACTTTTTTTATCGTATACTATCTAGAATTACAAGTAGAATTGTTTCTACGATTTTGTCTTGTTTTAATAATTGGAGAAAATGGGATAAAATAACATACAACAAATGGTTATCCCACTTGTATATTTTTTTAAGGACTCTTATCCTGTTATCCTTACATAAAACCAATTATGATAATTGTATGTTTGGGAAGATAAACTGTGTACTGAGCCTTAAAATCCAGTGTGACTATAGAGGATGTAATATGGATATGATTCGAACTTAGTGACCAGCTTGGCTGATGTTCCTGAACCAAAAGGGGTTTATACTGAGTGAAGGAAAGGTAAAAAGTAGTATTTTGTATATTTTTATAATAAAATATAAATTAAGATATTTTACCATGAAGAGGTTGCAACTATCCTTGAGAACAGTATAATTATAATGATTCACTTTCAGACTAATTCGAAATAAATGTCTAATAAAGGCATTTAGAGTTAAACTTTTAAAAACTATTTGAATCAGTTGAAAACCAATTCTTACTAAGCCATTAATGTATAATCTTCAGATTAAATTCATCTTTTCACTTGACATTTGAGTCAGTCCTGTTGAACATTTTGATCTGTCCTGTATTCTTGTAAATTATGTTCGTTTTTCATATTTTACTGTAATTGATTTTAGATAATTATTTTCAAAAAGAAACCTGCAGTATTTTCGCTTTCTTAACATTTTGAGTAACTCACATGAAGAGGCCCGCTTGTCTCCTTCACCTTGGCTGGTGATAGAGAGTTTAGGGTTTTCATTACAAGCTAAGATCATGGTAACCCTGAATTTAAGCGTATCTTTTCAGGTAATTTCAAGGCCTATTTGCTGAGAGGCATGAATTGAACATCATGACATAACTGTGACTCTGACATTAAACCTTTTAAATTGTAGTAAAGATTCCATGCTACTCCTCTCATATGAGATGCTGTCCCTCATAATATCAAACATAAAACGATGCTGATGAAACTCTTAAAAATGCTACTGCTGTCAACGTTAAGTTTCCTCAGAAAGGCACTTGGACACTTCTTTTGGGTGAATACGAAATCTGAATAATGCCTTCCAGGTTTCAAATGTGTCCCTCACAAGTTCTTATTTTTATTATTTTACTCCAAGATGGTAACTAATTCATCCTTAGGAAACCCACCATTTTAACTGACAAGTTAACTGACTAGTAAACAAGAGACGTACAGGATCTGCTAGAATTCTTTTCTGTCCCCATTGGCAGTTGTCACGGGGGCCACTTTTTAATTCCAGTGAACGCCTCTATCAGGGCATAGAACAGAGGGTGAAGAGTCACTTTTCAACTGAAACCTATGTAGTAGTTCTGTAGAACGTAATGGTATAAAAGACGGATTGTTAGTCCTAATTTTTGTGAAAGAACTCTCTAAAATTACAGTTTGATGGTGTCTTTTAGTCACCAAGGTAAATTTTCTTTCTTAATATAAAGCTACTGGTTCCAGTGTCATGTTACCAGAGCAGTTGCTCTGTTTTGTTTGTTAAGCTGTTTGGTAGAACTATTATGTATACAGTTCTTAAGACATAACTTCATTCCCTTGATAGCAGGCATCCAGAGGGAAAATGGTCAGTTGTCTGGATGATGCTAAGTTCATCTGTTTATTTTCCTAACACGAAAAGTCGCGACTGCCACGTCTTCCAGTTTTCATGCAGGTGTTCATCCTAACATAAAAATCCAAGGGATTTCTTCAGTAAAATAGAGTTTGATTTCGCCCTGCAAGGGTGAAGAAGGTCCTGGTGGTGATGTGATTGTGCTGAGTGAAGGAGTGCAAAGGGGGTTTGATGGGGGTCACGCTGAGCCTGTGGGCTGGCAGTTTATTGTGGCTAGGACTTTGAGGAGACTCACCCTTCACTGAATGCCACTCTGTCCTCATTTCTGGAATGCGTATTTTATAACATTCTGATCTGAATTTTCGTTCTGCAGCAGTTTAAAAAGGCGTAGACTATAGGATAGGTAACTCTTACGTTTACGAATTAAAAATTCAGACACTTCAGGGCCTGATTCATTTTGGAAAACAGAAATAAAAATAACTTCAACTGTTCTGCAGTCTGCATTTAAAAACAACTTTGTTAAAAATTTAAAGCCAGGTTTGCTTGTATGCCATCTGGTATATCTCCAGCAAGGTTATTAAGAAATCTTAATTCAAGATGATGAAAATAAGACAGTTCGGAGTAGTGATTTTCCAACAGCCAGGCCAATGATGCTGAACTTTGGTTTAGAATTTTAAGAAATACTTAGAACATTCCACCTGTTCCTTGATGGGAAAATCCAATAAGAAGGCTAGGTTCTTAGGGTCAGCCCAGTAATCTAGGGGCTTAATGAGGGAAAACGACTGAACAAGTTAAAGATCCACAGATGTATGAAGGGACAAATTTGCATCTTCCTATCAGTATTGAACTTCCCTTTACTAATGAAAAATAAATATATCTCTATTTTTGAAACGTGGGTGTTTTGCTTTATTAGGCTTTGGATTGGCTACAAAGCCGAAGAGCTCGGCTTCTCCTACTCTGTAGCCAGTGTGCCTTCTTGGGGCTCCCCCTTCCCTGATCCTGGTACACCAGAAGGAGCTTGCCCCTTCTTGGGAATCTTCGCCGTGTATTTGCTCTTCTGACGCCCTTTGATCCATAGCGACCCGAGGGTTCAGACTATAGTCCTTTTGCCTCGCGTCCAACTTTGCCTCTACCACCTCCGAGATACCGTGACCTTGTCTGTCACGTATCTTGCCACTGTTTCCTTATCGACAAAGCGGGCAGGACAGTCGCAGACACGGTGGCGGTGAGAATCACAGGAGGCCTTGCACATGCAGCACTTACAAGGCTCCTGGCGCACCTCCAGGTCTGCAGTCGGCTGCCTTCCTACACGTCTTTCCGTCCCGGGGGCTTGCGTGCGGCCGTCCAGCTCATCTCGGTCCTCCCAGGAGGAAGGGGGCGCCCATCCGGGGGAAGAGGCCCGGCCCCCCTCCGCGCGCAGGCTGGGGCGCCGTGGCCCCTCCCCAGGCGCTCCGCGCCACCTTCCCGGGTCCCGCTTCGCGCTTCTGTGAGCGCGGGACCCGGGTGCAGGGGCGCCCGGAGACCGTGGGTCCCCGCGCCCGCTGCGGCCGTTGCCGGGGCGCCCGTTGCTAGGGGCGCCGTTGCCACAGACGCCCGCCCGGCGCTCTGCTCCCTGAGCCCGGTGCTGCGGTTGCTGCCGGCTCTGCGGCGCCATGGACGACCTGCGGGTGCTGTGGATGCGCGACCGAGTGTACACCGCCTTCGGCATCACAGACCCCCAGCTCTTCGAGGAGTTGCTGAGCCGCAACGACGGCGAGGTCGAGGACCTCATCCTGCACTTCCTCAACCAGACCAGCGACGAGGAGGGCGCCTCGACTCTCTTCTTCTACCGCAAGGTGGTGCCCGAGGAAGTGGAGATGGAGATCGGTGAGCCCCGCGGCCGCCCTCCCGCCGCGCCCCCTCCTGCCCCGTTCCCGGCCTCACCACCGCGGGGACTGCAGACCCCCGCCCACCCCGCTCTTGGCCTCCCGTGCCGTCCGCAAATGCGTATTGTCGCCCACCGTGTGCAGGCACAGTCCAGCCACTGGGTGAACTGGACAAGCTCACTTGGAAAGTCGGACCTTGAATTAATAATCACGCAAACACTCATTTAGCGCTTACTCTGTGCCAGGTACAGTTCCAAATGCGTATATCAGCTATTAATCCCATGACGTGGGTGTATTGTTATCCCATTTTACAGATGAGCAAGCTGTGGCACAGAGAGGGTTAACTAGCTCACCCACACAGGTCACATAGTAAAGACTCAGAAGAATATGTGTCGCTGTCCAATGACGTGTCATAGACGGACAGAGAAGTGGCCCAGGGGCTGAGAGGGTCAGTTCATCCTCACGCTCTCAGATGGTGACAGGGTCTCCCAGAGGTGGAGAAGCGTGCCCCTTCCTATTTTCCCAAGCTCCCGACGTGCTATTATAAAGTAACACCAAATCAAGGTTTTAAAAAAATTACAGTTGATTTAAACGTTTATGTTGAACAATTTAGCATTTTAAATAAAAATAATGACAGTGACTGATGCCCAGAACCTTCTGTGGAGGTGGCTGGTCCAGCCCAGGGACACAGAGACGGCCTGGGTGGGGGTGGGGGGGAGACAGGACAGAGTGCAGGGGACACTCAGAAAGGAGACCGAGAGACACACAAGTTCTCTCCCAGTAGGAGCACCAGTATCAGTGCAGCTGTCACGGACCGGGTTTGTGTGATGTGTCCCATCAATGTCAGTCTCCTGTGCTATTGTCACATCTTCACGAGACTTCTGGATCCCCTACAGGATCTTTCACAGGGTGGGATGGCAGAGCCAGGCAGAACTTTTTTTTTCTTAAAAGGTTGTAGGCACATTTATTTTAAATGTACATTCTTTGCACAAAATAATACACATATTCACTGTAGAAAAATCCAAGCCCATAAATAAACAATAACAAATTGCAAATGACACCCAGAGGGATGACCCTCGTAACATTTGGAATCTAACTCTATCCCCCCCTCCCTTCCCCAGCAGACCTTTGGACCTGGATGTTACATTATAATAGGACCTTGAATTTAGACTCTCATGATCACCAAGTGAAATTCTGGATACAAAGATGCACTAACAGGATTGACTATTTTACATGTACCATATTTCAGTAACCCTGACTTTGTATACTTAAAAATATATATATACCAAGACCCTAAGAAATGAATGCGACTTGGCCTTCTTGTGACCTCTGAGGGCTTCTGTTAATAGTTCGTGGCTGTTTTCTGTGCTGTGTATACTACCACATGTTCAGCCCAGTGTCTCCTGGCAGGATGCCCCCGTTCTGTGTGGAATGAGATTTTAGTCTCACTTCCGAGGGTCCCCTTGCTTAATTCCTCCAAAGTGTCCTCGGAACTCCTCCGAGCACTATGTCTGTTTCTGGTCTGTCTCTAACCCACCCCTCAGCCCACCCCAACGTTCTTCCCCTCCTTTTCTGGGTCTTCTCACTGTCATCACATCTTGAGAATGGCAGTGTATTCCCTGCTGAGGATGCCGGCCCCAGAAACTCAAAGCTACTGCTCCTGGGGGCACTAGAATGGTGTTGAGTGTTGGGGGTTGGGTTCTGGACAGAGGTGGGGAGACGGGACCTCCTCCCCAACTCCGGGTTTCAAGTTGTCACTCACCCTCTGCTTATTAAGCCTGCAGACTCGCAAAGACCCTTGGACAGTTTTATTGGATCCTTTATGGGGTCTCTGGTTTGTCCAGAGGACCTGGAGTGGGGTCAGTGCATGTCCCTTCATCCCTCTTTTCTCTCTATTTCTGCCTCTCCTCTGGTCAAGACCTCTCTGCTCCTAGTTAAAAATTATTTGAATGGAGACAGATGCTGGCAGGGTGGTCTTGAGGAAAGAGGGGTGTCTAGACCAGCAGCAGCTAGTCCAAGATGCTGTTCTAATAGCTAAGCATGTGTTGTTTCTTGAAATAACAAAATGGAATCATCCTGTCCATATCACTTAATAACTTGCTTACATTTTTACACAGTAATTTTTAGAAATTGCAAAATTACACAGTAATTTAAAAATTACACGGTGTTAAGTAATTAATACTTACTTCCAGTAAGTATTACTGGAAGATGTTCTCTTAAAAATTCACATAACATAGAATTTAGAAACACAGAAAATAAAAAGTGAAAAAATAATCCTTCACTCTTCCCTCAACCCTGCTCCCATTTCTATAAGTAACCACTAGTGGTAGTTTGGTGTATATCCCTCCAGATCTTTTCTCAGATCAATCTATCTGTCTATCTATCTATCTATCTGTCATCATTTATATCTTTCCAGATAATGGTATGTATACAATGATAATATGTAGATATATATAGAGTTCCTGAAATCATAAATAAGATCACTCTTTATATAGTATGTTGTGACTGGTCCTCCCTCAAAGATATCTTGCAGAATTTTTCATGTCAGTACCTGTAGATCTATGTAACTTTATAGATGTACCATATTTTATTTATCCATTCCCTAATGAATGGACATTTATCTTTCCGCAGTATTTTATTTTACACACAACGTCACAACGTGCGTCTACCTTTGTACGCTTTCGGTATTTCGTGGGAGAGATTTCTAAAAGTGGAACCGTGGGTTAGGCGGGTGCGTGCATTTACAGCTTGGATGGGTCCTGCCAAACTGCTCTCTAGAATGGCCCTCCCAGTCCACACCTGGCAACGGTGATGAGGTGTCCATTTGCCAACATCCTTGCCAACATTGGGTATTATCATTAAAAATTTTGCCAACCCCATAGATGAAAGGTGGATGCACTTCCTCGTTCTCATGTACATTTGTATCATAATTAGTGGAGTTGAGCCTCTTTTTTTATGGATGATGGTCATTTATATTTCTTTGGGGTGCTTGTGTGATCATCCTGTGTCCTTCATCTCCCTGGAGAATTTGCACAAATCTTTCTTTCATGTCCCTTAAGGCTGTTTCCAGTAACTGGGATGTTTCTGTGGGACTGTGTGTTGGTTCGCAAACCACCCCCATACACGGAGGGCAAGGAGAGACCAGAGAAAGAGGCAGCCACTCCGGATCAGTAGGTGACGGTCTTGGGCGTGGCTGGCCGAGATCACTGCCCGCCCGCCGGCATCTAAGAGTTTATAGAGAGGCCTTCCCGGGGTTCAGGCACCCACACTGTCTGGCGGTCTCAGCCACACCTGATCTCTCCAGGTGCATTCTTGAGACGGCGCTCACGGTGGGCATGGTGGGCAGGGTGGGCATCCCCAGGACAGGGCAGGGGCAAGGGGCCTCTGATTGCCCGGGGTCAGCTCGCGGGTTGGGCAGAGGTCCTGTCTTCTCGATGACTTCCTCCAGCTGACCGTAATAGGCACGACTCTCCCGGGGCCACGGACCAACCCTCAGTGCCAAGGAGAGCAGTAGAACAGTTATGTTTCTTTTTTTCTTTTGCTTTATGTGGCTATAAAGACGCCGAGATTCCTGGCCCGTCTGAGGAGGAAGAAGAGGAAGAAGAGACCCAGTCGGCGGATAGAGCATCAGGTCTGGAATTGGGGGTGAGCGGCACTGGGGGGCATGCGTCCGGAGGGAGGGGTCCACGTGCCCAGACGAGAATCAGTTTCTGCTTTTTACTTTTGTGAAGCTGCGACTTGGTAAGAAGTACAAGGAGAAAGTGCTGGGTGTGCATAGGTTCATTTTTAACTACCTGGGGCTGCCATAACCAAGGACCACAGACTGGGTGGCTTAGAACAACAGCACTGCCTTGAAGGAGACAGTGCAGAGGCTACAAGTTCAAAATCAAGGTGTGGGCAGGCCCTGGGGGAGGATCCTTCCTGGCCTCCCCCAGCTTCTGGTGGCTGTAGGCTTCCTTGATGTTCCTTGGCTTGTAGACACATCCCTCCAATCTATGCCTCTGTTGTCACATGGCTGTCTGCCCTGTGTGTGTGTATGTGTATATGTGTGTGTATGTGTGTGCGCGTATGCGTGCATGTGTGTATGTGTGTATGTATGTGTATGTGTGCACACACGTGTGTGTATGTGTGTGAATGTGTGTATTTGTGAATGTGTGTATTTGTGTGTTTGTGTGTATACGTGTGAATGTGTGTATTTGTGTGTTTGTATGTATACATGTGTGTATATATGTATGTGTGTGTATGTGTATGTGTTTTAATATATAGCGTATGTGTGCATGTGTGTATGCGTGTATGTGTGTATGTGTGCGTGCGTGTATGTGTGATTGTGTGTATGTGTGTGTATGTGTGTATGCGTGTGTGTGCGTGTATGTGTGTGATTGTGTGTATTTGTGTGTATGTGTGTTTGTGTGTATACGTGTGTGTGTGTGTGTGTGTGTGTGCGTGTGTGTGTGTGTGAATCACCTCCTTTCTCTCATAGCAACACCAGTCATTGGATTCAGGGACCACCCTCTCCACTATGACCTGTTGACGAAAATAATAAACAATCAATAATAAGAATAGAAAAGATTTTTATTCGAGCCAAACTGAGGACTATAGCCTGGGGCCAGCTTCCCAGGTTACTCTGAGAAGCTGCTCTGGGGAAGCAGGGTTTTCAGCAGAGTTTTATATCTAGTCAGAACAAAGAACATTAAACAAGTCGGGGATACATTTCTTCAAGGTTTCAAAAAACAAACAAACAAACAAACAAAACAACAGACCAGCATGTACATATACAGCACATACAGCAAGGCCTTGGCACCTGGGAAGGGAGTCGTATTATCAAAGGAGGACCAGCGCTGGCGTCCCAGGAAGGGAGGCATTTAATCTTTATTTTTTATTTATTAAAAAAATTTTTTATTGGGGTATAATTGATTTACAATGTTGTGTTAGTTTCTGCTGTGCAGCAAAGTGAATCTGTTATACAAACACATATATCCACTCTTTTTTAGATTCTTTTCCCCTATAGGCCATTACAGAGTATTGAGTAGAGTTCCCTGTGCTATACAGTAGGTCCTTATGCGTTATCTGTTTTATATATAGTAGTGTGTATGTGTCAGTCCCAATCTCCCAATTTATCCCTCCCTCCCTTACCCACCCCCGGTAACCATATGTTTATTTTCTACATCTGTAACTCTATAATCTTTATTTTCA
Source organism: Balaenoptera borealis (assembly GCF_965194805.1). NCBI lineage: Eukaryota > Metazoa > Chordata > Mammalia > Artiodactyla > Balaenopteridae > Balaenoptera > Balaenoptera borealis. The sequence continues at coordinate 85,472,421 of NC_138875.1, forward strand.
ACATGGACATTGTTTACTTCTGGTCAGTGTGCCCTTTTCTTTAATAATGAAAGCAGATGTACAACCTCTGTTTGATAGGCCACATACAAGCTATTTAAGTTAGCATCAAATCCAAGTGAACTCACGTAGAAGCCAGAACGACTTCTCTGTGTCTCAATATGTGAACGTTTATTTTATCAGACCTCATCTTGACTAATTATATCTGCAAAGACACCGCTTCCAAATACGGTCACTTTCTGAGGTTCTGGGTGGGCACGAATTCGGGGCGGGGGGAGCACCCTTCCCCGCAGAACAGCACATAACATAAAAACACCCAGGCTTAGCGCGGTAGTGTCTCCGACAGCTCAGCCAACAGCGCACGGCGTGGGCTGTGTAGAGAAGGCTTCCACTGTGCCAGCTACAGATGCCATTTCTTTGGGCGAATCTGAGGCCCGAGTCGAGGCTTTTGCTGCTAAGGAATTGAAATGTCTACATTAGAGAGGTTGCTGTGACACTCCCGGCTGGGCCGTGACGCTCGGTCCCCTGCAGGCTTTGAGTTACTTTCCTGTAGTGATAATAGCAGCCGTGGCTACATGCGTTGACCCTGTTCTCTGGGCTGCGTTCTCAACCAGGGGTGATTTTGGCCCCCAGGGGCATTTGGTGATGTCTGGAGACATTTTTGGTTGTCACAACTAGAGGGCAGGGGCTCCTGGCATCTCATGGGTTGAGGCCAGGGGTGCTGCCAAACGTCCTACGACGCTCAGGTCTGGCCCTTACGACACGGAACGATCCAGCCCCAAGTGCCGGAAGTGCTGAGATGGAAACCCTGCTCCGGACCATCACGTCGCCAGCGGAGCTAAACAGCCCCCTTCCTCCCGAAACTCACCTTCACTTACAGCAGCAGAAGCTGTGGGTTAGACGCTGCACTTTACCAAGATCCTGAGTATTTGAAAACCAGAGGGGAAAAAGGATTGGGGCGATGTGCAGTGTTTCCTATAGTCATCTTAGTTTTTTCAGAAGAATTTATTTTTAACCACAACATAATCCCCTCCCTAGTAAAGATTGGGGGAGGGGAGAGGGAGGACTACATGTTTAGAAGTACAGACCATCCATTCTTACTGAGACTTGTCTAGGTTGGATTTTGATAAGGCAGACGGTGGTCATGAGGGCCACAGCCACGTTTACTGATGGCTTCCTGCTTCAGCACCAATAAATCCGTGATCAGGAAAGACTTGGGAGAGAGGAGGCTGCTTGAGAAAAGGGTCAGGAAACTCTTCTCTGACACAGCAAATTAACGTTCCTTCCAAGTGTATTTTTTTCTTTTCTCTTTTCTTTTTATCGTGGTAGAACATATGTAACATGAAATGCCATTTTAACCATTTCTAAGCATACAGCTCGGTGGCATTGAGTACACTCATCAGTGTGTTTTTGAGTCCAGGCTGTTGCTCTTGCTGTAATAATGCTGCTTCTCCCGGCCGTAGACTGTTTCCTCTGCCAGCCAGCGTGCCCGACACTCCGCCAACCTATAATCGAATCCTCCCAAGTCTGACCCAGTAGATGTTATTGTCCCAGTTTATGGATGAGAAAACCCATTGCAGAGAGGATTCCGACCCCACACGTTGATTTGATTCCAAAGTCGCACTGACTTTGTCCAGTGCCTTTCGAAGGAAGAGCCAAACAGTTCGGGAAAGCTCTCCCTTCTCTGCAGGCTTCGTCAGAAGCTCTCAGGGCTGTGACTGGCAACTGTGAGGTTTCCAGGTCCACGTCGATAACCGTAGACTTGCAAGGCATACATACGTTCATTTTATTTAGATTACTTTTCTTTCCGTCCCCCATCAGTTTCAAGTTTTATAGTGAAGAAGGAGTAGATGCTAACATGTTAACTATAAGTCTCATCCTAAGGATAACCCCCCCCCCTTTTAAGTAAAAATCTCAGAGAAGTCACTCATTGGACCCTGTAGCTGGAACATGCACACACACGCACACATGCATGCACGCACATTTTAAATTTCCGACTGAGGACCCATCAAAACTGCAGCACAACTCTCCTAATTATAATGTAAGTCAAGGCTTCAGTAGGATTCGTTTGTAAAAAATGTACGTTCAGCTTTTTGATTATGTGCCGATTGAATGAAATATGCTGTTGTCCAAGATGCAGGTCTGGTCTTGATGGTAGGAAAACTCATTTTCCAAGTATTTCATCTCATGCATTGAATCATGTTTTGCAGCTAAGAATTTGCAGCTGAGAACGTATTCCATACCTCAGCCTTCCACTGGCCTAGAGGGTGAAGAAATGGACCAAGAAAGGGTAGAGAACCCCCATGTCAAAGTACGCATGGCTCTTTCTCCTCTTGGGTGGGGTAATGGGAATTTCACGCCCTCGGATGAGTCTGGGTAACCGACACAGCTCATACAAGGAACGTATTGTATTGGAGTGGAGATGATAGAATCCTGTGTCTGGGGGTCCCCGAGATCACCCTCGGATTGAATGATTTGCCACAATGACTCACAGGACCCAGGAAAGCTTTTATACTCATGGTTATAGTTTATTTCAGTGAAAGGATGCAAATTAGTATAAACAGAGAACAAGGCACACAGGGCAGAGTCCAGGAGAATTAGACACAAGTTGTCCTTTCCAAGTGGGGCTTCAAGGACAGCATTCATTCTCGCAGGAGCCATGTGTGACAACACGTAGGACATTGTGCCAATCAGGGGGGCTCACCCAAGCCTTGGTGTCCAGGGTTTTTACTGGGGGTCAATCACGTAGGTGTGAAGTGCCCACAGTTAGTCTGCAGTGCCCCCCGGGCGCCCCAGAGGCCAAACTGATGCGGGGTGACCCAGGGCCCCAGGGCCCCAGGGCATTCAGCATAAATCATGTTGTTAGTGTAAACTCTGCAGCACGACCCAAGGCCCCAGGTATACAGAGCTGCTCAGATCAGCCAGGATGTTCCAAAAGCTTAGAGGTCATCACCCAGCAGCTGGTTCCGGGCTAGTCTTGAGAACCTTTGGAATGTGCAGGGTTTGGACAACCCAGGCCTGCTGAGTTACCATTTACTGCACAAATCCCAGGGAGGGAGCCTAAAGTTAGGATGTCAACACATTTGGCCTGAGCTGTGCTAACTGAAATTAGGTTCAGCTGCTCTGTGAATATGCTTCCCCACAAAATACCCGAATTCAGAACAGGTTTGTTGCAATTTGTGGCCCAGAAAAGCTCGATCTGGGCATTTCCCAGGTCACTTTATTCAAGTGTAGCTGCAGTGGCCAGTTGGTGAAAGAGTCAGGCTTAGAGTTCAGCGTCTGGGTGAATTTCAGCTCATGTGTGTGGTCTGCTGGGAAATGAGTTCAGCAGTGCATGGAGTGGAGAGCTCAAGTGTACGTGAATATTAGGTGATTTGGATGCACGGTTGTATCTCCACGTGACTTTTTTGTTCCCCGTGTTTCAGAAAACTGTTAAGCAAATCGTGGAAAAGACATATCTCCATGTGCTTCGTACTCCTGTTCCTGAGGAGTTTCTGAACCAGAATGTGGTATATTTTCTCAGAAATACAAAAGGTACCTTTCCAGCATGAGCGTGTGTGAGTGTGGGTGTGCATGCACGTGCGTGTGTATATGTCTGAGACTCATTTTTAATTTTTACATGTCCTTGAGAAGATAGCTTTTTTATCAGTACTGTCAATCCTCATTATTCACGGATTCCATATTTGCAAATTCAACGACTCACTCAAAAATTTTAAACTCCCAATCAGTATTTCGATGCTTTCATGGTCATTTAAGGACATATACAGAGTGGGGAAAATTTGAGTCACCCAACACTCATGGACCCAGCTGAGGTTGGGCAAGGCCGTGCACTGCCTTCTTATTTCATTGAATGCTATAAACAAGTGTCTTTATCGTGTTCTGTTTAGTACCACAGTTTTCTAATTTTTGTGGGGTTTTTGGGTGATTTCGCTGTTTAAAATGTCCCCAAGGAAGGTCCTGAAGCGCTGGCTAGCGCTCAGAGAACAGGAAGGCTGTGATGTGCCTGGCAGAGAAAACTCGTGTGTTACCTAAGCTTCGTTCAGACGTAAGTAATGGTGCTGTTGGCCATGAGTTCAATGTTAGTGAATCAACAGTAGTGTTAAATAGGTGTCTTTAAACGGAATCACACATAAAGAAGGTTATATACAGGCAGACCTCGTTTTATTGCGCTTTGCAGATACTGCATTTTTATTTTTTACAAACTGAAGGTTGGTGGCAGCCCTGTGTGGAGCAAGTCTATCAGGGCCATTTTTCCAACAGTATTTGCTCACTTTATGTCTCTGTGTCACATTTTGGTGATTCTCTCAATATTTCAAACTTTTTCATTATTTATTATATTCGTGATAGTGATCTGTGATCAGTGATCTTTGAAGTTACTCCTAGGATGCACTGAAGGCTCAGACGATGGTTCGCATTTTTTAGCAATAAAGTTTTTTCTTTTCATTTTTTGGCCGTGCCACACGGCATGTGGCATCGTAGTTCCCCGACCAGGGATCAAACCTGTGCCCCCTGCAGTGGAAGCGAGGAGCCCTCACCACTGGACCTCCAGGGAATTTCCAGCAATAAAGTATTTTTAAATTAAGGTATATACATTGTTTTTTTTAGACATAATGCTATTGCACAGTTAATAGACTACAGCATAGTGTAAACATACTTTTGCACTGGGAAACCAAAAAAATCCGTGTGACTCGCTTTATTGCGATATGCGCTTTATTGTGATCTGGAATCGAAACCACAGTATCTCCGAGGTCTGCTTACATTGATGGTTGATGAAAATGTTGTGACCAGAGGTTCACAGGAACCTAGACCCGTATTTCCTGTAGGAACAATGGCTCAGCATCCACTAATTCTGTGTTCGTGGTGACTTCATAGAACATAACTACTGCAAGTAATGAGAATTGACCGCATTGATATCATCTTAGTTCTATTTATAACAATTAGAGGGAGATTCAAAATGACGTCACCCTGAGTTATAAGACGAGTTTTGGTGGGCTTTCTCCATGTTACTGTGTGATTTTGTTTTATTTCATTTTTTTAAATGTTTTGGCCGTGCCTCGTGGCAGGTGGGATCTTAACTCCCCGACCAGGGATCGAATGTGCACCCCCTGCATTGCAAGTGCAGTCTTAACCACTGGACCTCCGGGGAAGTCCCGGCTGTGTGATTTTTTTTTTTTTTTTTAGACGGAGGTGCCACTCAGAAGCCAAGTTCATCCTGCAGGGTAACTTCTTGGCTGGATGTTCCCGCTGTGCATTCCCACTGCACTGCCCAAGTGATTGTTCTCTGGTCTCTTCTGACCCCTTGCTCTTCCTCTTGCCGTATTCCATCCAGGCTGACTCTCCGCTCTCTCTGCCTGCGCTTCCCCCATTTCTTCTGCCGTTGCCTCTACCTCCCAACCTGTGCATAGCATACCCTAAATTCTAGAACAAACATTCTGTTGCTTTTCTTTTCCTTTTTTGAACTTTGATGGCCCTTTGGATCCCGACCTCACCGCTAAGCTCTGAGCTCCTGTAATTCGTTCTTCCCAAGTGAGTGGGAATAAGAAGAAAGATGACAGATAGAGGCTCAGCATTAAACAGCGACTCCCGTCACAGTTCTTGTCCGGGGAGGGGCCAACCTCAGCTCAGTGCTTCCCTTTTTAAACTTTATTTATTTATTTATTTTTGGCTGCACTGGGTCATCGTTGCTGCGTGTGGGCTTTCTCTAGTTGCGGCGAGCGGGGGCTACTCTTCGTTGCGGTGCGCGGGCTTCTCATTGCAGTGGCTTCTCTTGTTGCGGAGCACGGGCTCTAGGCGCACGGAGTTCAGTAGTTGTGGCACAGGGGCTTAGTTGCTCCGCGGCATGTGGGATCTTCCCGGACCAGGGATCGAATCCGTGTCTCCTCCATTGGCAGGCGGATTCTTAACCACTGCGCCACCAGGGAAGCCCAATGCTTCCCTTTTAACAGTAATCACAACCCAATACAGTAAGTCCCCTACATACGAATGAGTTCCGTTCTGAGAGTGCGTTTGTAAGTCCGGTTGGTTTGTTAAGTCCAACAAAGTTAGCCTAGGTACCCAACTAACACAATTGGCTATATAGTACTGCACTGTATTAGGTTTATAATACTTTTCACACAAATAATACATAAACAAACACAAAAAATAAGGAAAGCAGTTTTAATCTTACAGTACAGTCCCTTCAAAAGTACAGTAGTACAGTACAACAGCTGGCATCCAGGGGCTGGCATCGAGTGAACAGGCAAGTAGAGTTACTGACTGGAGGAAGGAGAGGAGGTGGGAGATGGTAGAGCTGAAGGATCGTCAGCAGTGGGAGATGGAGGGCAAGCTGCAATTGCACTCACGCCTGACGTTGATGGCGCAGGGTCTGGTTCCTTGCTGGAACCAGATGCACGTTCGCACCTTTGAAAGTTCTCCACCTGAAGGTTCGTATGTAGGGGACTTACTGTAACAACAATAATCAGCTTTGGGCAGGGCGGAACGGCATTTACCCCGGCTTTATTACTGTTTACTCTCATCATATTTTTTTTTACAGTTATCTTTCACTGATGTCAAGCTTTCTTTTTTTTTTCATACTTAGTTTTTACATAGTTTCCCTTTAAGTAAATTTATTTCAGTAAAGAAGCATCTGATAGAAAGAAACCTATTAGGCAAAGAATAGTGCGCGTCTACACAGATGCAGGGAAAGGCATGTAGACTGAAGCCTGTGAAATAATTGCAGTTGATATGTTTGCTGTGTTTCCCAGTTAGATTGAGAGAAGGGTCCAAGGGACCTTTAAAGTGTCTACCGAGCTGATTGGTGCTGACTGATTTTTTGATCAGGGGGGTGGTGGGGAGACGGGGAGGGAGTGAGTGCACATCAAAGAAAACCTGGCCGAGAGGTGGACTGTTCCCAAACATGTCTTTTAAAACCCCACGACTTGGGAATTCCCTGGTGGTTCAGTGGTTTGGACTCAGCGCTCTCACTGCCGGGGCCCGGGTTTGATCCCTGGTTGGGGAACTAAGATCCTGCTAGCTGTGCGGTGTGGCCAAAAAATAAAGAAAAAACAACAACCCGCCCCCCCAAAAAGCCCATGACTTGAAAGGTACTTTGGTGATGAATTGGGGAGGCATGGCTGGGAGTGGGGAGACAGAGCAAGCAAGGAGCCCAAGAAACGTTTCTAGAAAATCCACAGTGTTTCTATCCTTGTTCAGCTGTAGACAATCCAACTAGATCAGCTCATGTGTGTGGCTCTTGGGTGCTGCTTGTGTGAACCTCTGAACCACAGCATGACCCTCAGCGTGTATTTGTTTCTCAGTGAGCGCATATCCTGACCTGTGCCTGGAACGTTCCTTTGTAGTTACTTGCGGAGGAGCAGCTGGTTCCCGTACACTGGGAAATGTTAGCTGTGTCCACTTCCCTCCTCATTTCATTCCCCAAATCTGTTCCTGTTTAGAGACCATCTCTGAGGCGACAGACATGAAGGAAGCTCTGGAAATTATGCCCAAAACACTGGAGTATGGAATTATAAATTCACATGTGCTTGGTCTCCTGAAGGATATTATATGTCAGGTAAGTACAGACGGAAAAAAGAATCTCAGTACTGTTTAAGAGTAAGGCCATCTGGGCTTCCCTGGTGGCGCAGTGGTTGAGAATCTGCCTGCCAATGCGGGGGACACGGGTTCGAGCCCTGGTCTGGGAAGATCCCACATGCCGCAGAGCAGCTGGGCCCGTGAGCCACAACTACTGAGCCTGCGCATCTGGAGCCTGTGCTCCGCAACAAGAGAGGCCGCGATAGTGAAGAGGCCCGTGCACCGCGATGAAGAGTGGCCCCCGCTTGCCACAACTAGAGAAAGCCCTTGCACAGAAACGAAGACCCAACACAGCCAAAAATAAATAAATAAATATTAAAAAAAAAAAAAAAGTGATATTTAAAAAAAAAAAAAAAAAAGAGTAAGGCCATCTAATTCACTGATTCCACGAAGAGGTGGTCAGCAGCTCTTAGATTCCAGGTGCTGTCATGGGCCCTGGGGACAGGGGAGCAGTGAGCAGTCCAGATGACAGCCCTGTGCTATGGGAGCTTATACTGGGGGAAAGACACCAAACACCAACACATAAACTGGAAAATATCAGGTAGTGACAGGTGGCATTAGGAAAATAAACCCTAGTAATGTGATAGAAATGACCTGTTCATGCGTGTGTGCATGCATGTGTGTGTGTGTGTGTGTGTGTGTGTGTGTGTGTGCAGGGCGTGGTGGTAAGGGACGACCTTGCTGGGGAGGTGACATCGGAGCTTTCTTTATAGACAACCAATAAAATAGCCCATAAGCAACCTTATTCACTAATGATAAGTTATTAGGGATATGTAATAGGGTGGGACTGAGGTGGTCAGGAAAGACCCCTCTGAGGAAGTGGCATTGAATTGAGGGGGGAATGAGGTGAAGGCATCAGACATGTGAGGATCTGCAGGAAGAGCATCCTGGGCAGAGAAAACAGCACATGCAAAGGTCCTGAGGCAGGAGCAGACTTAGCTTGCTCCAGACACAGAAGGATGACCAGTGCAGCTGGAGAGTAGTGAGGGAAGTTTGGAAAGGAAGGTAGGTTTGAAGCATGGGAATAAAATGATCTGGTTTGCATTTTTCTTCTGGCTGTTGTGTGAACAACATATGCAGGGGCAAGAGCGTATGGGACCAGTAGACCTAATAGCAGGCCATGGAAACGTCCAAGTGGTGGATGATGGTTGTTTAGGCTCCGGAGTTCAGTCAGGGGAGGGAGCGGGAAGCAGACAGCATCAAGAATGTGTTGGACATGGAGCCAACAGGACTCGCTGATGACTTGGATATGGAGGTTTAGGAAAGAGCATCCAGAATGATTCCTAGGATTTGGGTTTGAACAAGCAGGGAGATTTTGGAGTCATTACTGAGATGGGGGGGTGGGGTGGAGGGATCTGGAGAAAAAACCCAGAACTCTATTTTGCACATGTTAAGCTTGAGATGCCTCCTAGACATCCAAGTTGAGGTGTGAAGCAGGATGTGTAAGTCTGGAGCTCAGGGGAGAACTCAAGGGGTTCTTCCAGAAATATTTATTGAGCATTTACTGTATTCTATAGCAGTAATCAACATAGTCAAGGTCTGTGCCTCACAGACCTTACATCCTAGTCAGGAAGATTTACGTTAAACAAGATCAATGAGAAAATATACAGTATGTTAGATAGTGACAGGAGTTCAGGAGAAAGATGAACCTGGGAAGGGGGTTAGGAAATGTTGGCAGGTGGTAAAAGTAGGGCTTTTGAAATTTTGGATGGGGTGGCCAGGAAGACCTCAATGTTGTCTTTTGCTGGGACTATTGCAGTTGGCTTCTGATAGATTTCCCAGCTTCTACTTTTGCCCCTACACTATATTCTCCACATGCCAACCAGAGAGATCCTTTACAAAACGGGAGCCACTGACATGGTGTCAAGCCAAGGGAGAGAATATAGAAGGAGGAGAATGAGATGAGAGGGAAACTAGGGGGCAGGATGATAGGGGGCCAATTTATTATTTTTGAAAATTGGGCAAGTAAAGGGAAGGCTCTAACCATTTATTCTGCCTTGTCTATATGAACTGGATAATCAAATAGATAAGTGTCTCTTTATAAAAGCATTTCAGCTATTAAAAAAAGAAAGTTTAGAATGAGACTATTTCAGTAGTGCAGCTCTCAGTGTGTTGAAGGATCTAGGTATTGAACATCAATGGATGCTAAAATCAAAAAAAAAGAAAAAAAGAGAGAGGACTTCCTTGGTGGTCCAGTGGTTAGGACTCTGCACTTCCACTGCAGGGGGCACAGGTTCGATCCCTGGTTGGGGAACTAAGATCCTGCATGCCTCATTGGGTGGCCAAAAAACCCCCCAAAACCAAAAAAACACCCCCCCCCAAAAGAGAGAAAAACCAAACATTATTTGTCTCCTGATAGAAGAAACACCAATAGTCTTGGCAAAGGGATTCTGAGCCAGTCTCTGGACCCAGCTGCCAATTTGCAGGAAAAGACAAGAGGAGCTTGTAGAGTTCCACCATGAGAGTGCAGTCAGCAAAATCCAGGCTGGGAAACTCAAAACATTCTGGGTTCTTCAATAAATTGGAAGTACATGTAGATTAAAAGAGTCTTAAAAGATGTATCAAATTTTAAGAAAAACGGACAAAACTAAAAATCAAAACCCAACCCAATCAACCAACCCACCAAACAAACAAAGAAGCCAACCAACCTGTGGGCATTTGTACATCACTTTCTATGTGGGGGTAAGTTATGTAATTGTATTCAAGTGATATCATAAATTCATGCTTCCGTCAACTTGGTTTCCCAAAGACCGTGTGCTCAGTATCTTCTTTATTTTAACCTTCACACAAACTTGGAGCTCAGCTGATGGGTTAACACACAGTTCTCGCTTCCCTGTGCCGTAGTTTCTAACTCAGCTGCCCTGTGGCTGGCGGCAGCTAAAGAAATACAGTATTATCTTCTGAGTAGTCACCTCAGGCTTGGTTCAAACTCCTTACCCTTGGGCCATTCTCAGTCAAATATAATTTCTCTTTCTTTAGATCTGTGCTCTGGGCTGGAGTAGTTCACCATGTCACTGTATTGTTACTTTCTATTATAGCGTATTCAAAGCCAGAGGCAACTTGAGTGCATGAATTATTGAACATGACGTGTGATTTGCTTCTTTTTTTAAAAATTTTTATTAGAGTATAGTTGATTTACAATGTTGCATTAGTCTGCTGTACAGCAAAGTGAGTCAGTTATACATATACATGTATCCACTCTTTTAGATTCTTTTCTCATATAGGTCATTACAGAGTATTGAGAAGAGTTCCCTGTGCTATACAGTAGGTCCTTATTATCTATTTTATATAGAGTAGTGTGTATATGTCAATCCCAATCTCCCAATTTATCCCTCCTCCCTCTGCTTTCTCCCCTGGTAACCATAAGTTTGTTTTCTACATCGGTGACTCTATTTCTGTTTTGTAAATAAGTTCATTTGTACTCAGCCATAAAAAAGAACGAAATAATGCCATTTGCAGCAACATGGATGGACCGAGGAATTGTCGTACTGAGTGAAGTAAGTCAGACAGAGAAAGACAAATACCATATGATATCGCTTATATGTGGAATCTAAAAAAATGGTACAAATGATTTGATTCTTAATCTTGGCTTTTCAGGTTTTCTTGCCAGCCTTGTCCTTCAGTCAGCACAAGGATGCGAGCCTGGGATTCACATCTGGAGAAGTCTTGGACTCTTTTGAGTACAACATAGACCTACCTAGCATGCCCGGGGAAGCAATAGAATATCACAGCATTCAATTAATACGGGATGAATTTTTAATGAACATCCAGAAATTTGCAAGTAATATTCAAAGAACAATGCAGCAACTTGAAGGTAAGGCTTTATTTTTCTCCTCCTTAGTTAAGCAGGATGCGTTTACTTTAAGAAGAATTTAAGAGTTCAGGAGGTTTTTTTTTTGTTTTAATTTATGATCGCTCTTGTTTACCTGCTCGTGATATGAAAGACACCAAGCTGGACATTGTAAGAAACACAAAGAGGAATGAAGAATGATGAATCCTTGTCCTCAAGGATCTTATAATCTGGTGCCCAAAGAACTATGGCAGAATAAGGAGCTTGAGAGAGATATTAGGGTCTTTAGGGCTTGGCAGAGTGAGACCATGTTGGAGAAGTGGTGGGGGAATCAAAGAGGACTTCCTGAAGGAGGCAGCATTTGACCTCATCTGAAAGGATGAGCAAGGCGTTGGTAGGTGGAGTTGGGGAGCAAGGGCATTTCGGGCAGGGAGAATGATGGACCTTTGGCGGTTCTCTTTCCATTCATTTTGCTAAGTACTCTATGAAATTCAGTTTGCTAAGCATTCTGTATTTTCAGTCTGAAGACCTAGCCTTTCAGTATGAAAAATTCTCTTGATAATTTCCTCCACTATTTGTCTCTGTTTTCTCTTGTTAATATTCCTGTTGGATATGTGCTGTTGATTCTGTTTCCTATCTTTTCACTTGCATTTTCCATCTCTTTGTGTACTCTACTTTCCTGAAGAGTTCCTCAACTTTTACCTTCACAACTTTTGATTAGACTTTTCACATCAGCTATCATCTTTTTAATTTTTAAGACCTCTTATTTTGTGATTGTACCTTTTCCATAGCATTCTGTTCTTGTTTGATGGATGCCATGTTGTCTCAAATCTCTGAGACTAATAGTTGGGATTAAAACATTTTTTTTGTCTGTTCTTTACATTGTCTCAATTTCCTCTGAAGTCATTGTTTCTGATTTATTCTTGGACTGTCTGTTTCATGCTGGAGGCTTTCTCGAATATCTGTTGAGCTCTGGTTGTTTGTTCAATTTTTAATTTAATTTAATTTAATTTTATTTGGCCGCATTGGGTCTTAGTTGCGACATGCGGGATCTCTATCGCGGCACACAGGATCTTTCGTTGTGGCATGTGAGCTTTCTAGTTGTGGTACACAGGCTCCAGAGCATGCGGGCTCAGTAGTTGCGGGCTCAAGTTGTGGCGCACGGGCTGTATAGGGTGCAGGCTCAGTAGTTGCGGTGCGTGGGCTTAGTTGCCCCATGGCATGTGGGATCTTAGTTCCCCGACCAGGGATCAAACCTGCGTCGGAAGGTGGATTCTTACCCACTGGGCCACCAGGGAAGTCCCTGTTTGTTCAATTTTTAAATTGACATCACGTAGGTTGTAAACTCAGGACCGTCTTAAATAGCTGAATCATTTTGATCGCGCTTAACACTGGAGCAATGATCTAATTATCTAAAGTGTTTTAATTACATTCTAATGAAAGAGAATGAGATATACAAATATTAGGACAGGGAAGTACCAGGCCATATACTGATGTCTGGAGAGAAGAGCCAGCTGATTAACTTGAACATCATTGTCTGTAATCATTTTCCCCAAACTAGTGGCTGACTGACTATTTTTATTCTACTAGGTGAGATCAAGTTAGAAATGCCAAGCATCAGTGTAGAGGGAGAGGTGTCTGACCTGGCAGCTGACCCAGATACCGTGGAAATTTTGGAGCAATGCGTGATAAACTGGTTGAATCAGATATCAGTAGCTCTTGAGGGCCAGATGAAAAAGACGCCTCAGGTAATGTGTGCGATGCTTTTGAAGATCCCTGATCCAGTTCATGCTTGCTGTCCCGAGAAAGAGCCAGGAGTCTGGGGATCTGAGCGATCTAGCCTCTTTTCTTACTGTTTTGTGACCTCCTTAAAGATATCAAAGTAAACATACCCAAGATGTCATTCTTGGGCTTTCTGAGGTTAGTGTGCTAATACATGACTCTCTGTTATTGATAAAGATAATACTGTGTATGGGTCAGGATGTTTGGGCTAAAAATAAAAAAAACAAACCAACCAGGAAACCCAACTCAGCTGGCTTAAATAAGACAGAGAATTTATTAGCTCACATAACTGAAAAGTCTAGAGGCAGTGCTGGATTCAGGTATGGTTTGATCAAGACTCCGGGACTCTAGCTGTGTTGCTCTGTTAATTTCTTGGTTCCAAACTCCTCTCTGAGGGGGCTTCCTCCTCAGGCTGGTTTCCTTCATGGTGGCAACCGGTAATAGTTTCTGACCCCACATCCACATACCACCTTGTCCAGAGAAAGATGGAGCGTCTACCATTCCCGACTGGAGTCCTGAGATTCACTCTGATTGGATCATCCTAGGTCAAGTGCCCGCCCCCGAAGTCCTTGTATGGATTAGCCCCTAACTAGAGCATTTGGGAGGAGAGGCATGGATGCTGGAGGAACAACCACAAGTGTGGACTCCCCGCTAATGATGATGCTGTTTGTGTGCTCCTGTCATCTCTCAGGGGAATGGTCCTCTGGCTGAAATTGAATTCTGGCGAGAAAGAAATGCCACCCTAAGTGCACTCCATGAACAAACAAAGCTTCCAGTAGTCAGAAAAGTCTTGGATGTGATCAAGGAATCCGATTCTATGCTTGTGGCCAACCTGCAGCCCGTCTTAACTGAATTGTTCAAGTTCCACATGGAGGCCTCAGACAATGTGCGGTTTCTTTCCACGGTGGAACGTCATTTCAAAGTACGCCGGGTGCACTGCACTTTGGAAAGTCAGCTCTGTAAACTAGATTTCACTTCCTTTTGTTTGTTCAGCATTTTTTAAAAAATTTATTTTATTTTACTTATTTATTTTTGGTTGCATTGGGTCTTTGTTGCTGCACGCGGGCTTTCTCTAGTTGTGGCGAGAGGGGCTACTCTTCATCGCGGTGCATGGGCTTCTCATTGTGGTGGTTTCTCTTGTTGCAGAGCATGGGCTCTAGGCACGCCGGCTCAGTAGTTGTGGCACGCGGGCTCTAGAGCGCGAGCTCGGTAGTTGTGGCGCACGGGCTTAGTTGCTCCGCGGCATGTGGGATCTTCCCGGACCAGGGCTCAAACCCGTGTCCCCTGCATTGGCAGGCAGACTCTTAACCACTGCACCACCAGGAAAGTCCGTTTGTTCAGCATTTTAAAAATTGTAGTAAAATATATATAACGTGATATTTATTATTCAACCACTTGTAAGAGTTCAGTAGCATTAAATACCTACCCATTGCTGGGTACCCCTCATCACTATCTTTGTGCACTTTTTCACCATCCCCAACATAAACTCAGCATCCCTTTAAACAACTCCGACTTCTGCCAGCCCTTGGTAACCTCTTTTCTAATTTCTGTCTCTCTGAATTTGCCTATTCTAGGTATTTCATAGAAATGGAATCATACCATCTTTGCCCTTCTGTGTCTGGTTTATTTCACTCAGCATAATGTTTTCAAGATTCATCCATGCTGTAGTTATATGTCAGAATCCCATTGCTTTTTAGGGCTCAATAACATTCCATTGTATGTATACACCACATTTTGTTTATCCATTCTTCTGTTGATGGACATTTGGGTTATTTCCACCTTTTGGCTATTGTGAATAATGCTGCTATGAATATGGATGTACAGATATTTGTTTGAGTCTGTGCTTTCAATTTGTTTGGGCATATACCCAAGAGTAGAATTGCTGGGACATCTGATAATTCTATGTTTAACTGTCTGATAATTCTATGTTTAACCGTCTATGAAGATTCTCTGTTTAACTCCTTTCCTCAGTGACTGCACCATTTTACATTCCCACCAGCAGTGCACAAGTGTAATTTCCTTTTTCGGGATTCCCCTCCCCTCTGATTTATCATGCACAGTACCGTATTCCAAGGCCAGGAGTCATTACTCTTGTCCCAATAATGAGACCAGTAAAAGTCCTGTTTGTGTTGCTGAGAGGTTAATATGTGTGTGGTGAAGCGCTGTAGAGGTATAGGCCCAGGTCCCGAGTATCCCACATCTGCATATGTGACCTCTCTGAGCCTGTTTCTTTCTCTGGAAAACTGGGATCATGAGAGAACCTACCTCAAATGGTTGCTGGAAGGTTCAAATGAACTTATGACTGCAAAGCACTTAGCACGTCAAGAGTAGTATCGGGGAAGCAACTGTCCAACAACTGTATGAGTGGTCCACGGATAAGGATCTATATGGTCCTGTATAAGTGGTACAACAGGTTATCAAATCTGAGGGCTTGAGGTCCAAGTGGAATCTGCCATGGAGTTGATGTTAGTGGCAATATCATTTCCTTCTCTGAGATTTATTTATCGTCTCTGCAAAATGAGTGGCTTGCAAAGATCAGTGAGAGTCAAGCTTACATCACTCATGCATCACTTTTGTAATTTTTGCCATCCCTTTGTGCATCTGAAACTTACTTTTCTGTAAGTTGACTTTTTAAAAATATTTATTTTATTTATTTACTTATTTTGGCTGTGCCAGGTCTTAGTTGTGGCGTGCGAACTCTTAGTTGCAGCATGCATGTGGGATCTAGTTCCCCGACTAGGGATTGAACCCGGGCCCCCTGCATTGGGAGCATGGACTCTCACCCACTGGACCACCAGGGAAGTCCCTCTTTAAGTTGACTTTAAATTTGTACGTGTGTGTGTGTGTGTGTGTGTGTGTAATTTAGCCTCAAACAATCATACCTGTGCAGTCATGGGTTTGATATACCAGTCGTTTCTAATATGCAGTAAAATAAGTATATATATATATATTTATTTATTAAAAATTTTTTTTTCTTCTGTCATTTGACTTTTGATATGGTTTGTGGTACTTAAAAATTTTTTTTTAAAAATTAATTAATAATTAATTTTATTTTTGGCTGCATTGGGTCTTCTCTAGTTGCGGTGAGCAGGGGCTACTCTTTGCTGCAGTGCACAGGCCTCTCATTACGGTGGCTTCTCTTGCTGTGGAGCATGGGCTCTAGGCGTGCGGGTTTCAGTAGTTGTGGCATGCAGGCTCAGTAGTCGTGGCTCACAGGCTCTAGAGCACAAGCTCAGTAGTTGTGGCGCACAGGCCCAGTTGCTCCGAGGCATGTGGGATCTTCCCGGACCAGGGATTGAACCCATGTCCCCTGCATTGGCAGGCGGATTCCTAACCACTGAGCCACCAGGGAAGTCCCTATATTTTTTAAAAGTTTTGAGTGCTGTCAAAATCATGTCCCTTCCTGCTGGGGGACACATACCCTGGAAAACACTGGCACCTCTAGGTCACCTCTAGAAGACCAGCTTTGATTCATTCAGTGGCACTCTTGCCACTAAATATAGTATAATTATATATGTATATAATATGTATACACACACCACACTTCATATACACGTCTGCAAATTGCTTTATTAACTTTAATTGTAAATCTTATCTTTCCATGTCAGCACCTACAGACCTATCTTTTGTTTGTTAAACATTTTCTCCCATAATGAGGACTTTTCTAAAATTAACAAGAATGTCCTACACTGTTGGTGGGAATGTAAGTTGGTGCAGCCATTGTGGAAAACAGTATGGAGGTTCCTCAGAAAACTAAAAATAGAGCTACCATATGATCCAGCAATCCCACTCCTGGGCATATATCCAGACAAAACTATAATTCAAAAAGATACATGCACCCCTATGTTCATAGCAGCACTATTCACAACAGCCAAGACATGGAAACAACCAAAGTGTCCATCGACAGATGAATGGCTAAAGAAGATGTGGTACATATACACAATGGAGTCCTACTCAGCCATAAAAAGGAATGAAATAATGCCGTTTGCAGCAACATGGATGCAACTAGAGATCATCAAACTAAGTGAAGTAAATCAGAAAGAGAAAGACAAATGCCACATGATATCACTTATATGTGGAATCTAAAATATGACACAAATGAACTTATCTATGAAACAGAAACAAAATCAGGGACATAGAGAACAGACTGGTGGTTGCCAAGGGGGAGAGGGTAAGAGTGGGAGTTTGGGATTAGCAGATGCAAACTGTATATATACAGAATGGATAAACAACAAGGTCCTACTGTATAGCACAGGGAACGATATTCAATATCCTGTGATAAACCAGAATGGAAAAGAATATGAAAAAGAATGCAAAAAAAATTTTTTTAAGTTGAGAGACCTTAAACAGATGCCCATTTTTCCTGAAAGTACTAAAATCCAGAAATACACTTACATTTAATTAAAATACCTTTTAAATACAAAAAAAAAAAAAAAGAAAGAAAAAAAAGAAGAGGGAAATTTCCTGCACACTTCTTGCTTTCTTACACTGTTGGCGCCAAGACGAAGGTGGCTGGCTTTGCTCTCTCTTTTCCATGTGCCTCTCCGGTTAGAACGTAACACATGGATCCAGCTTTCACGTTGTCTTGGAAACAATCCCCTCCATGATGAGTGCCCTGAGGATGGTGTGGACCATCTCCCGACACTACAATAAAGACGAGAGGATGATTCCGCTCCTGGAGCGCGTCGCCTGGGAAATCGCGGAGAGAGTCTGCAAAGTGGTGAATCTTCGGACTTTGTTCAGGTAAGAAGTAAAGGCACTGTGTTTTTCTTAAGATCTTAAACAGCTTTAGCGAAACATAATTCACACGCCGTACAAGTCACCTGTTTAAAAAGTACAATTTAATGCTTTTAGTATATTCACAGAGATGTGCATCCATAGCCATCAATGATTTTAGAATATTTTTTTCATCCCAGAAAGAAATCTTTTCCCTTTAGCTTCACTCCCACCCTCCCCAACCCCGCAGCCCTGGGCAACCACTGACCTACTCTCTGTCTCTGTGGATTCGCCTCTTCTGAACATTCCTGCACGTGGAATCATACAACACGGGGTCTTTTATGACTGGCTCCTCCCACTCAGCATCATGTTTTCAAGGTTCATTCATGGTGTAGTTTGCATCGGTGTTTCATTCCTTTTTCTGGCCAAATAATACTCCACGGTGTGGATTACTCAGGACCGTCTTCCTTGGTTATCCTTGGAGAGACCGAGGCGGATTGTCCAAGGGAACCTCACTCCTGGACCCCAGAGCCCCTCAGCTGGAACAGCCTCTGAGGATCAAATGTGGAAGGAGACACAGATCAATTTTTTACTTTCTTTTTTTTTTCTGGCCGGGCTGCTCGACATGCAGGATCTTAGTTCCCCAACCAGCGAACGAACCCGTGCCCCCTACAGTGGAAGCATGGAGTCCTAACCACTGGACTGCCAGGGAATTCCGTTTTTTTTTTAACTCTCTTAAAAAACAATCTATGTAAGTGAAATAGGTACCAAAATCTCAGCATTATCATTTTACTCCGCTCTTGCTTCTGGCTTAGGACCCAAGGCCACCTGCTCCCCTTCCAGCTCAAACAGAAAGCTTACCAGGCTTTGCACATTGCAGGTTGGGGGCAGCTGCATCAAAGGTCAGCCTGGGCCGCGGCTTGGAATCCTGCCTGCAGCCCCACCAATCACATCCCTGCCAGTTTCATCAGAACAGCAGCTCACCCGGGAAGGTTTCTGCAGTGAGACCATGACATCAGAGAGGCTCCGCTCCTTGCTTAGAATTGTCCCCTTAGAAGCCTGCTTCCCCCGGGGAGCGGGGAGCGTGGCTCAGACCCTCGTGCCCATCACAGCATCTCTTTGCTTCCCAGAGAAAACCGAGCGAGCGCGCAACACAAAACCTTGGAGGCCAGGAACACCCTCAACACGTGGAAAAAGGCCTATTTCGACATCCGGGCCAAGATCGAGGCTTCAGGGAGAGAGGCTCGGTGGGAGTTTGATCGGAAACGGCTGTTCGAGAGAACGGATTACATGGCGACCGTCTGCCAGGATCTCTACGACGTCCTGCAGGTGAGCGGGGGGCTGGGGGGCGTTCTCTTCAATGCATGCAAAGGTGGTTAGAGCTGGGATTTGCCCGATGGAAGGCAGTTTGGCTTTTGACAGTGGGCCTCTCCGTGTCAGGTGGGAGGCAGAGAGGGTCTGGCCGGAAGAGAAGCCTGCAGAGCAGACACAATGTACCGGAATGTCCCAGAGCACACCTGACCTTTGCAGCTCTCCCTTGAGTTTTGTGACAGCCCTCCTTCTCCCCTTGCTTTTGGTTTCCTTTCCTTTTCTTTTCTGGCTGCACTGCGAGGCTTGCGGGGTCTTAGTTCCCCGACAAGGGATTGAACCCGGGGCCCACAGCAGTGAAAGTGCCGAGTCCTAACCACTGGACTGCCAGGGAATTCCCTTGGTTTTCTTTATCTTTTAATTAAAAAAAAATTGAAATATAGTTGATGTACAACATTGTATAAGTTACAGGTATACAGTATAGTGATTCACAGTTTTTTGTTTTTTTTTTTTTAATTTATTTATTTATTTTTGACTGTGTTGGGTCTTCGTTTCTGTGCGAGGGCTTTCTCTAGTTGTGGCAAGCGGGGACCACTCTTCATCGCGGTGCACGGGCCTCTCACTGTCGCGGCCTCTCTTGTTGAGGAGCACAGGCTCCAGATGCACAGGCTCAGTAGTTGTGGCTCACGGGCCCAGTCGCTCCGCGGCATGTGGGATCTTCCCAGACCAGGGCTCGAACCCGTGTCCCCTGCATTGGCAGGCAGATTCTCAACCACTGCGCCACCAGGGAAGCCCTGATTCACAGTTTTTAAAGGTTATACTCCATTTGTAATTATGAAATATTGGCTATATTCCCCATGTTGTACAATATATCCTTGTAGCTTATTTTAAACCTAACAGTTTGTACCTCTGACTCCCCACCTCTATATTGCCCCTCCCCACCTCTAGTAACAGCTAGTTTGTTCTCTGTGAGTCTGTTTCTTTTTTGTTATATAGTCACTAGTTTGTTGTATTTTTTAGGTTCCACATGTAAATGATTATCATGTAGTATTTGTCTTTCTCTGTCTGATTTCATTTAGCAGAATACCCTCCAAGTCCATCCATGTGGCTGCAAATGGCAAAATTTCATTCTTTTTTAGGGCTGAGTAGTATTCCATTGTATATATACGTACCACATCTTCTTTATCCATTCCTCTGTCGATGGGCATTTAGGTTGCTTCCATGTCTTGGTTTTCTTTTGACTCTGGCCACGCCTTCTCAGTGTCTTTTGCAAAATCTTCCCCCTCTGTCTTTCCATTAAGTGTTGGAATTCCTCAAAGGCGGTCTGAGACCTTCTCTCCCCTGAAGCCGCATCATCCCTGCCATCGCCACAATGACTACCCATCTATCTGCCGGTGCTTCCTGTTTATCTGAGCCCACTCTCTTTTCAATGAATGTACGCAAGGCTTAGTGGCTGATGGGTTGAATTAGCCAGCCCTTGTCTCATGAAGGTCCATCCATTCATTTACTCTCTAAATATTTATCAAGCACTCACAACGTGCCAGGCACTTGTCCTTGCTGCTAGAGAAATGATGATGAGCAAAGACCAGGGCCGGCTGTGTGACCGCAGTGCCCAGTGCAAACAGAAATGTTGACCCCTTATTCAACAAGCAGGAAAAAAATGCTGTTAAAAGTCTTAAAATATAAAAGCTTTTCCTTCTGACATGTCTCGCCTTGGCATGGCCTTGTTTGTTGGTTTGTTACGACTGTAGCAAAGTAAAGAAAAGAAAGTAAAAGAAAATTAAACATTTAAATTATTTGCATGAACTTTACGGTTCTTCTTTATATTGTGCAGCGTCAGCTTAACATGCAAAGAGAAGGGCATTTGTCTGGTGTGTGGAATCACTGAAATGACAGTTTGTATTTTGCAGCTCTTTCTTTTTTTAAATAAATTTATTTATTTATTTCTTTTTGGCTGCGTTGTGTCTTCGTTGTGGTGCATGGGCTCCTCATTGCAGTGGCTTCTCTTGTTGCAGAGCACGGGCTCCAGGCACGCGGGCTTCAGTAGTTGTGGCTCAAGGGCTCTAGAGCGCAGGCTCAGTAGTTGTGGCGCATGGGCTTAGTTGCTCCGCGGCATGTGAGATCTTCCCGGACCAGGGCTCGAACCCATTGGCAGGCGGATTCTTAACCACTGCGCCACCAGGGAAGTCCCTGTTTCGCAGCTCTTAAGTGCAGATGTAAACGCTTCACATGACTAACTCGGCTGGTTTCATTTCACTTCTTGATGTGTGCAGTTCTACCAGCGTTCTCTGCTTCAGCTCACTGATGGGGAAGGAAGGCTGAGAGGAAAAGGAGTTGTGGGTTTTCCTATCTCCATCATTCCTTCTGAGCCGTCATTTTCAGCGTGAATAGTTGGCCGATATGGTGAAGTACAGGGGTGAGAAGCAATATGGTAGGTAGGGTTCCTTGGTCGGGTATGTTTCTTAGCCTTTTTTTCTGCGTTGGAAGCGAGCTCTGTTCTGCAAGGAGAAGGTGGCCTCTCTGAGCTGTTGGTGTCCTCCTTTACTCACCGTAGCTGCCACACGCTGACCGGTACTGGCACTGAGTCTCCCTGAACTCTCGTGCATCATGGCTCCACCGGGATTCTCTGCTCATGGGACCTCACACGCTGCGTGTCAGTGGGGTGTTGTGAACAGCACACACGCAGACTTCACTTATCGCCTCTGCTCACACGTGTGCCCGATTGTCCCCGAGACTTCATTTACAAAACACAAGTTCAGAGATAAAATGATTGAGAATTTCAAGATGGCAATAGCAGAGCCTTAAACCCAGCACGGGACCCTCTGGAGCCTGGGGCCCTGTGCGCCTGCCCGGGTCCCACACCTATGAAGCCAGCCCCGTCTGTACATAGTCTATGGCTCATGGAGCTTACAGTCCAGTAGAAGAGAAACATGGTAGACAATAATCGCACAGATGCATAGCTACAGCTGAAGTGAGTGCTAGGAAAGAAGACTAGAGGGGGCTGTGGAAGTGTGCACAGGGGCCTGGCCTGTTCTAAAGGGTCGGACTTAATGAAGGCATATTTAATAATGAGTAGTAGGTACCTGGCATTTCACACTGCAGGTGCAAATGCCCTGAGACAGAAAGGGACGTGGGACTGAAAGAGGCCTGGGGTGGCTGCAAGGTGGCAGGGGGAGAGCAGTATGGGAGCACATGGAAGGAGTAGGTAGGGGCTTGAGCATGCAGACTTTGTAAGCTGTGTCAGGGCATCTGGAACGGGTCCTTCGTGCAGTGGGCATAGTACCAAAGGGATTAGGCTTTGGTGCTCCAAAGGGAGGAGGTTACCTGTGTGACCAGATTCTTGCCCGCAGGTAAACCTAGATATGCAACCCGTTGGTCATTAGAGCAATCATGAGAAAACCAAGTGGTCACCTCCTCGTGTTTTGTTTGATCGGACAGGTCCTGGAGGAATTCTACAACATATTTGGTTCAGAGCTAAAAGCAGTGACTGGGGATCCCAAGCGCATCGACGATGTGCTGTGCCGGGTGGACAGCCTGGTCACCCCCATGGAAAGCCTGACCTTCGACCCCTTCAGCATCAAGTGCTCCCAGTACTGGAAATACGTGATGGACGACTTCAAGATCGACGTCCTGGCAAGTAACACACCCTTCGATTCGATTTTGGAAGTGGATACCATGTTTTCTCCATGTTAAATCTGTTGGGTTATTTAGTTATGTTTAGGGTTTTTGTTTTTTGTTTTTAAATCATAAAAAGGGATACCTGCTTTTTGGTGAAAAATGGAAACAATGCAGAAGAGCATAAGGTAACAACGAACACTTCTCAGTGTCCTCTGTCCCCACCCCTACTCCCCAGGTGGAATACGTTTGAAGCGAGCTAGACACCGTAGAATGGCTACCAAGGTGGGTTGGGTGTATAACTGGAGAGGTTGTAGAGCGGCCGGGGTGAAGAATGGGACTTAATTCGGTAAGCAGTAGGGAGCCATTGAAGGTTGTTCACCAAGGCAGTGATGTCATCAGACTTATACCGAAGAGGGTTTTTCTGGCTGCAGCATAGGTGGGTCTGAGCTAGGGAAGGAGAGGGGGTGGGGAGGTGGTATAAGAGCTTACGGCCCTAGGTGTGGGCGAGTCGGGGCCGGTCAGAGAGAATACGACCTCACTGCCTGCGGCCTGGGCAGGATGGCCCACCACGCTCACCTTTTAAGACTCACGTGCGGAACACCACCAGGAGCGTCCCTGTTTTATGTTTTAAGTAAGTGTTTCGATAACCCCAGAGCATCTTTCATATTGTCACTGAAAGTGGGATCCCCTGCTCACTGCTCAAAAACCAATAGAGAGGCAAGGTTGGTGGAAAGGAAAGTTTGCTTTATTTTGGCTGCTGGCAACCAGGGGTGGGGGCGGACTCCTGTCCAAAGGTTGACTCCCCCCGACTGAGGGTCAGTGGGCAAGAGCTTTTATAGACGGAGGAGGGGGCTACGTGCAGAAACAGCACAGTCAGCCCTGACAGGCAGCTTTTTTATTTATTTATTTATTTATTTATATTTAAAAATTTATTTTTATTTTATTTATTTAATTTTATTTTATTTTTGAGTCTTCGTTGCTGCACGCGGGCTTTCTCTCGCTGTGGCGAGTGGGGGCTCCTCTTCGTTGTGGTGCGCAGGCTTCTCACTGCAGTGGCTTCGCTTGTTGCGGAGCACAGGCTCAAGTGCATGGGCTTCAGTAGTTGTGGCACACGGGCTTAGTTGCTCCTCGGCATGTGGGATCTTCCCAGACCAGGGATCAAACCCATGTCCCCTGCATTGGCAGGTGGATTCTTAACCACTGCACCACCAGGGAAGTCCCACCATACAACCTTTCTTGTCCAACCCTTCATTTTTCCTGGAGTTAATCATTGCTTTTATTTGCATTTGCTTGGTTAGTTACATATACACTATTAATCTTTCCAACTGCCCTAACATCTTTTTCACACACCTATCGATAGTGAGTTCCATCTGCTGAGACATATCAGTGCTACTGTTTTTCCAGAGACCTTTCTTCCAGAGCTTGCTGTCTTCCTGCTCCAGTCTAGATTGTTTGCTCCTCAGACGTGTTGTGAAGCAGTTGCCCTAAGACTTCCTATCTTCTCTCATCTGTGTTGGATCCTACTTTCTAGAGCTCACAGCTTCCTCTTTCCTTGTTTGTTCCTTTGTTTTGCTGGAGCACATTTTTTAGTAGCTTCCTGAGAAAGGTTTCATGGGACATGCATTTTTTCTGAGTCTTGCATGTGTGAATTCTGAAATAGTAGGTATGGAGTTCAAGGTAGAAAATAACTTTTCTTCAGAAATTTGAAGATGTTCTTTATTGGTTTCTAGTTTCCAGTGTTATTAGAAGTCTGATGTCGCTCTGATTTAATTTTTCTAGACTTAACCTTCCACTCTGCATAGAGTGGGCTGGGGATGGAGCTATAGAGCACGTGTCCTGAGTGGCCTAGCTGTGTGGGGTGGAGAAGGGGTCCTCTGTTTGCCCCTCCCCTTCCTGGTGGCCTGGTGCCCTCTAATGCTCAGCCTCGCAGAGGTTTCCATGGGACAAACAGGTGCCCCCCGCCTCCCCCACCCATGGCCAGCGTTAGGTAGTAATTCCCTGCCTTCTATAAGGTTAGTTACTCTCCTTCCAAAAATTCCTGAACTATCTCCTCTCCCGTTTCTTTGTCTATATGAGTTAATACTTTAAAGATTTCCTTTTCTATCATTTTGAACTAGTGGAGGAGAGAGAGCAGAAAACGAATGCTGCCGGTCCGCCATTTTTTTCTTTTAATATTTATTTATTTAGGTTACGCTGGGTCTTAGTTGTGGCATGGGGGATCTTCACTGCGGCATGCGGACTTCTTAGTTGCGGCATGCATGCTTCTTAGTTGTGGCCTGTGAACCCTTAGTTGCGGCATGCAAACTCCTGGTTGTGGCATGCATGCGGGATCCAGTTCCCCGACCAGGGATCGAACCTGGGCCCCCTGCATTGGGAGCACAGAGTCTCACCCACTGGACCACCAGGAAGTCCCCAGTCTGCCATTTTTAACTGGATCTCAGCTTCCACCAAAGCACAATGGAAATCCTTCTCAAGGCACTGATTTGGTTTTTTGCTCCTTTCTTGCCATTTTGTTATTTTTGTGGGGTAATTACAGGGTCATAAGGGTTTTTTCTGGGCTTTTTTTTTTGGCAGGTTATTGAGAAAGAAGCAAAAAATTTTATTGACGAATCTTTTAAGACACTTCGATCAGCTGAAGCAGCATTTGACATGCTTTTAAAATTTAAGCATATTCGTTCACGGGAGGCCATTAATCGACAAATGATGATGAAATTTAATGATATTCTTGCACAGTACTGTAAAGAGGTATGGCTGCTGTAGCAGTAAAAATACACTTGGCAAAATGTAACAATTGGATCACACTGTTGTCTTTCTCATCTAAGTTCAGAGAAACTGTAATTTTCCCAAAGAAGCTTGTCGTATAACCAAAATGAAGTGGGTTTGTTTATTTAGTGGAGAAATTCAGTAAGAATTTATGAAGTACAATATTGTATGCCTCACATTGTGATGGATCCTGAGTGAGTTAGTCATAATAATCATCACAGTAATGACAGTGTAGTAGTCATAGCTACCCATGTGTGAAGGTCAAGGGTGTGTTCACATACACATTCCTGTTGTAAGGACCCTTGTTATACATTGGACCCACCCAGATAATCCAGGATAGTCTCCTTATTTTAAGGTCAGCCGACTGGCAACCTTAACTCCATCTGCTACCTAATTCCTCTTTGTCAGGAATGGATCAGGACCATTAATGGGGCAGGTATTGTTTTGCCTCTGACACCTAATTACTCACATAAGAGTGTGAAATACTTATTTAAAAATGCAAGCCCAGACCATATGATCCAGCAATCCCATTTTGCGTATATACCCAAAAGAATTGAAAGCAGAGTCTCGAAGAGATATTTGAATATCGATGTTTGTAGCAGCACTATTCACAGTGGCAAAAAGCTGGAAATCACCCAAGGGTCCATTGATAGATGAATGGATAAACAAAATGTGGTCTATCCATACAATGGAATATTATCCAGCTTTAAAAAGGAAGGAAATTCTGCCATATGCTACAACATGGATGAACCTTGAGGGCTTTGTGTTAATTGAAATAAACCAGTCATAAAAAGACAAATACTCTTTGATTCTACTTATATGAGGTACCTAGAGCAAAGTCATAGAGACAGAAAGTAGACAGGTTGTTCTACTTTGTTGTTGTAGGGGCTGAGGGAGGGAGAAGTGGGGAGTTACTGTGTTTAATGTGTACCCAGAGTTTCAGTTTTACAAGATGAAAGAAGTTGTGGAGATGGATGTACCACAGCATGAATGTAGTTAATTCCACTGAAATGTACGCTGAGAAATGGTTAGGATGGTAAATTTTATGTCATGCATATCGTACCACAATTTAAAAAATATTACATGATAAATAATTATAAAACCTCAGTGGCACGTGCACATACACACACACACACACACACACACACACACACACACACACACACACACACACACACGCAATGCAGGCCTGGCCACCAATCATGTCTAGAACAGATTTCAGAATTTCCAATAGGTTGGTCAAATGATCGTACACAGTCTGTAAGTATAAGGAAGTTTGGATCATTGCATGTTTTAAACCAAACAAAAAAATTCCTACAGAGTATAGGAAAACGTAGTAAATAATAAGTAGTAAAAGCCCTATTCTGTACCTTAGACTAGTTCTTGACGTTCCATCTTCATTTCTTTAAAGATACAAATCTCAAGTTAAATCTTTTCTTGGCTCACAGACTGATGCTTATCACTTACGGAATACGTTTGATTGCTTTGCAGATTGACATCGTTAACAAAATCTTTGTTCAGAACCTTGACAACCCACCGCTGTATAAGAATCACCCTCCCGTAGCAGGTGCAATCTACTGGGAACGGTCCCTGTTCTTCCGGATTAAGCACACCATCCTCAGATTTCAAGAAGTAGAGGGGATCTTGGACAGTGATGGAGGAAGAGAAGTATGTTGCTTCTGCTGGGAATGTCACCTTTTGTATTTCACGGTTCAATTCTAGATGGGCAGCCTCCCTGGGCGCTGATCCTTCAGTCCAGGCAGCTGCCGGCATGGGGTGGGCTATGTAGAGTTGCCTGCGTGAGAAGCAGCTCAATTTCAAATCCATGTCTGCAATTTAGAAGGTCTTTTCTGCGGTCCCTGGGGACCACATCTCCAGACCTACCTATGACATCTTCCAGGTGGCAGTCACATGACTTCCCCCTGACCTTGATCTTCAGCCTCTCCAGAGGGTGACCAGCAACTTTCTGATAATACTGTCCCTCCCCCACCCATGCATTTTTGTCTGTTATATCACAGGGGGTGGGAAACCTTTTCTTTAACGGTCCAGAGAGTAAGTATTCTAGGCATTTGAGGGTCGGATGGCCCCTGCTGCAACTACTCAACTCTGCCTTTGTAGCAAGAAAGTGACCATCGATACCACATAAATGAACAGGTGAGACTGTGTTCCAATAAGACATCACTGTGGACGCTGAAATTTGAATTTCGCATGGTTGTCACGTGTCAGGAAGCACTGTTGTTCTTTTTGAGTTCCTTCATTCTTAGCTTCTGGGCTGCACCAAACCCACAGGCTGAGGTTTGTGAGCCCAGTTAATCAGCCTAGATTTCAAGCCCTACCATGGCAGACAAACCCTCCAACGTTTGTGCAAATCTGCCTGCTTCCTTTTGCAAAATGTGTTAACTGATAATTTTTTTTTAAAAAAAGAGAGGAAAAAAATGTTATTTTCAAGGACAAAATGACCATTGCCTGACTTCTTTGGTAGGTAAAGCAAAAATATCTGGAAGTGGGTAGGACAATGAAAGACTACGAAGATAAAAAGTATGAGCAGTGGAAAGAGACGACAGAACAGGTCCTGCCAACTCTCATGAAGAAGAGTCTGCTCACTAAGGTGTGTCTTTCCAGATCCACGTCCTAGATTCCGGGGCGGCCAAGTAAGGTGATGGTGGCTACTATTTCCTTGAGATGTGATGTGTTGACTCTCATGAAGTTGAGAGGTATTTCCAAAATCAAAGGCACAGAAGGGCAGAGGTTGACCCGGGAGAAGAAGAGAGGCAGAAAGGGAATAGATGGAGGAAGCAAAATGTCACCGTCAGGGAACACGCTGGGGTTAGGCAGCCCTCCTGACTCCTTGGGCAAGTGGCTTAACTCTGAGCTCCAGTGACCCAGTTTGTAAAATGAGTTGGATTAGACGATCAGAAACATGCAAAGTATTAGCTGAACCGTATATGAAACAGCTGACCGTTGATCATTTTTAACCTACAGAAAAATGTCACTTCCCTTGATTCATCCGCATCTTTAGCACAGGGTCCGGCACGTAGCAATTGCTCAGTAAATAAACACTAGCTAGGAGGTTCAAGGGAAGACCTGGGCCTGGCGGTTTTCGGTCTTCGGTACTAAAAGGAGTGAAGAGGCCAGGTAGGGCCTGTCAGGAACTGGACAGCTCGTGTCCTATTCAAAAGGGGCAGCTGCTACCCAGCTTCTGTCTGTTCTTTGCCATTTATCATCAGCTTTTCCAATTTTTCAAGGGAAACCAGATTTCTGGATTTTTACATTCAGTTGCCCAATTTTCGAACGTGGGCGACTAAATCGAATTCTTTAAAAACTCTGTTCACCAAACAAAATATGAATTCTAGCTAGTTCCGGCCAGCTCCCCAGTCTGTCAGGGCAGCAAGGACCCTCCATTGATCTTTTTCAAATTCACGTTTAACTTGGGTTGCGTTGATCTAATTCCTTCTTGGACCGCCCTTCCGACGATGTTTTATAAAAACACAGTCTCTCCCACAGACTTCTGCTGCTGGTGATGACGCCCCGAACTCTGACAGGGGGGCTGGTTTTGCAATCAACTTTTCACCTGCTCTCAGGGAGATTATTAACGAAGCAAAGTACTTGGAACAGCTGGGGTTCCCTGTCCCCGAATTAGCAAGGAATGTTGCCCTCCAGGAAGACAAATTTCTTAGGTAAAATGATTCTTCTCTTAAATCAACAGTAAACATTTTTTGTCTTGGGACCCCTTTGCACTCTTCAAAATTATTGAAAACACGCCCCCTACCCATGCCAAAGCTTTCATTTTTGTGGATTTTATAACTGCCAATATTTGCCACATTAGAAATAAAAACTAAGAAATGTTTAAAATATGTGTTTATTCATTCATCTAAAAATAACAACGATAAATCTATTTCATGTTAACCTAATAACATTTTCACTTTTTCATTTTTTAAATTAATATTTACTGGGGTATAGTTGATTTACAATGTTGTGTTAGTTTCAGGTGTACAGCAAAGTGAATCAGTTCCACATATACATATATCCACTCTTCTTTAGATTCTTTTCCCATGTAGGTCATTACAGAGTATTGAGTAGAGTTCCCTGTAAGTAACATTTTTAAATAAAAAGTAACCAATATTTTCCAAAAAAGAAAGTTAGTGGGAAGAGTGGCATTCTTTAAAATTTTTAGTCTGGTTAATGGTCTTTTGTATCCTATCTGTAAGGTTATTAATCTTTTTATGAGCTCCATTGTATTTTTCTCACGTCAGTGACTTTCCTGTAATGTGCAGGTACACGGATGGGATACAACGTATGTTGGATCATTATCACATGCTCATTGGAACGTTAAATGAGGCAGAGGCTCTCCTCCTTGACGACCATTCCCAGGAATTAGTAAGAGTGTTTAAGTCTGGATATAAGAGGTTAAACTGGAACTCACTAGGTAATATAATTCATCTATCTATTGCCTTTTAGACTTTGGGATGTAAAAAATCATTCTTTTAGATTGTCTTAGTTGAATTATAATTTTTCTATGTATGTAGATGTGGTTAACAAATACATTTTCAGCATCAGTAAAGTACACTTTGTGGAACATGGAATCCATCTCAAGGCTTTAGTTGGGGGTGAAGGTGAGGTGGACGGGGTGCCGTTTTGACATTCGACTGACCCAAAGCTTTCTCCTCCAAAAATAAAGTGACTTATACTTTTTTCCCCTAAAACTGAAATTTTTTTTTAAAATAAATTTATTTATTTTTGGCTGCATTGGGTCTTCGTTGCTGCACGCAGGCATTCTCTAGTTGTGGCGAGCAGGGGCTACTCTTTGCTGCGGTGTGCAGGCTTCTCGTTGCGGTGGCTTCTCTTGTTGCGGAGCACGGGCTCTAGGCGCCCGGGCTTCAGTAGTTGTGGCACGTGGGCTCAGTAGTTGTGGTTCGCCGGCTCTAGGGCGCAGGCTCAGCAGTTGTGGCGCACGGGCTTAGTTGCTCCGTGGCATGTGGGATCTTCCTGGACCAGGGCTCGAACCCGTGTCCCTTGCATTGGCAGGTGGATTCTTAACCACTGCGCCACCAGGGAAGCCCTAAAACTGAAATTTTAATTTCCAGATAATTACAGAGTCACACGCAGTTGCAAGAATTAATACAGACAGATCCTGGGTACCCTTTGCTTGGTTTTCCCCCAGTGGCAACTTCTGCAAAACTGTAGTGCAAACCACAGCCCAGATCTTTACATCGATATAGTCAAGACACAGAACATTTCCACACCACAGTGATTCCTCATGTCGCCCTTTTAAAGTCACACCCACTTCCCTCCTACCCCCATCCTCTACTGAACCCCTGGCAGCCACTAATCTGTTTTCTGTTTCTATAATTTTGTCATTTTAAGAGTGTTACATAAAATATTATATGACCCTT
This sequence comes from Balaenoptera borealis, assembly GCF_965194805.1. Taxonomy (NCBI): domain Eukaryota; kingdom Metazoa; phylum Chordata; class Mammalia; order Artiodactyla; family Balaenopteridae; genus Balaenoptera; species Balaenoptera borealis. The sequence continues at coordinate 85,503,357 of NC_138875.1, forward strand.
TTGGTGTTGGCTTTTCTCACCCAGCACAATTCTCTGGAGATTTTTCCAAGTTCTTGCCTGTTTCAACAGTTTGTTCCTTTTTATCAGTGAATAAAAAACTGTGGTATCAATGTTTCATTCACCTAGATATCCTAGAGAATATATAGGTTGTTTCCACGTTTGACTATTATGAATATACATTTGTGCTATAGAATCACTTGTGTACAGGGTTTTATGTGAACATGAGTCTTCATTTCTCTGGGATAAATGCCCAGGGTTGTATGGTACTTGTGTGTTTAGTCTTTTTTTTTTTATTAAAAAAACTGAAGAATAGTTGATGTACAATGTTATATAAGTTATATATACAGTATAGTATACAGTATAGTGATTCACAATTTTTAAATGTTATACTCCATTTATAGTTATTATAAAATATTGGCTGTATTCCCTGTGTTGTAGAATATATCCTTGTAGCTTATTTTATACATAATAGTTGGTACCTCTTAATCCCCTACCTATATTGCCCCTCCCCATTTCCCTATCCCTCTGGTAACTACTAGGTTGTTCTCTATATCTGTGAGTCTGCTTCTTTTTTGTTATATTCATTAGTTGTTTGTTTAGTCTTTTTTTTTTTTTTAATGTCATAGTGTTGTCCAGAGTGGCTATACCATTTTACATTCTCACCAGCAATATACATTTCACGATCTCTAGATCTTGGCCAGCCTTTGGTATTGTCACCATTTTTAAAAATTTAGCCATCTGATAGCTGTGTAATGATAGCTCGTTGTGGTTTTGCTTTGCATTTTTCTGTAATGGCTAATGATGTGTTTGTTTGCCTTTATATATCCTCTTCTTATGTGTTTGTTTGCCTTTATATATCCTCTTTGGTGTAATGTCTTTTTTTGTTCTTTTGCCCATTTTCTAATTATATCACTTGCTTTTTTATTGTTGAGCTTTGAGAGTTCTTTATATATTGTAGATACTAGTCCTTTATTGGATATGTGGTTTGGAAATACTTTCTCCCACTCTGTAGCTTGTCTTTTCATTCTCCTAATAGCATCTTTTGCAGAGCTATTTTGATGAAGTCCAATTTATCAATTTTTCCTTTTATGGATCATGATTTTGGTGTCAAGTCTAGGGACTCTTTGCCTAGCCCTAGATCCCAAAATTTTTCTAATTTTTCTAAATATTTTATAATTTTATGTTTTACAGTTAAGACTGTGATCAATCTTGATTTTTTTCTTTTTTTTTTTTGTACAAAGTGAGAGACTTAAGTTGCGGTTCATTTGTTTTTCCAATTGTTGTAGCATTGTTTCTTGGAAAGGCTAACTTTTTCCATTAAATCACTTTTACACCTTTGTCAAAAACTAGTTGAGCATATTTGTATGGGTCTATTTCTGGATTCTCTATTCTGTTCCATTGATCTATGTGTCTGTCCCTCTGCCAATATCACAGAACCTTGAATCCTTAATTATTGTGGCTACATAGTAAGTCTTGAGATTGGGTAGACTGGTAACCACTGATCTTTTTATTGTCTCTATAGTTTTGCCTTTTCCAGAATGTCATATAATTAGAATCATACAGTGTGCAGCCTTTTCAGATTGGCTTCTTTCACTTAGCAATAAAATTTAAGGTTCCTCCATATAATTGTGCATTTCTTTTTATTACCAAATAATATTCCATTGTGTGGATGTACTGTAGTTTATCTGTTCACCTGTTGAAGGACATCTTGGTTGCTTCCACATTTTGGCAATTATGAATAAAGCTGCTAAAAATGTTCATGTGCAGGTTTTTGTGTAGTAGTGATTTCTTTGTTCTTCTTTTTTTGTTTGTTTTAAAATTACAGATTCAGTTTCCTTAATAGTTATAGGACTATTCAAGTGATTATTTCCTATTGGGTGAGTTGTGCAGCTTGTGCTTTTCAAAGAAGTGATGCATTTCATCTAAGTTGTCAGATTTATTGTGCAGATTTGTTCTTATTGTTCCCTTATTATCTTTTTAAAGACTGTACATCTTTAGTGGTCCCTCCTATTTAATTCTGGATATGGTTAATTTGTGTCTTCTCTTTTTTTCTTTTCAGTCCTGCTAGAGATTAGTCAGTTTTACTGAAGCTCTTTGTTTCATTGATTTTATCTGTTGTTTTTCTGTGTTTAATTTTACTGATTTCTGCTTATCTTTATTATTTCCTTCTGCTTGCTTTGGATTTATTTTACTCTTCTTTTTCAAGGTTCTTGACGTGGGAACTTAGATCATTGATTTGAAATCTTTCCTCTTTTCTAATGTATGCGTTTGGTGCTATTAATTTCCTTGTCAGCACTGCTTTAGCTGTGTCGCACAGATTCTGATAGTTGTATTTTAATTTTTATTCAATTAAGTGTATTTGAAAAATTTCCCTTGAGACTTCCTCCATGACTCATGGATTATTTAAAAGTGTGTTGTTTAGTTTCGAAGTGTTTGGAGATTTCCCCTGTTATCTTTCTGTCATTGTTTTGTAATTTGAGTCCACTGTGGTTGGAGAACATACTCAGTATAATTTCAATTCTTTTAAATTTGTTGAGGTTTGTTTTACAGCTCAGGATATAGTCTATCTTGTTTTATGTTCTGTGGCCACTTGAAAAGAATATGTATTCTACTTTGCTGAGTAGAATGTTCTATAAATGTTGATTAACGTTGTTGGTTCATGATGTCGTTGAGTTTTTCTATATCCTTGTTGATTTTCTGTCTAGTTGTTCTGTCAGTTACTGAGAGAGGAATGTTGACATGTCCAATTATAATCATGGATTTACCTATTTCTTTTATCAGGTCTATCATTTTTTACTTCACGTATTTTACAATTCTGTTGTTTTGATGCATGCAAGTTTAGGATTGCTATGTCTTCTTCTGAATTAAACCCTTTAATCATTAAATAATATTCAACTCTCTCTGATAATTTTCTTTGTTCTAAAGTCTACTTTACCTAATATTAATATATCCATTCTGGTTTTCCTTTGATTAATGTTTGCACAGTATATGTTTTTCCATCCTTTACTTTCAACTTGCTGATAGAATTGTATTTGAAATGAGTTTCTTGTAGACAGCATATAGTTGGGTCATGTTTTTAGCCTACTCTGTCTTGGTGCATTTAGACCATTTACATTTCATGTAATTATTGATTTGTTAGGGCTCAAGTCTGTCAATTTTTTTGTTTTCTGCTTGTTCTTTTTGTTTCTCTGTTTTTCTTTTACTTGCCTTTCCATGGGCCACTGGAACATTTTCTATAATTCCATTTTGATTTATCTATAGCGTTCTTATAGCATTTTTTTAGTGGTTGCTCTAGGTTACATATACATAACATTACAGTTTACTGGTTTGAGTGAAGTATAGAAATCTATAGAATTTTTCCAGTTTGAATAAAGTATAGAAACCTTAACTCCCCTTACCCTCTCCCACTTATGATATAGTTATCTTAAATATTTCTTCTATATACATTTTGGACCACAACAGACAGTGTTACAATTTTTGCTGCAACCGTCAAATCTAAGTTAGGAAGCTCAAGAAAAGAAGGAAAAAACTATTGTATTTTCCTATATTTTTACCTACTGTGCTCGTTCTTCCTCCCTGATGTTCCCAGGGTCTTTCTCTTACTGGGTCCTTTCTATTTACAAAACTTCCTGTGGCCATCCTTTTAGCATAGGTCTGCTGGTGACGTAATCGCCTAGTTTCCCTTCTGAGAATACCTTGGTTTCCCCTTTGTTACTGTCAGGTGGAAGTAGAAATCCAGGTTCCCTAGTCAGCCTTCACTGACAGTCGAGGGGAAGCTCCACATAACTGCTGGGAGGGGTGGGGGTCCCAGCCCCCCTGCAGTCTCTACTGACACTCTGGGGTGGCAGGGGGCAGTGCTCGTTGCTGGACTGTGGAGGTGAAAGTCCCATCTACCTCCACGGCCTCCTCTGATGCCACCACGGCAGGCATAAGGGGACAGGGGTTTGGGGCACCTCACTGCAACATTCTGAGGGTGGAAGTCTAGGCCCCCTCCACCTGGCCCTTCTGGCATGGGTGAGGGCAGGGTCACATTTTTATCTGTGGTGTTTGGCTGGAGCAGAGCAGTTATTGTCTAAAATTTTGTCTTGCTAGGGTGTCCCTTTCCTGGTCCCTTGGTCAGAGAAAACAGGATTTTCTTGAGGCTTTTTTTTGGTGCATGTGTGTCTGTACCCATGGGCACTTATGGGTCGCCGGCTCCTTCAGCTCCAGGTCTGGGATATAGATCCCAGGAAAAAGATCCCAGGGCCCTCATCACCACATCATTCCTCAGATCCTGGGCTCCCCACTGGTTGGCTATCTCTCCCCATTTCAGAGTCTTACATTTGTTTTATGGCTAATGTGCAGGGTTCTTAGTTGTATTTAGCAGGAGTAATAAGGAAAAGTACATACTTCTTCTTCCTTTACTTTTAAGAATAAACAAGGCATTTATGTTATTATTTTTCCTTCTTCCTCTTTCCCTTCCCTTGCTCCAAATCTTCTCCCCTTTTTTCGTTGTCATTTCCTTTTCTCCCCTTCCTCCCTTCTCCTTTGTACAGAGAACATGTGTGTTTGGACTGTGGGTTCCAGCGTGAAACCTCTGGATTAAAAGTCCAGCTTCTACCCATGTGACTCAACTTCTCGGAGGCTCCGTTTCCTCATCTCTAAAATGGGCATAATCTTAGTACCTGATTCATAGGGCTGTTGTAAGGATTCGATCATGTAATCAACATCTCATGCTTAGGCCATCGCCCAACTGATCATAAGTGCTTAACTCAGGTTTACTATTCACATTCTTGCTGTTTACTTTTCTAAGCAACAGGCCAGAGGGTTGCCTAACTGTAGGCAGGGTTGCATGTAGTGGAGGGTTTGTGTTGCCATGGCAATGAGAAGGCAAGAGGGTTGTGCCTCCTCTTTCTCCCCACCGTGCTTCAGATACGATGATGCTAAAAAGCAAACAGGAGAAATGTATCGTTTGGTTGACCCTGAGCACCGGCTCCTGGTTCTGGTCCCCAGGGACCATGTGGATCTTTGTCACCTCAAAGACCCAAGGGCATGGAAGGAGCAGGATCCTTCCTGTGAAGGGATGTTGGCGGGAGGGGTATGGAAAGGAAGAGTTGAAAGCCAACTATCTTTCTTTTGTTCTTTCTCTTTTTCTCCGAAGGTATTGCTGACTACATAACTCGGTGCAAACAGGCCATTGGGAAATTTGAGTCCCTCGTCCACCAGATTCATAAGAATGCAGATGACATTTCTTCCAGACTTACTTTAATAGAATCCATAAATCTCTTTAAGTATCCAGCACCTAAAAGTGAGGAAGAACTCCCAGGTAGATCTGACTTCTTGTTTCTTTGATTATGGAAGGAATGGAAAAGCCTCTTGGGCATGATTGTGCACACACACACACACAGACACACACACACACACACACACACACACAGTTTATTCCACAAATGGAATAAAACCATGCCTCATGATCTCAGGCATTTACTTGAAAAGATCATGGGTAATTCTTACTTTTTGCCGTGTTTTATGTATTGCTTACATAGTTTTACAAATTCCTAAGTCTATGAAAATCAATAGTACTTTTGTCAATAACTTTGTAACAGTACAGTGAACTGTGTTTTATGGGCTCACATTTACTTGTTCAAACGGGGTATTTTAAGCTGTCTTGGACTAGTCAACAAGGAATTCAGGATTAGTTAACAAGCAATTCAAGACAAGCAAGATTGCCCAAAGGCAAAGCATGCACAAGTGGCGTTCATTCCCATGTTGTCATGTATTTTTTGCTTTGGATGTGTCTTGCTTCGGGTGGTGTTGATTTATTTTCTGCTTTTGGTCAAGATTGGAGGCTGCTTTCGTATTTGCAAGATATACAGCTAACGTTTGGGTTGCTTCTTGAGTAATGTCCCTTCCCATGTTTGTGAAGAGCTGTAACAGTTGTCTTCTACTGCAGGCATGAAGGAATTCTTTGAGCACATTGAACAAGAAAGGGCCAAAGATGTGGACCACATGGTCAGGTGGTATCTTGCCATTGGGCCTCTACTGACCAAAGTTGAGGGGCTGGTTATCCAGACCAACACGGGCAAGGCCCCCAAGCTGGCCTCCTACTACGAATACTGGGAAAATAGAATTTACGAGGTCTTGACAAAGCTCATCCTGAAGTAAGTTAATGTTCATATTGCATGTTTTAAAGACAGTGTGCATAGATTAAAATATCTTACACATATGAATAGTTAAAGAGAAGCCACAAGGTACAGAACAAAAATCAGCTGGACAGTAAGTCTGCTTTCTAGCCAAAGGGCACTCATAAGATGGAAGGCTGACTTCCTATTTTGGCTCATGTTCTTTTTTTTTTCAGTTGACACTCAATATTTATTAAATGTGAAAGTTACAGATAAAATTTAAAACCATATTTGAAAAAAGAGAACTGTATGTGATATATATATCAGACCTCTGATAGGGAGAATTTTCTATTCTGGAAGAAAAGGAAGAAATCATAAGAGAAGAGATGGACAGACGTTGGATGCAAAAATTTTAAATGTTTTTTCACAAAATAAAAGGATAGAATTGGAAAAGAATTTACAGCAAATGTGCTTTTATGCATTAACTTATGGAAATACTTTTGTAATATAATGAGAAAAGTGACTACACTACAAGAGACACAATGAGATTTTTCACAAAAATGAATTACAACTATCAAAAAATTTAGAAATTGATCCTTGTGAGTAATCATAGAAATGAATGATAAAACAACTATTAAATTAACAAATAACTTTTTAAAAATTTATTTATTTTATTTTTTTATTTTTGGCTGTGTTGGGTCTTCGTTGCTGCGCGTGGGCTTTCTCTAGTTGCGGTGAGTGGGGACTACTCTTCATTGCAGTGTGCGGGCTTCTCATTGCGGGGGCTTCTCTTGTTGCAGAGCATGGGCTCTAGGCGCGCGGGCTTCAGTAGTTGTGGCGCACGGGCTTAGTTGCTCTGCGGCATGTGGGATCCTCCCTGACCAGGGCTCGAACCCGTGTCCCCTACATTGGCAGGTGGATTCTTAACTGTTGCACCACCAGGGAAGTCCCCTGGATGTAGTTTGACAAACTTCACTTCATTGATCCTTTAAATAAATCTGTTTTCTACATATTTCATTTGCTTTTTAATGTTGCTTCTAACTTTGACTCTTAAAGCAGCCACTTAGGAATTCCCGGGCGGTCGAGTGGTTAGGACTCCGTGCTTTCACTGCCAAGGGCCCGGGGTTCGATTCCTGGCTGGGGAACTAAGATCCCACAAGCCGCCTGGCACAGCCAAAAAAAAAAAAGCAGCCCCTCATATAGGGCTACCTCCTGAGTTTTCTCTTTCTAATACACTATGTTTTCCCTTGATCCATTCATCCATTTACCCATCAATCCATCTATTCACTCATTCATTCATTCCAAGGTTTATTAGAGCCTGGACTGGACCAGATAAAGCCCCTATTTTTCTGGAGCTTCTCCATCCTCATAGGAGAGAGATGCAAGACTCAAGGAAATAAATATTCTCTGTGAAAGAAATAAAGCAGAATAATGTTCCGGGGAGAGACTGGAAGGGCTGTTGTGATTGGTTGGTCAAGAAAGGCCACGGAGAGGCCACGTTTTAGCTGAGCCCTGAAGATAAGGAGCAAGCTGGAAAGGGAGGAGCTTTCTGGGAGAAGACAAAGGCCAGTGTAAAGACCTGGAGGCCACGTGGGAGGAACAGAAGGAAGGAATAAAGAGAGTGAAGGGAGCGGGTAGGAGAAGAAGCTGAGCAGGCAGGGGCCAGATCATGAAGAGCCTGGCAGGAGCTTGCATTTATCCTCAGAGAGAGAAGAGTTACATGTTTTATACACTCTCTCTGGCTGTAGGGATTACTGAATTGGGGTGGGGGTGGGGGGAAGAGGGAGACCGGTTTGCAGGCTAATGAAGTGTCCATCCCTGTGTTGTCCCTGATTTAATCCTGGAAAGGACAGAGTCTGGTGGGCCAGGTGGCGGGGGGGGACATGAGTGTTCATTTTTCCTGAACCAGAGTCAAACAGCTTTTGGAGTTCCCATTACTAAGTATCTTCCAACTAATAGGTATTCTAACTTCCCCAAAGTAGAAATGAACTATTTGTAAAATTTGGGCCATAAAAAGGGTATATAATGAAACTCACCCCACACTGTCCATTACAGCCGTAGAATGTGCTATTCCTTGTCACAGGCTTTTTACAGGTGGCGGCTGGGACTCTAGCCATTTTCACCCGCTGTCAGATATCTTTCACGCTGCTGAGTACTGAGTCTGTTTTATTAACCCCTCCTAGGAATTTGCAGTCTTTTAATTCTTTAATCCTTGGAAACGTCCCTTTGTTCCAAACGGAAACCATTTTGACGGCGCCCGAGATCATCCTGCACCCCAGCGCAAGCGAGATTGACAAAATGTGCGTCTACTGTGTTCGAAATTGTGTGGAGATGACCAAGGTAGGGACGGAACTGTGTGTAGCTTCCCGGTTGACCCCTTGTCACAGAGGGCTGGGCCTGCCAGCTGCGGACAGCAGGTGACCCAGGAGGTCAAGAACACAGGCTCCACCGTGTCCTTTGTCCAGACCGTTTTCGTCTCTTCCTGGCTCCTCCTCTGTAAATCTCTGAAGTTTGGGGGTGTCCCAAGGCTCGATGCCGGCTCCCTTCTCACCTCTCTTTGTCTTCTTTGTGCATTCTCACAACCGGTCCCATGGCCGTTATTACCAACCCTATGGAGGCAAGCCCGCTGCATTTCCATCTCCAACCCAGAATTCTCTACTACACAACACATGTTTCTCGTCGCCTACCGGCTGTCTCCCCTTGAACCTTAGACTTGGTGAGTCCAAGATGGAATTCTTGGCTTTCCAACGTGCAGCCTGGTCCTGCCCCTGTTTTCCCTACTTCAGGCAGCGGCGCCAACATCCACCCAAGTGGTTGAGTCGAAACCCTGGGAGCCATCCTTGATCCCTCTTTTCTCCCATCCACCCATATCCAGCCCATTGGTAAGTCTGGTTGACTCGCTCTCCCAAACACGCCTCTGATCTCCCCTCTTCTCTCCTTTTCCACGTTACCAGTCCATCCCAAGTTCATCGTCCCTCACCTGGACTATTGCAGTAATGTTTCCACAGGTGGTCAGGATTATCCTTTAAAAACATGAATCGTTTCATGTTATCCCTGTATAAAAGCCCCCGATGACTTCATGTTGCACTTAGAACATAATCCAAACTCCTCATTCTGGTCTATGAGCCCCTCTGCAATCTAGCACCTGCCTGCCTTTCTGATCAGCTGCTACCTGTACACACCCCACTGTGCCCCAGCCTAATGCACCTCCAGCAGGTAACACCACTTCCTCCTTGAAATGGTGGCACTCCTGTTCCCTCTGCCTGGAACCTTCTGTCCCCCCAGACCTTGACTTGCTGGCTCCTTCGGGTCCTTCTCTGTTACATCACCCTACTCCATCTTCTTCCTAGCCCGTATCACTATCTGACCTTTTCTTATTTATTTACTTGCTTGTTCATGCTTTGACTAGCTCATGCCACTAGAATGCAGGTTCCACGACACCATGAACTTTGTGTGTCTGTTCACTCTGGAACCCCCAGCACCTCGCACAGCTCCTAGCACATAATTGGCACTCAGTCAGTGCTTGTCAAATGAGTGTCGGTTGGCAAATAACCCAAAGTTTACGTCTTACCAACATTGGGAAAATAGGGCCATCTTTGTGGATAAGAGATGTCACACCCCCTCAAGACACTAATATCTTTCTTTTCACTTGGTTTGTTCAGAAAGTCAAACATATCTCAGGCGTTTAAAAAAATTTTTTTTTAATTAATTAATTTATTTATTTTTGGCTGCATTGGGTCTTCGTTGCTGTGCGTGGGCTTTCCTCTAGTTGCGGTGAGCGGGGGCTACTCTTCATTGCGGTGTGTGGGCTTCTCATTGCGGTGGCTTCTCTTGTTGCGGAGCACGGCCTCTAGGCACGTGGGCTTCAGTAGTTGTGGCACGTGGGCTCAGTAGTTGTGGCTCGTGGGCTATAGAGCGCAGGCTCAGTAGTTGTGGCGCACAGGCTTAGTTGCTCCACGGCATGTGGGATATTCCTGGACCACGGCTCGAACCCGTGTCCCCTGCATTGGCAGGCAGATTGTTAACCACTGCACCACCAGGGAAGCCCTCAGGCATGTTTTTTAGCATAAAACTAAGTGTAGATATTACAAATAGGGAATTTCATTTCACTGTACTTGGAAATTAATGAATAAATTGCACATGTTTTATAATCTATGCAAATAGGTCATTTATTAAACCTTGGTCATATAAATTCTCTTAACTTTTAGGTGTTACATTACCAAGTCTTTGAACAGGAAAACAAAACAATTTCCAAGGGGTAAATAAATAGGAAAGACTCTTTGTGAAACATTATGGATATTAATCATAGTTTTTCATGCCAATTTATTCCCACCCCCACCATAGATGGGTTTGAGGCTTTGTGGTGAAGACTGTTATTTTATCTTCATAACTGCTTTCTTTTATTTATTTTTATTATATTTTTACCAACGCTTGTTTTAAATGAAAATAATTTTTACCTATCCTCTTGGAAAGTGTTGGAAATGCCTTTCATTAACAAAAATCTCTGCAAATAAACACTTATGGCGAGGTGATTTAAGTTGGCTTGACTGCACTATTTGAACTTCAGGATTCATATTTCATGACTGAAAACAATGAGCAAAAGTTTTAAACTAGGATCAAATTACCTCATCTATTAAGTGGAAATGATAATACAATCCATGTTCTAGAGTGGGTTGGGAGAATTAAATGGCATAACATGTAAAGCACTTAACACAGTACTTGGCAATTAGCTCTAAATAAACGTTAGCTATCAGTTTGGGTATTAGTATTACAGTGAGCTGTAGAATTAGTAATTGTTGTTATTCCCATTCTACAGGTGGCCAGACTATGGTTCAGAGATGTTATGTATAACCACCCATGGTTTGCTTGAAAGAAGAGGGGCTCTTGACTATACAGCAGGGAGACGTCCGATGACAGATTTGTTCTGGGACACTGGAAACTAATGTTGTTTTATACATCCGAACTTGGCTGTGCTCAAGCACATGTCTGATGATTGGCTGGCTGTTGGCTGGGGGGCCCTGGTTCTCCTGGGTCTCCATCATCTCGTAGGCTAGCTGAAGCTCGTGCATCTGGTGGCTGCAAGGTTTCAAGAGCATGAGAGTAGAAGCTGCTGGGCTACTTGAGCCCCAGGCTTGGACCTTGCATAATGCCACTTCCCCTATCTGTTGGTCAAGTCATAGGCTAGCCCAGAGCGGGAAAATAGGTACTCCCGATAGACCATTTTGTCAACAGACAGAATCTCTTGATGGGAGGAACAAAGGATTGTGGTGATTTTTTGCAACCTAGCACAGCTTATCAATAATAAAGTGATATCCCTTACTAGCAAGACTTATTACTGAACATGATATGTCCATAGGAAGCAAAATAGATACTAAAGGACTGTCTTTTTTCCCCCAATTCCTATTTTGCCAGAATTTTGTTCGCTGGATGAATGGCAGCTGCATAGAATGCCCCCCTCAGAAGGGAGAGGAAGAAGAACTTGTTATAATCAGCTTTTACAGTGATATTTCTCAGAACCCTCAGATAATTGAGCAGGCCGTTATGATCCCCCAAAACGTCCACAGGATTCTGATCAATCTTATGAAGTACCTGCAGAAATGGAAGCGGTACCGACCGCTCTGGAAACTGGACAAAGCCATTGTGATGGAGAAGTTTGCTGCCAAGAAGCCCCCTTGTGTCGCCTATGACGAGAAGTTGCAGTTCTATTCCAGGATCGCCTCTGAAGTGATGCATCACCCCTTGGTCAAGGATGAGCACTGCATCCGCCTTCAGCTCGGACCCCTGGCGAACACCGTGCAGGAAAACGCCAAGTCCTGGGTGGTTTCACTTGGGAAGCTCCTCAATGAGTCAGCCAGAGAGGAGCTCCATAATCTGCACGAAGAGATAGAGGTAGTGGGGCCCCGGGTTTCATGGTCGTCAGGGCTTCATTCGGTGCTGTATTTTTTTCCCCATGCTTATTTAGTGTCCCTTTGAACTCTCCTTTATAGTTCCTGACCAAAAACCTGAAGAAGAGCCCCAGTACCCTTGAAGATCTCAAGTTTGTCCTTGCAACAATCGCAGAAATTAGAAGTAAATCTTTAGTGATGGAACTAAGATACCGGGATGTCCAGGAGAGGTACCGCACCATGGCGATGTACAGTCTGTTTGTAAGTGAACTCTTTCCTTTTCTCCCTCCCTCCCTCCCTCCCTCTCTTCCTTCCTTCCTTTGTGTGTTTTTGTTTTTATTTATTTATTTATTTATATTTTAATTTTTTTGGCTGCGCTGTGTGACATGTGGGATCTTAGTTCCCTGACCAGGGATCGAACCTGTGCTCCCTGCAGTGGAAGCACGTAGTCCTCACCACTGGACTGCCAGGGAAGTTCCTATTTTATTTTATTTTTTAAAAACACAACATGATTATATTTTAACACACAACCAAAATACAAAATACCATATTAAATTGATGGCAGTAAAATATGGTATTTCATTTGCATTGCATGACAAATGGTTAACATCCTTAGTCATAAATGAGTTCTTACAAACCAGTGACAAAGACATTGATATACCACGGGAAATGGAAAAAAAAAAAAAAACGGAAGAAAATGAAATAACACAAGTGACTAGTAAGGATTAAGCATCTATGAAGATGACTGAGCTGAACAATAACAGAAGAAAAGCAATTTCTTTGTAATATCATATTACCAAAGATTAAAAATCTAACATTTATACAGTTTTAGGAAACAGACCCACATAAACACTGGGGGACAAGATTGATGAGGTCCCATCTATATATTAATAGTAGGGGAAATCTAGTTTGAACTCAAACTATAAGTTTTGGATAGCCTTAGTCCTAGCAGTTCCAATTCATTGGAATTATTTCAATAAATTAGTTGGATAAATTTACAATTTATATCTAAACCAGGTTTACTGCATAGAAAATTTGTAGTATATAGACCCACCAAAAATGACTTGCATATTAATTTGTTTCCCAATACACCCAAAAGGATGTGCACAAAATTTCTTTAATAGTTGTTTTTATTTTATTTTAAGTGAACTCTTTTCTTAAGCTTTTTATGGTTGGGTTGAATTCTAAGGCCCTTTTCAGAAAGACTTCTCAAATATACAATAAAGCCAATTGTTTATGACTTTAAGTACTAAAATTTAAATGTAAAGCATGGTTATTTAGAATAATGACAACTTAGAGATTATTTCTCGATTTTGCATGGCTCAAATAGTTTTTTGTAGACTGGTCTGTAACTGCACACTGTTTTGGTTTTCCCTCTTTCTTTTCTTTCTTTCTTTCTTTTTTTTTTTGATGTTAATTTTCTTTTATAAATAAATGGCTGTTGCAAAAATGATAAGGGGGAAGAAGAGGGGTAAGACGATAAAAGAAACTGGTAGAAGATAAGAATTCAATTGTCTTTATTTAGGGTTGTTAAGTGTGGTTTCAAAGACCTTTAGAAAGTCCGTGGATGAGTTTGAGGGTGTCTGGGATCTCCTTGAAATCGTATGCAAAATTTTGCGTGCTCTGCATCACATAATACCTAGAAAAGAATCCACTGGAGAAACAAAGTAGAAGGGAGAAACAAAGAGCTGTTATAAGCCTGCATTTGCATAAAATTTGTATTTCAGCATTTACATGGCTTGAGTGCTTTAATCACCTTCACTGAGCATTAGCCTTGGCTGAAAGCTAGAGATCCTCTCATCAGAAAATGCATAGTAGTAACAATCATTTTGTAGTGTACAGAAATAACGAATCCCTATGTTGTGCACCTGGAATTAACATAGTATTGTCAATTATACGTCAATAAAAAAATAATAAAAATGAAAAAAAGAGAAACTTTTCCTTAAAAACTATCTGTTTACCCTGAGATACAGTTTATATAACAAGGGCACATTATTTACGCTGTATTTACATGTTTTCAGAATAATAAATTAGCTCTCTAGCATCCTCCAAAGATAAAAAGAAAAATGCACAGTATGCAAAATTTATATTTTTATAATTAAAATAAAGTCAAAATTTTCAGTTCTGTCTTTTGTTTTCTTTATCAAGTAACATTATTTAGAATTCTATGTCTTAGAACTCCATTAGTGTCTGCTTATACTGTCTGTGTATCTCTTGGTTTCCTTCAAGTCATTTGTATCCTTATCGTCCTATTATTTCTGATTGAGTTCTGGACATCGTATATGAAAAATTGTAGGGAGAATTGGAGGCTCCAGATGATGTTATGTTTCATCATAGGAGATTTATTTTTGCTTATGACAACACAGCTGGGTGTGTTAACAGGTCAAGATAACCTTATTTTAATCAGAGATGAGGTTGATTTGAAACTCAGTTTTACTTTATGAAGGGCTTATCTCTCTAGGTTATTTCTCTCTCTTTCTGCCTATGTTATCTACCTCTTTTAAAAAATTATTTTCTCCTGATTTTATTTTTATTATAAATATCTAATTTGTATAATTCAACCAGCATTTGTTCAAATGACCTAGCCTGCCATTACGCAGAAGCAGAAGTCCTGGAAAGCAGAAGCTTTGACCAGAAATTTCATTTCCAAACTGCTGATCATTTATTGTTTGTTCTTTTTTTTTTTTTAGCCTTCCGATGCAGAGAAAGAACTGGTTGACAAGATTGAGAGCATGTGGTCAAATCTGTTTAATGACGCATTGAATGTGGAGCATACTCTGGGAGGCATAAAGAGAACGTTCACAGAGGTACCTTGAAACGCTTTACTTTCCGAGTAAAGATGTTGAAAAATATCCAGTGGGCTAAACTAACGCAACCCTGCTTTTCTCAGATCACTCGAGGTGAAATATTAAACTACAGACAGCAGATAGAGGGCTTTGCAAGACGTTTTTATCATGAAGGCCCTGGTTCTGTTGGTGAAGATCTTGATAGAGGTAAGGGTATTCATGTTGGTCTTACTGAGGCATTTGAATGTGTTTTGCTTAAGAATTTTATGGGAAGATGGGATGGAGCAGTGGTGTGTAACCTTGCCTGTGCACTGGGTTCATCTGGGGATCTCTAAAAACCACTTCTGCCTGGGCACCAGGTCCACAGAGTTGATTCCACTGGTCTGGAGAGTGGTCTGGACTTCAAGGTTTTTAAAAGCTCCCGTGGAGATTCTAATCTGCAGGCCAAGCTGAGACCACTTAGAGCGAGAACACTCAGGAGACAGAACTTTCTAGCTGGAGGAGCTTGCACATGTAACTGGCCCTCTGGTTTTAGTCAGAATGATGGCAAGATAAAGTCTGGTCATTCTCAATTTGTCTTCCTAGTTGGCTTCTATGGATGAGATGATAGTTTTGCATATTTTTCATGATTTCTTATTCAATTTTGTATACCTTAAAATTGTATGTATTCCAAACGAACTTATTTATAAAACAGAAACAGACTCACAGACTTCAAAAACAAACTTATGGTTACCAAAGGGGAAAGTTGGAGGGGGGAGGGATAAATTAGAAATTTGGGATTATACACACTACTATAAATGAAATAGATAATCAAGGACCTACTGTATAGCACAGGGAATTCTATTCAATACTCTGTAATAACCTATATGGGAAAAGAATCTGAAAAAGAATAGCTATATGTATAACTGAATCACTTTGCTGTGCACTGAAACGAACACAACATTGTAAATCAACTCTACTCCAATATGAAATAAAAATTAAATTAAAAAAATTGTGTGCATTCATTTATCTGCTTATTTACTAGGAGTAGACCTTTTAGCCACTTTTGAAAAAGAGCTGATGAGACACGAAAAGAACCGTCAGGAGTTGGCTAACGCTGAGAAGCTTTTCGATCTTCCGGTTACGATGTACCCAGAGCTGCTGGAAGTGCAGAAGGAAATGAGCGGGCTGAAGACCATTTACGAGCTCTATGAAGGACTGAAGGTAAGCGTCCACCCACAGACTGGGTCTCGCTGGAGGGAATGCAACTCAGCGGACTTTGAGACCGCAATCGTACAGAGCCTGGGGCAGATTTCATAGAAACTCTCACTTTGGCTCTTGGGAGGAGGTCATGGGGAGTGACTGCTAATGGGGTTTCCATTTGGGGTGTGGAGAGAGTTCTGGAACCCGATGGAGATGAGGCTGCCTAGCATTGTGAATGTCCTGGTTGCCACTGTACATGTTCCTGGCAGAAAGCAGGTCAGTGGTTGACTAGGGGTGGGGTGGAAGGAGAAGGGTGGGAGGACGTGATTACAGAGAGGCAGGAGGAGACCATCGAGGGTGATGGTGATGGATACATTCCTTATCTCGACTGAGGTGATGGTCTCACGGTATGCGCACATGTCAAAACTTACCCAGCTGTACACTTGACATATGTGCAGCTTACGGTATACCCGTGAACCCTCCATAAAGCTTAGGAAAAACAGAGAGAAAGGGAAGAGAGGCATTAGAAACGCCAAGTGTAGGTGACTTTTCCAGTGAGTCTTGTTTCGGAGGGAAGCAGGGAGATGAGGAGTGATGGGTGGAGGGGACGTGGGGTCGGGATACATTTCTTTTAAGGTGGGAGAAATTGCAACGTGAGTTTGTATACTGATAGGAGTGATCCAGTAAGGAGGGGACGCAGGTAATAGGAGGGAGAAGGTAGTCTTCATGTCTGGTGTCCTTGAGTAGGTGGGACAGGGATGGGATCAAGAGGTGGCCTCAAATAAGAGGCAGACTCATCGACCGTCATATGGGGAGGACAGAGCCTTCGCACAGAGACGCTTCTAGCGGGACATGTTGAACGTTCTGTTCTGATCGCGTCTGGTGCCCCAGGGTTGTGCACAGCAAGGTCATCAGCAGAGGGGACCGCGGGCGGGGATGCTGGCTGGTTGAGGATGGTGGAGTGGGGGTGAAATGACCCTCTAGAAGAATGGGGAGCAAGAGGGCCAAGGAGATGTGGGGTGACCGATGGTGCCCACACAGTCCTGGATTTCGACTGAGGCCGTGGGCAAGGTTGAGTTTTGAGCAATCCTGGTTGGTTGCCCGGGTGTAGGTGTTGGGTCCTGATGAACGCGGGGTTGTGGGCTTATCCATAGTTGTGGTTTTAACAGATGCGCTCGGTGGAGAGAGTGTCAGGCAAAGGCATGGAGGGTGGATGAAGGAAAGGCGTTATTATAATGACTGACTGGTTGTATATTTAGGGGTAGAAACTCCGAGAAGTACTTTAATTCCTTTATGATTTCTTTCTAATTTGTTTCTCATTAAATTTTTGCAAAAAGGAGGTAATGAATCATGGGAGTCATCTCAAAATAATCCAAAAAACGGTTGGAGCTTTTAATATCTTTCTAGAAGGCAAGAAAAGAAGAGAAACGAAAAAATGTAAATACATCATATGTAGTGCCATTTACACTTTAAAAAATTATCATACACGGGACTTCCCTGGTGGTCCAGTAGTAAAGAATCCGCCTTCCAATGCAGAGGACGCGGGCCATATTCCTGGTTGGGGAACTAGGTTCCCACATGCCGCGGGGCAACTAAGCCCGTGCGCCACAACTGCTGAGCTCACGCACCTCAACTAGAGAGCCTGTGCGCCACCACTACAGAGCCCACGCACTCTGGAGCCCACGCGCCACAACTAGAGAGAGAAAAAAACCCGCACACACAACTAGAGAGAAGCCCGCGCCCTGCAACGAAGAGCCCAAGTGCCCGCGCATCACAATGAAAGATCCCGCATGCCTCAACAAAGATCCTGCGCACCGCAACTAAGACCCGATGCAGCCAAAAAAAAAAGAAAAAAATTTTTCATACACATATTTCATCAATTAACATAATTTCCTGTCAAATATATTTCATGACTCAAGCAACTCTGTCAAGCCTGGATGTCACAGGTTGCAAATGCCAACTCTACAACATGGTAAATTTTACACAAGATTGTACTGTTTACATTAAATCTCAGGGAGCTGGAACACAAAGTCTTTTCTTTATGATAACCAAGCAGGATTATCTAAATTGTAGGTATTTTGTAACCTTAGCTTCTCTTATCAGAAAAGGACAGCGTGGGCTTCCCTGGTGGCACAGTGGTTGAGAGTCTGCCTGCCAATGCAGGGGACACGGGTTCGAGCCCTGGTCTGGGAAGATCCCACATGCCGCGGAGCAACTGGGCCCGTAAGCCACAATTACTGAGCCTGCGCGTCTGGA
Organism: Balaenoptera borealis; assembly: GCF_965194805.1. NCBI lineage: Eukaryota > Metazoa > Chordata > Mammalia > Artiodactyla > Balaenopteridae > Balaenoptera > Balaenoptera borealis. The sequence continues at coordinate 85,521,567 of NC_138875.1, forward strand.
GCCTGTGCTCCGCAACAAGAGAGGCCGCGATAGTGAGAGGCCCGCGCACCGCGATGAAGAGTGGCCCCTGCTTGCCACAACTGGAGAGGGCCCTCGCACAGAAATGAAGACCCAACACAGCCATAAATTAAAATAAATAAATAAATAAATGAAACTTAAAAAAAAAAAAAAAAGAGTCAATTTGGAAAAAAAAAAAAAAGGACAGCGCCTGAATGAAGTACATATTTAAGACCCAAGTGACTCCCTGATTCAAAAATACCTGTTTCTGACATCCTGCTTATTCCTTTTCCCTGAAGGAAAGGAAAACATGTTTTTGGATCCTACATATCCTCGGATACAGCATTATTTTTGTGAGGGCTTAAAAAAGTTGGAATGTTCTGTTTGTGTTTTAGAGCCTTGGAATCAATCTTTCTTTTGTGAATTTGAGGTTGTTGTGGGGAGATGGGTGATGATATTTGGAGAGAAGTGAGCATGACCAAGGGTTAAGAATGCGCTCTCCCGGTCAAGCCACCTTCAAGTTTCCAAAGGGGTCTTGTTGATGGGACTATTTCTTGCCCATTTCTAGGTTGCAAAGGAAGAATGGTCTCAGACGCTCTGGATCAACCTAAATGTTCAGTTTCTCCAGGAAGGAATTGAAAGTTTTCTCAGGTCCCTCAGAAAGCTGCCCCGGCAGGTCCGAAATTTATCAGTGGCCTACCATTTGGAAGCAAAAATGAAGGCATTCAAAGACTCGATTCCTTTACTTCTTGACTTGAAGCACGAGGCTTTAAGAGACAGGTTTGTGGGAGGCGCTTTTACTTTAAAATATGTCTTTGTTTAGCTCTGATGACGAAGGACAAGATTCCAACAGCAACACAGGGCTAGAAATATGCAAGTAATATTTCTATAATACCGCTTCTATGTAAAGTTTCCATTAAATTATCAACCACAATGATTCTTCTATATCAACTCTTGCACTAGACCTGGGACTAGAGAGAGAAAAAACGGTAGATTCTCCTTTCTGACCATCTCTGTGCACAACAAAAATCAGTGATTCTACGATTACTGCTTGTATGCTGGGCACCTGGCATTCTGCCGGTCTTGTTTAGCTGCTTTATTGCATTCATCCCATATACATGGGACCATAAAAGTGGGCAAATGTGAACCTTCAACGGAGGCCAGATTGGGTCAAGAGCAGTGCTGCTTGGTACTGTGTCTGTCCTGTTCCCCCTTCTTAACTTTATCACTCTGCGTTTTTTTTCATAGTGCTCGAAACAGTGTGCGGTTACTTAATTTATAGATTTGTTTTATCGGTCACTGACTGTCTCCCCAAGTCGCTGGTAGTGTTCCCCAGGGCAGGGGCCTTGCCTCTGAGTCACTGTGAACCCCCAGCAGCCAGCCCACTGCCTGCACAGAGTTAGTGCTTGCTGAATGTTTATCCAACACACGAGTGCTCGTAATTTGCACCAGGGTCTCAGACAGGCTGAGTGATCCAAGAGAGGTTGGGATCACCCGTCTAGAGACCGTGCAGAAGCAGTTACCAACAAACGAAAAGCTGTGTATTTTCTTAGGTGGTAGTGAAGACTAGCCATCTAAGAAAATATCTTCTAGATGTTGTTTCCTGGGTTTAATTCCGGCAGCCAGTGGGATCTTGGAAAACTTTGGACAGATAATTCCAGTGATGTCCTCGTATTTCCGAATTCCATTACAAGAAGTGTTTATGATGGGATTTTATCCTGTGGTTAAAGAGGGAATAATTGAATCCATCACTAAACTCAGCAGACAGAGAGATTTTAATGTGGATGCACCTTTAGGCACTGGAAAGAGCTTATGGAGAAAACGGGCGTGATGTTTGAAATGACTGAAACATTCACCTTGGAAAACATGTTTGCTGTGGAGCTTCACACACACACAGATGTTCTCAACGAGATCGTGACGTCGGCCGTCAAGGAGGTAGCCATTGAGAAGGTAGGACTATTTTCAGTTGTAAAACGGTACAGAAAAAATAGAGAATTTTTTTTTTTTAATTCAGAGAGAAGACCCGTTTGCTCTGATACCTGTTATGTTTGAGCAAGGAAGAATGATCTGTTCTAGAAATAGAATTTCTGCCCCAGTTAAATGGTTTAGTTCTTAATTATAGTTTCACTCTTGACTTATTTATTAAAGAAATAATGGGTGTTCCAGGTAGAAAACTGAGAAAATAAACAAATCATTCATAATTCTACCACCTGAAGATAAATTATCTTTATTATTTTTTATTATTTTTATTTTATTATTATTATTATTATTTAAAAAAATATTTAATTTTTTGGCTGTGTGGGCTCTTAGTTGTGGCATGCAAGATCTTTAGTTGTGGCGTGTGGGCTCTTTATTGCAGCATGCATGCGGGATCTAGTTCCCTGACCAGGGATCGAACCCGGGCGCCCCGCATTGGGAGCACGGAGTCTTAACCCCTGGACCACCAGGGAGGTCCCTGAAGATAAATTATTAACATTTTAGGATATATCCTTTAACGCTTTATTTATTTATTTTTTTAACAAGCTTTTAAAATTTTTATTTTATTTATTTATTTATTTTTGGCTGCATTGGGTCTTCGTTGCTGCGAGCGGGCTTTCTCTAGTTGCGGCAAGCGGGGGCTACTCTTCGTTGCGGTGCGCGGGCTTCTCATTGCTGTGGCTTCTCTTGTTGCAGAACACGAGCTCTAGGCGCACGGGCTTCAGTAGTTGTGGCATGCTGGCCTCAGCAGTTGTGGCTTGTGGGCTCCAGAATTCAGGCTCAGTAGTTGTGGCACACGGGCTTAGTTGCTCCGTGGCATGTGGGATCCTCCCGGACCAGGGATTGAACCCATGTCCCCTGCATTGGCAGGCAGATTCTTAACCACTGCTACCACCAGGGAAGTCCCTCCTTTAACACTTTAAAATGCATATACAGGGAATTCCCTGGTGGCAGCAGTGGTTAGGGCTCCGCACTTCCACTGCAGGGGGCCCGGGTTTGATCCCTGCTCGGGGAGCTAAGATCCCGCATGCCGCAGCGCGGCGCAACCAAAAAAAAAATGCATATACACATATGTACACATGTACACATATATCCATGCATACACATACACACAGATGTATAAAATACATATACATGCACATCCACATACATGAGTAGTATGCCCATATACATACATGCCCACACATATATACACATAAAATGCACCTATGTACATGTACATAAATACATATGTATCACACATACATATATGCACACATGTATACACAGGCACAATATACACATGCACATACATATACCCATAATATACTTACGTACATATGCACACATATACACCACCTATATATACACATACTTTTATATACACATATGCATAAGTATTGACAGGGTGTTTTTGAAAATGTCATAAAAATAGGCATATTAATTTGTAATTTGATTTTTTTGCTTCACAGTAGAGTAAACAGAGGGGCAGGATCTCATGAGGATGTAGACTGGAGGCAGATTACAGAATTTAGACCCTGGTTCTGGCCCTCAGTAGCTGAGTGAATGTGGCAAGCCAACCCCGCTCTGAGCCCCAGTTTCTGCCTCTGTAAAGTGTGGGTAATAATAATCCCTCCCTCACTGAGGTGCTTTGAGGACTAAGGAGATCGTGAATGGCACGTGCTTACCTGTCGCAGAGCAAGTGCTCGGTAAATGATGACTAGGATTACCAGAATCTCTGCTTATTCGGAACACTGACTGGAACTCTGGGTTTGAGTTGATCCATGGCAAACTCAGCAAGTTGCTGTTGGGTTGGGGTTCTGTTTTTTCAATCCTTGTGCCTGAATCATTCTTTTCATATTCCTGGCCAGGCTGTGAAGGAAATCCTGGACACGTGGGAAAATATGAAATTTACCGTGGTCAAGTATTACAAAGGCACCCAGGAGCGAGGCTACGTCTTGGGGTCTGTTGATGATATTATCCAGTGCCTGGATGACAACACTTTCAACCTGCAAAGCATCTCAGGAAGCAGATTTGTGGGGCCTTTTCTGCAGACTGTTCACAAATGGGAGAAAACGCTTTCTCTAATAGGGGAAGTCATTGAGGTGAGGAAAAAGACACGCAAAAGATGGGAAGGAGCTGAGTCATACCAGGAAGGAAACTTTGTGTGAGAATATTTTGTGCTTAGAAACTAATGATCCTCTTTCATACTTTTTCTGTCTTTGATTTATTTTGGGGGGAGGGATGATTAGAAGCATCAGAGTTTTTATTTCAATGAATGCATTTTTAATTTCCACGACTCCTAATCAGTGCTTTTTCTTTTTTTTTTGATGTGGACCACTTTTTTATAATTTACTTTTTTTTTTTAATAAATTTATTTATTTATTTATTTATGGCTGTGTTGGGTCTTTGTTTCTGTGCGAGGGCTTTCTCCAGTTGCGGCAAGTGGGGGCCACTCTTCATCGCGGTGCGCAGGCCTCTCACTATCGCGGCCTCTCCTGCTGCGGAGCACAGGCTCCAGACGCGCAGACTCAGTAATTGTGGCTCAAGGGCCTAGTTGCTCCGCGGCATGTGGGATCTTCCCGGACCAGGGCTCGAACCCGTGTCCCCTGCATTGGCAGGCAGATTCTCAACCACTGCACCACCAGGGAAGCCCAGTGCTTTTTCATATGTCCTTATTCTTGTTTAATACTGTCCTGTTCTTGTTGCAAGAATGCTTTCACCTCTTTTATCACATTGAAGAATTTAAACATATTTAAAGCCCTTTTCTGATTTCCTTCTACTTTTTATTTTCTTAGGACAATCCCCCCCACCACTTTTTTTTTTTTTGGTGACTCTCTTTCATGGTAGGGGGTTTTTCTCTGTGTGATTTTGATTTTTCTTATATTAGGGGGTTTAGGGCTTTCTTGCTTTGTGTCCAGACCTCTGTGAGCAACCCAGGATCATTTCACCAGTTTTGTGTGGCTGCCTTGTTTTCTTCCTCAGACTGTAGGCAAGTGCCTTATACTTGCCACACCCTGAGCTTGGGGTGGGATGAAGCCAGGCCTGCTTCACTGGCTAGGAGTGTGGTCATGCATGGGCTTCCGTCACTTGCTTTTTGTCTATTACTTAAACTTTTTTTAAAACTTTTAATTTATTTTTTTTAATTGAAGTATAGTTGATTTACAGTGCTGTGCCGATTTTCTATTACTTTTTATTAGTGGCATCTGTTAGCCTGGATTTAGTACTGCTTTTTTTCTTTGTTAGGACCAACTTTTTTTAATTGACATGAAATTTATGTAACATACAATTACCCGTTTTACAGTCCACAATTCAGTGGCGTTTAGTCCATTCACAATGTTGTGCAACCACCACCTCTATCTAGTTCCAGAACATTTTCATCATCTCTAAAGAAATTCCCATACCCATTAAACAGCAATTACTCCCTACTTCTCCTCCCTCCAGCCTCTGACAAACATCAGTCTATTTTCTGTCTCTGTGAATTTACCTATTGTGGGTATTTCATATAAATGCAATCATATAGTATGTGACCTTTATGTCTGGCTTCTTTCACTTAGCGTCATATTTTCAAGGTTCATCTATGTTGTAGAATGTGTCAGTGCTTCATTCTTTTTTGTGGCTGAATCGTATTCCATTGTGTGGATGGACCACATTTTGTGTATCCCATTCACCTGTTGATGGACATTTGGGTTGTTTCCACCTTTTGGTTAATGAAATAGTGCTTCTGTAAGTGTTGGTGTACAACTACTTTTTGAGTCCCTGTTTTCAGTTCTTCTGGGTCTATGCCTAGGAGTGGAATTGTGGGTCACGTAGTATTTGGGTCAGTTTTTGCTTGGGCTTCTGCACAGTTTGTCCTCTGGGTCACAGGGCTCCAACCACTGCTCCCAACTAGAAGCTTCCTCCCTGTCCCAGGCTGGGGTGGAGAGTTTTCTTTTGCTTTTGAGTGTGGCTGTGTATTTTAGAATATTTAGCTACGCTTCCTCTATCATTCCTATATATTTGGAAAGGAGTGTATGCACTCACTCTGCCCTCTTGCCTGGAAAGTCTTTTGACCTGAGTTGGTTTAAATCTGTCCCGTGTTAAGGTGGGATTTTACCATACACAGCTCGAGGTACCTGGGAACCTGTGTTGATGGTAACATTGTGCATTTACAGGTTTGGATGTTGGTTCAGAGAAAATGGATGTATCTGGAAAGCATCTTTATCGGTGGAGATAACAGATCACAACTTCCAGATGAAGCAAAGAAGTTTGACAACATCGATAGAATATTTAAAAGGGCAAGTGACTGGCTTCTATTTTAGTCTTGAAAGAAGAACAGTGATTTGAGATACTTTTACTTACATATTTGCATGTAGTATTTTGTCTATTAGCAGCTTCTCAATTTTTTCTATCATTGTATATGAACTTAATCTCTTCAGTAAAAGTTTCTGTTTGATCTTAAGCCACTGGCCTATGGCACTAGAAGGTTTTCATATTTATTTTTCATTATAAAAGTAGTACTTGTGGGACTTCCCTGGTGGTCCAGTGGCTGGGGCTCCGCGCTTCCACTTCAGGGAGCGTGGTTTCAATCCCTGGTCTGGGAACTAAGATCCCACATGACGCATGGCAAAAAAAAAAAAAAAAGAAAAAATAGTACGTGTGTAAAAAGCTTGGGAAAATGTAGAAAAGCAGGGAAAAATGTATCTTCCATAGTTCCATCACCTTTAATATATATTTCTTTTATCTTTTTTCTATGTCTATGGGTTAAAAACACACTAATAAAGACATTTTGTATAATCCTATTTTATAATTTTCTCTTAATATTACAAGAAACATAGTTTATATTATGAAACTATCTGAGAAAATGTTTTAATGCCTTTATATGTTCTGGTGAGTGGCTTGACATTAATTTAGTTGATTATTGTCTAGTAACTGGACACCTTGTTTGAAGCAAAATTCTTTGCTTTCATAAATAATTTGTAGTTTGTGTCTAAAGTTTTTTCCATATTTAGGGTATCTTACGATAGATTGTTTACAAGTAAGTTACCCATGAAAGACTATGCTCGTTTTAAAGTCCTTCCAGAAAGGGTGGTACCAGTGGTCACTGCTGCTAGTAATTAGTGGGGTGAGGATTTTCACCCAGCCCACCTGACCTCAAAGCCCAGGTGCTTTGCTACTCAGCGATGCTGTTGTACTCTCCAGCTACGGGCAGCCAGCTCACGTTTTGGATCTCTTTTGTCCATTAGAGTTCATGATTTTTTTTCTTATCCATCTGCATAAGCTTTTTTTTAAACTTAAAATAATTACGCAACAGATACCTATTCATTATAGAAGGACTTAGACATTATAAAAAAGCAAAAAAAAAAAGAAAGAAAAAGAAAGGAAAAAATAGCTACAATCGCATGCCCAAGATAACCATTTCAATAGTTCAACATGTATCTTTCCAGAATTTGTTAATTCCTATGTAAACATATCAATAAATATGTAATTATTCTATGAAATAGGATCATTCTTTTTTTTTTTTAAATTTTTTAAAAAATTTATTATTTTTAATTTTGGCTGTGTTGGGTCTTCGTTTCTGTGTGAGGGCTTTCTCCAGTTGTGGCGAGTGGGGGCCACTCTTCATCGCGGTGCGCGGGCCTCTCACTATCGCGGCCTCTCTTGTTGCAGAGCAGAGGCTCCAGACGCTCAGGCTCAGTAGTTGTGACTCACGGGCCCAGCTGCTCCGCGGCATGTGGGATCTTCCCAGACCAGGGCTCGAACCCATGTCCCCTGCATTGGCAGGCAGATTCTCAACCACTGCGCCACAAGGGAAGCCCCCAGGATCATTCTTATCAGTATGATCTTTTAAAAATTTAACATCCTCATCATATATTTCAGTAAATAAACATCTAAATTGTCACAGCAAATGATTGACCTAATTCCCTCTCGTTGGACATTTAGGCTATTTCCTTTTCTTTCCTTTCCTTTCTTATCATTATGTTTTTGCCATTATATAGAGTGGGGAATATTCAGGTGCATACAAATTGCTCAGAGTGAAACTGCTGGCTTTATTCATCCAGCAAATGCTGATGGAGGGTCTGCTGTGTGCAGACACCGTTGTAGGCACTTGGGGAAACACTGAACAAAAGACAGAAAGATCTCTACGCAGGGCAGCTGACCTTCTAGCGGGAAGATGGAAAAAAAATAAACATCGGAGATAAGTAAGTTATGTATATATAGTACATTAGAAGGTATTTACTTATTTATTTTTAATTTTTTAAATAGATATTTATCTATTTATTTATTTAGCTGTGCCGGGTCTTAGTTGTGGCACGCGGGATGTTTGTTGCCACATGTGGGATTTTAGTTGCGGCACGTGGGATCTAGTTCCCTGACCAGGGATTGAACCCCGGGCCCCCTGCATCGGGAGAGCGGAGTTTTAGCCACTGGACCACCAGGGAAGTCCCTGAAGGTGCTTATTTAAACACTTAATGGTTTTTGCCAATTTGGCCTCCCTGAAGGTGGAGGTTCTGGTTTGTTGGGTTTGCTCTGTTGTGCCTGGACCCTGGCAGATGCCCACCTGGGACAAGAGCCAGGCTCCTGCTTCCCTGGCTTGACAGCTGTCCTCTTGACTTTGTCCAGATCATGGGCGAGACCTTGAAAGACCCCGTGATCAAGAGATGCTGTGAGGCCCCGAACCGCCTTAGAGACCTGCAGAACATCAGCGAGGGCCTGGAGAAGTGCCAGAAGAGCCTGAACGACTACTTGGATTCCAAGAGGAACGCCTTCCCCAGGTTCTTCTTCATTTCTGATGACGAGTTACTCAGCATCCTGGGCAACAGTGACCCCCTCTGCGTCCAGGAGCACATGATCAAGGTCAGCCCCCCGGGGCTCCCAGGAGAGAGGTGGCGTAAGCTCTGTAACTGCAGTTTGTTGTATTCAAGTCTTCTACACAGTTCGGTTCAACCCAGGGGTTTAAGACTGTGAAACGCTGCTGGGGTTTTTATTTGAGGCATAAATCTGATGAAATCCACTGTAGTCTGAAGTCACACCAGCACTCAGCTGCTATCTGTTGCTCTTTTTCCACAGTCCCCCAAACAACATTATTTGGAGAAACTAAAACAATACAGAAATACACAAAGACTAATATAATAAGCAGAGAGACAATACAGGATAGTGGTATAGCACATCCAGCCAGGTTTCTGAGTTCAAATCCTGGCTCTACATGGATTTGCTGTGTGACCTTTGGCAAGTTACTTAACCTCTCTGGGCATCAGTTTTCTTATCTGTAAATGCAGATAACTCCAATTATAAAAATTTATAACGATAAAGATTAAGTGGGTTAATGTTTGTAAAGTACTTAGAACAGTGCCTGCCTTACAGTGTTGGCTAAAGAACCTTATCTACCCCCCAGAATTGACACTCTTGTTACCAGTTAGTCATATTTGCTTTGTCTCTTTTTTGGTAAAATAAATTTGTAGAGATAAAGTTGACATACTCTTTATTCCATCCCCGTTCACAGTTCTTCCTCCACTTTCAAGAGGCAGCTGCTATCATGACTATGATGTAATTCCTTCCAGCCCGTGTTTTCATACTCTTATATAAACGTATGTGTATCTGTGAGCGATATTGAATGGCAGGAAACACAACAGACAAAACTGTCTCTTGTGATAGAGAGTCAGAGCTGGGCGAGGAATAATCTTTGGTCAACTAATCAAAGCTCTATATTTAGTATCAGCCCAGAGCAAGGTTTCTCAGCCTTGGCACTATTGGCATCGGCCAAATAATTTTTCTCTCTCTCTCTGTGTATATGTGTGTGTCGGGGGTGGGATGGGGGGCTGTCCCGTGCATTGTAGGATGTTCAGCAGCATCCCTGGCCTCTACCCAATAGATGCCAGGAGCATCCATCTCCAGCTATGACGACCAAAAATGTCTCCAGATGGCACCCAGTGTCCCCTGGGGGCAACATCATCCGTGGTGGAGAACCAGTGTTTTTGAGCAATTCCTTTATTCCAAATAAATAAAGCACTAAGGATCAAGTACTTAATGCAATACTTTTCCTTCGATTAATGCTGATTTCAGCTGGTCCGTATATCCAGATACCTCTCCATATCAGCATATACCCTAGAATCTCAAGAGTGTGTGTTGGAGGGAAGTCTGTCTTCTCTTTCTTTCTTTTTGTTTAATCTACCACAGAGCTTTGCATAGTTCAGGATAAGCGAAAGTACCCAATGAACGTTTGTCATTGAATGAATGGACATCTATTTAGCATGTGGTCTCTGATGCTATTGCTGGCATCCTGGCAGCACTGATGTGTGATGAGGCGCTGCAGGCTGTTCTTTGATTCCAGAACCCAGGGAAGGTATTACAGGGTGGCTTCTCCCACTGTATTGCAGATGTACGACAACATAGCACTGCTGAGGTTTAATGACGGGGACAGTGGAGAAAAACTGGTGTCTGCCATGATTTCAGCAGAAGGAGAGGTCATGGAGTTCCGGAAGATCATCCGGGCCGAGGGGCGCGTGGAGGACTGGATGACAGCAATTTTGAATGAAATGCGAAGAACTAACAGGCTAATTACCAAAGAGGCTATCTTTAGATACTGTGAAGACAGAACCAGGTAAGATTGTAAGTGTGATTGTGTGTTACTTTATCATATTTATGGTCACAATGGATCAATTTTCAAGGTTTGGAGTAGATCAACTGACATTTCAAATGAGGTTTTCTTTTCCTGCCGTAGCTAAATTAGCTGATGTATATCTGTCCTGTAAGGATCACCTCATATAGCCCGTCTCAAAGTGTGGTCCCCGGACCGGCAGCATCAGGATCCCTGGGAGCCTGTTAGAAATGCATATTCCTGGGCCCCACCCCAAACCTGCCCCAACAGAAATTTTCAGGGGACTTCCCTGGTGGTCCAGTGGGTAAGACTTCATGGTCCCAATGCAGGGGGCCCGGGTTCAATCCCTGATTGGGGAACTAGATCCCGCATGCATGCCGCAACTAAGAGTTCACATGCTGCAATCAAGAAGTCCATGTGCCGCAGCTAAGATCCTGCGTGCTGCAACTAAGACTTGGTGCAGCCAAAATAAACAAACAAACAAACAAATAAATATTAGGAAAAAAAAAAAGAAATTCTTGGGGTGGGGCCCAGGGATCTGGGTTTTCACAATATCCCAGGGGATTCTGAGCTCAAGTGTGCAGAACCTAGTGACCCACCAGAAACCAGGTGTTCATTAAGGTGGATTCTATGTGTAGGTTAATGGGCAAAGTTGTTTCTAAAGTAGTTGATGAATTTCAATCATTCTTTGATTTTTGTGGCCTAGAAGCTTCCAAGCACTGAGCTGAACCATGCCTGATCCTAGTGGCTAAGAGGGCTGAACTCAAAGCACGTAAAGCATCTTTGGATAACTTTCCAGGAGAGTTGTGTATTTGGTAGGGCCTTTATGCAGACATAAAGTCTTTATTATCATGAGAGCACCGTCCTCTTGGTTTCGCATGCTGCCTTTTTGATTTTGCAAACTGAAAATGTCTGTTTAAATAAATTATTAGAACAGAGCATAATATTTGTCTGATTAGGATCCTGCTTTTTCTTAGGTTTTGCACCATATGAAAAAATTGGTTTACTTCTTTATGTAATCAGGTGTCCATATATATATATATATACACATACATACACATTCAGTGGTGTATTGGTAAACTAGCTCTCTGGGAAAAAAAAAGCTTTGCTGTAGAGCATTTCCCAATTCCCATGGTGTAAATACTCCCGCATGTCTGATTTCAAGAAGGCTAAATGGAGGGAATTCCCTGGCAGTCCAGTGGTTAAGACTCCACCCTTTCACTGCCAAGGGCCTGGGTTCGGTCCCTGGTTGGGGAACTGAGATCCAGCAAGCTGTGCGGCGTGGCCAAAATTTAAAAAAAAAAAAAAAAAGCTGAATGGAATAATGGTAAGAAGTTTAACACCCCGCTTGCAAAATTCCTGAATATTTGTCAGTTACCTCTCATGAGCTGATAGGAGGTGGCCTTAGCCCATCATGGGCTGTATTCATTCATTTTACTAGCATTTATTGGATTCCTGCTCTGGGCTAATCACTGTGCTGATGCTGTCTCAAAACTGAACTAGACAGAAACCACTGCCCTTCAGAAGTAGAGATCGCAGAATATCTAAAAATCTCTGCAATGTTCCCAAATCGTATGAATTTTATATCTGCATTTATTCATTTTATTTGCCTCATAACTACTACTTTGCCAGGGTGTTGCCATGTGTGACAACGTGTGGTTGGTGGAAGACAGAGTTAAGAGAATGCAACCTGATTAACTGGGAAATGTCCGAGCCACCCCTTTCCTCACCTAGATACCCCTCTGCTAAAGGGAACTTGTCGCTCCTAATGAAGGGGGTGAGTCACTGAAATGATAATGCTGATTTACTTGAGCGGACATGTTTCAGCGTCACTGAGAGGGCAGGCCCAGGTGTATGTAGCTCCAGAGCACACCCGCCGTCCTGGGATTTGCCAAACACCGTCACGTTCATCTTAGCTCTGCCCTGAACCGCTTTATTTTCTCTGGTTATAGTGTTTCCAGCTCTCCTGATTTCCTGCTTCCCAGGTTTGCTGCCTTTCGCAAGGTCCATCTTTGTTCGTCATTTCAGTACCGTCCTCTGGACCTCCATCACCTTTGTCACATCTCTCTTGTGTGTCGGGACCATAAGTATACATACTATTTAGGTTTTAGAGGCACCGCACACTTTTAACGCAAGACGTTAAAGCCAAATACTTTTTATTGTTTTAAATATTCTTTAAAATTTATTTTGCCATTAATTGTCCATCATCAAGATAATGACTCGTCATTTGCAGTCACTTTTACTGGATTGGAACTTATAGCTCTGGGTCCATTATTTTTTTAGGTACGATTTAGAAGAAAAGTTTGCCCTAATGTGTTTCAAGGCACTTACCAGCTTTGGAAATTAGTATGTCAGTAGGGGAAATCCAAGTGGCTGATAAACATATGAAAAGAGGAAAGACTTCACTGGTCATCAAGGATCTGCAGATTAAGGCCGAATGAGATATTGTTTTGTTCACCTCTCAGATTGGCAAAAAATTCAAAAGAATTTAATGCCTAGCGCTGGAGAGGGTGTGGTGAGAAGGACAGCACTATGCATGGCTGGTGGGGGACGGATTGCTACAACGTTTTAAAGTAATTTGACTATTCCTATTAAAATAAACTATCAAAAAAGTGCTTTTGTACTGGTTGCCCTGCACTTGGGATTCTGGTCCGTAACAGTAGAAGCCGCTCTGACTCCTCAGGAAGTGCATAAAGCGGGGTTTCTCACCATCGGTGCTGTTGACATCTGGGCCCGGATAATTCTTTGCTGTGGGAGACCGTCCTGTTTATTGTAGGTGGTTTAACAGCATCCCTGGCCTCTAGCACCCACTAGATGCCAGCAATACCCTTTCCCCCAGTTGTGACAACCAAAAATGCCTCGAGACAGTGCCAAACGATGTAGAGAGATGTTTACCGTGGTATTGTTTGTATTGGCAAAAGAACTGGAAGCAACTTGAATAGACATGAGTGCGGAAACGTCTGCTTAAATTGCGATACTTTGATGCTCTGAAATATCGTGCAGCTTTGACGAGGACCGGGTCAGACCTATGTCCGTTGACCTAGACGCATGCCCACTAGAACCAATAGGTGAGAAAAACAAGGTGCAGTGTAGCTTGTGTTCCCTGATGCCGATTTTGGAGAAACAGCCCTCACAGCCCCTTCTCCCCATTTGTGTATCTTGAACTTTGAACAGGCTTGTATGAGAATGGAAAAGAGTGCCGAGTGACACTCAGGAAACTATAACAAGGAACCACGGGGGGGTGTGGTCAGAGATAATTTTTTTGTTGGAATTTTTAAAAATTTAAAAATTCTTACAATATGCCCATAATGTTAAATAATTTTTAAACATCTGTAAAGACACATCTTTAAAGTGATCTGGCATCTTTTACACAGTCGTGCACCTGTAACTTTTTCATGTGCATGTCTCTGTTGGCCTGGTGTTCTACTGTCTGGCCAGAAGAGTTTTATTCTCCTTTGCTTACCTGCAGCTCATACTTTGCCGTCCCTATTCCGGATCAAAGAAATAGATTTTTTTTTGAATATAATTCTCTCTGCTATACAGTAAACCCTTGTTTCTTATCTATTTTATGTATATTGGTTCGTATCTGTTAATCCCATACTCCTAATTTATTTCCCCCCTTCCCGTTTAGTAACCATAAGTTTGTTCTCTATGTCTGAGTCTGTTTCTGTTTCATAAATAAGTTCATTTGTATTATTTTTTAGATTCCACATATAAGTGATATCATATGATGTTTGTCTTTGTCTGACTGACTTCACTGAGTATGATAATCTCTAGGTCCATCCATGTTGCTGCAAATGGCATTATTTCATTCTGTTTTATGACTGAGTAATATTCCATTGTATTAGGTTGCTTCCATGGCCTGGCTATTGTAAATAGTGCTGCTGTAAACACTGAGGTGCATATATCTTTTTGTTTTGACCGCACCGCGCAGCTTGAGGGATCTTAGTTCCCTGACCAGGGATTGAACCCATGCCTCCTGCAGTGGAAGCATGGAGTGTTAACCACTGGACCTCCAGGGAAGTCCCCATATATCTTTTTGAATTAGAATTTTTGTCTTTTCCGGATATCTGCCCAGGAGTGGGATTGCTGGATCATACGGTAACCCTATTTTTAGTTTTTGAAGAAGCCTCCATACTGTTCTCTGTAGTGGCTGCACCAGTTTACATTCCCACCAACAGTGTAGGAGGGTTCCCTTCGCTCCACACCCTCTCCAGCGTTTATTGTTTGTAGACTTTTTGATGATGACCATTCTGACCGGTGTGAGGTGGTACTTCATTGCAGTTTTGATTTGCATTTATCTAGTAATTAACATTGTTGAGCATCTTTTCATGTGCCTGTTGGTCATCTGTATGAAAGAAATAGATTCTTTTTTTAATATTTTAATTTTATTGGAGCATAGTTGATTTACAATGTTGTGTCTACACAACATTGTAGTTTTAGTGTGTACAGCAAAGTGATTCAGTTATACATATACATATATTCATTCTTTTTTAGATTCTTTTCTCATCTAGGTTATCACAGAATATTGGGTAGAGTTCCCTGAGCTATACAGTAGGTCCTTGTTGGTTATCTGTCTTACATATAGTAGTGCGTGTATGTTCATCCCAAGCTCCTGATTTATCACTTCCCCACAAGTTTCCCATTTGGTAAACATGAGTTTGTTTTCGATATCTATGTCTGCTTCTGTTTTGTAAATAAGTTCATTTGTATCTTTTTAAAAAATTAGATTCCACATATGAGTACTGTCATATGGTATTTGTCTTTCTCTGTGTGACTTGCTTCACTTAGTATGATCATCTCTAGGTCCATCCATGTTGCTGCAAATGGCATTATTTCATTCTTTTTATGACTGAGTAGTATTCCATTGTATACATGTACCACGTCTTCTTTATCCATTCCTCTGTCGATGGCCATTTAGGTTGCCTCCATGTCTTGGCTATTGTAAATCGTGCAGCAGTGAACATTGGGGTGCATGCATCCTTTCGGATTATGGTTTTCTCCGGGTGTATGTCTAGGAGTGGGATTGCTGGATCATATGGCAGTTCTAGTTTCAGTTTTTTAAAGGAAGCTCCATACCGTTCTCCATAGTGGCTGTACCGATTTACAACAGTGTACAGCAGGATTGCCTTCTGGAAGAATTAGATTCTTGACAGGACCGTTTTCGGTCCCAATCCTGGGAAAATCTCGTTGAAGACATGCTTTTCCCTTAGGGTCGACTGGATGCTCCTGTACCAAGGGATGGTGGTGCTGGCCGCCAGCCAGGTGTGGTGGACCTGGGAGGTGGAAGATGTCTTCCGCAAAGTGCAGCAAGGGGAGAAGCAGGCCATGAAGAACTACGGCCGGAAGATGCACCGGCAGATTGATGAGCTGGTCACTCGGATCGCCACGTCCTTGAGCAGAAACGACAGAAAGAAATACAACACCGTCCTCATCATCGACGTGCATGCCCGAGATATAGTTGACTCTTTCATACGGGGCAGGTAAGGACCTGCTCAGGGCACTGGCGTCTGGAAACCTGTCTTCTGTCGTCCTCTGGCCTCTCTCAGCATCTCTCCTTCCTCACCCTTGCCCACCTTCTGCTGCATCTCTGTCTCTCTTCACTTATCCCCCGTCGCTCACCTTCCAGCATCCTCGAGGCCCGGGAGTTCGAATGGGAAAGTCAGCTGCGGTTCTACTGGGACCGAGAACCAGATGAGCTGAGCGTCCGCCAGTGCACGGGGACCTTCAGCTACGGCTACGAGTACATGGGTTTGAACGGGAGGCTGGTTGTCACGCCCCTTACGGACCGGATTTACCTGACTCTCACTCAGGTGATTGGCAGCCTGGCTCTCTTGGTGATCGTTCCCCTGGGGTTATGTGTTTTTCTCTAAGGGTGTCTATGGTAATGGTGATGGTGTACTGGGTTGACCAGTGTCCCCTACCCTGCCCCAAATTCAGGTCTGCTCAGAAGCTCAGATGTGATCTTATTTAGAAATAGGGTCTTGGCAGATCGAATTAGTTAAGGATTGGGGTGAGAACATCCTGGATTAGGGCCCTAATACCAGTGACTGACGTCCTTGTAAGAAGAGAAGAGAACACAGAGACACAGAGAAAGTGATGTGAAGACGGAGGCAGAGACAGGAGGGATGCGGCCACAAGCCAGGGACACCTGGGGCCACCAGAAGCTGGAAGAGGTCAGGAAGGATCCTCCCCTGGAGCCTTCGGAAGGAGTGTGGCCCTACGCACACCTTGATTTCAGACTTTTAGCCTCCAGAACTGTGAAAGAATACATTTCGGTTGTTTTAAGCCAGCCAGTTTGTGGTACTTTGTTACGGCAGCCCCAGGAAGTTAATGCTGAGAGTAAGGGATGTTACACTTTGAAAATCTATAAAGGAGTTTCCGTTTGGAATATGACCTACGTGCCGCCTTTTGGGATTGGGCTGTTTCAAGTTCAGGCGGCCCCTAAAACCACCCTCCGGTTCAATAGTTTGCTAAAAGGAATGACGGAATTCAGTAAAGCCATTATGGTCATGGTTATGGTTTTCGCAGCTAATGGGTACAGATCAAAATCAGCAATGGGAGAAGGCATAGGACAGGGTCCAGGAGATGCCAGCCTTCAGTTTCCTCTCTGATGCAGCTGTCCAGACAGCATCATTTCTTCTGGCAGCTCTGTGTGGCCGCACGTGTGAAGTCCTGCCACCCAGGGAAGCCCACCGAGCCTTGGTGGCCAGCACTTTAACTGGGGGCTTGTCATGCAGACATGACTGACCCCCTGAATGATTGACCTTAGTCCCCAGACCCTGCAGAAGTTGACCTGATGATACCATGTGGCCCAAGGCTCCCACCATAAATCACATTGTTAGCCTGTCCGGCGTGGCCCAAGGTCCCCAGATAAACAAGGGCACCCTTCTCAGGCAGGGCATTCTGAGGGCTTAGAGGTCAGCTCCTAGGATCTAGAGACAAAGGGCCAAACCTTTCTTTGGGCAAAATTAATCCTTCCCTGCACAGATGTCCGTGTTTCTGTGAGCCTCAGCTAGGCATGGTCCTCAGGGTGGGTACAGAGTCCAGCATATTGCAGAGTCCCTGGTGCACTGGTTCCTATATAATGGGGGGCGGGGTGGGGAGTGGTCAGTGAGGTCAACGGAGAAAGACAGAAAAGAAATGTTAAAAATGGTGACTGTCAGGGACTTCCCTGGCAGTCCAGTGGTTAAGACTTCGCCTTCCAATGCAGGGGGTGCAGGTTCGATCCCTGGTCGGTGAGCTGAGATCCCACATTGCCTCGGGGCCAAAAAACCAAAACATAAAACAGAAGCAATATTGTAACAAATTCAATAAAGACTTAAAAAAAATGGTGACTGTCAGAAAAGGTGAGTGTGAACTGGTCCATTGCCATTTATATATTCCTGCATAGACTGTCACAAACTGGGAATTGACACCTGTTTCTTTCCGTGAATCAGACAACGTATGTTTTGCATTTGGCTTCTAACAGGCGCTGTCCATGTATCTGGGTGGGGCCCCTGCTGGCCCAGCAGGTACTGGCAAAACTGAGACCACCAAGGACCTGGCCAAAGCCTTGGGCTTGCTCTGTGTTGTAACCAACTGCGGCGAAGGCATGGATTACAAAGTAAGGCCCTGGCGTCACTTCTGGTACGGTCTTCTTAGGCAGAGAGCTAAAAGGGGGTCAGGGTGGGAAGGCATTTCACCTCATACGCTTCCATGAGATGACATGGTGACAGCTGGAGGAACATAGTAGGAAACGTTTCACCATCACAGTCTAGGAACTTGGCTGTATCTCTTTGTTAGCAGCATGTAGAGCAAGAGTCCCAAACTAAATGCCCACTGGAGTCAGCTAGATAGTGTAAATGAATAAAGCAGCAGACAGACAATAGAGAGTGGTGGGGACTGTGGCCAACTGGAAAGCAAAGCTCCATCTAAAGGGGGAGCCGCTATTGAGCTTAGGTCAATTGTTGCCACTTGGAAAAGTGGACCCAGTGTTGTTAGATTTTCCAACATCTCAAGAGAAGCCAGAAATCTGGGTTTTTACGTTAAAATCCTTAATTTGTGAAATCCTTGAACTTAATTACAAAACAGAAATAGAGTGACAGATGTAGAAAACAAACTTATGGTTACCAGGGGGAAAGGGGGGGAGGGATAAATTGGGAGATTGGGATGGACATATATACGCTACTCTATATAAAATAGATAACTGGTAAGGACCTACTGTATAGCACAGGGAACTCTACTCAACACTCTGTAATGGCCTATATGGGAAAAGAATCTAAAAAAGAGTAGATGTATGTATATGTATAACTGATTCACTGTGCTGTACAGCAGAAACTAACACAACATTGTAAATCAACTCTACTCCAATAAAAATTGTTTTAAAATTCCTTAATTTGTGACATCCTGTGAGTGGGAGCTGGCCCACGAGAGGCCTTGGAAGTCTTGCCAGGAAGATCCACTACTGGGGTGGCTCTTCTCTGCCAATCTGATGATTGTCATTTGCTTTTTTATTTTTAAAATTTTCATTGGAGTATAGTTGCTTTACAATGTTGTATTAGTTTCTGCTGTACAGCACAGTGAATCAGCTATACATATACATATATCCTCTCTTTTTTGGATTTCTTTCCCATTTAGGTCACTACAGAGCACTGAGTAGAGTTCCCTGTGCTATACAGTAGGTTCTGATCGTCGTTCGCTTCTAATTTAGAAAATGGTATCCATACATGGATTGCTTGCAGTTTTCAAGATGAAAATTGCCCTTGTCCTGACACTTCTTTCATCCTAGGCCGTCGGGAAGATTTTCTCAGGCCTTGCTCAGTGTGGGGCTTGGGGCTGTTTTGACGAGTTTAATCGCATCGATGCCTCTGTGCTCTCAGTCATCTCGTCCCAGATCCAGACGATCCGAAACGCTCTGATCCATCAGTTAACCAGGTTCCAGGTGAGGATAAGTGTGAAGCCAGCCCAGATCATGTCCCCAGGCTGGGAACGTGCTGAAATATCAGGTGGTGGACAGTCGTCTATCCAGACCAGGTTCCCCCTAGATGAAGATTTGCCCAACTTCTGCTTTCAAATGGAGATCATTGGGTTTCTCCAAATTATCAACATCTTTGATAATTAAGGACTGTAATAGTCTAAGAACTTCAAAATAATTCCAGACATGTGATTAATAGTTATAGACGGGTAGGACAGGATTCTCAAATAAGTGATGTGTAAGACCCCCTTTCAAGGTCAAAAAATATTCTTCCCAAATTTGAGAAAAAATGACTTAAAAAAAAAAAATCAACGTTCCATTCAATCAAAATATCTTCAGTAGAAATTATCACAGCGGGCTTCCCTGGTGGCGCAGTGGTTGAGAATCTGCCTGCCAATGCAGGGGACACGGGTTCGAGCCCTGGTCTGGGAAGATCCCACATGCCGCGGAGCAACTAGGCCCGTGAGCCACAATTACTGAACCTGCGCGTCTGGAGCCTGTGCTCCGCAAGAAGAGAGGCCGCGATAGTGAGAGGCCCACGCACCGCGGTGAAGAGTGGCCCCCGCTCGCCGCAACTGGAGAAAGCCCACACACAGAAACGAAGACCCAACACAGCCAAAAATAAATAAATTAACTAATTAATTAAAAAAAAAATTAAAAAAAAAAAGAAATTTTCACAGTGAACAAGAAAATTTGCCTTCGTACCTGGTAAAATTACGGCATTGTAATGAGGAAGATTATTAAGGTTGTTATCAAAGTGAAAAGGCAAACTTAAAAATTTTTTGAGAATTTACTAATCTCTCCCCGTCCAACCATACATTTGTAGGCTCAAGTTTGGGATGTCTGTATTAAGTTACATCAGATCAAACTGGTTGAGAATTTGGAGAAACAGGATCTTATGTAATTTAGGTAGCCCGGAGTGAGTTCTCTGACAACAGGGACCAGAGTGGCTGGGCCGTTTCCCTACACTGTGATCCCAGCTTGCTCTCCTGCTCCTCCGGCCACTGTCCTCGCCCCTGCGTGCCCTGAACACTTGTCACTTTATGCCACTTGCTCCACAGACATTCCATGCCCTGGGACGCCATATGCATCCCTATCTGCTTGGAATTGTCCTTTTTTCTCCTTCACCTGAAAACTCCTGTACATCCTCCAAGGCCCCACAGAGCTTCCTTGGGAGATTCAGGACCCAAATTCAGCATCGGTTGGTGAGGATTCCATTGTGGGCGCCTCTGCGGCCCTGCACCCCACCCGCCTTCTCCCTGGACCTCAGGGCTCATGGTCAAGGGATTATGTACACTGGGTACTGTTAAACCTTAGAGGCTTCCGGATGGATTTCTATTAATTAGTTCTTGTGAAACATTTTAGGGCTGAGCTTACTACTCCCATGGGAGGCACATTGCGCCTGCAATGCGTTTGGGTTTCTAGAAGCTGTTTTGTTTTGTTTCGTGTTTTGGGCCGTGCTGCGTGGCATGCAGGATGCGGGATCTTAGTTCCCTGACCGGGGACAGAACCCACGCCCCCTGCAGTGGAAGTGCGGAGTCTTAACCGCTGGACCGCCAGGGAAGTCCCTAGAAGCCTGTGTTTTTAATTAATTAATTTATTTATTTTATTTATTTATTTTTATATTTATTTTTGGCTGTGTTGGGTCTTCGTTTCTGTGTGAGGGCTTTCTCTAGTTGTGGCAAGTGGGGGCCACTCCTCATCGCGGTGCGCGGGCCTCTCACTACCGCGGCCTCTCTTGTTGCGGAGCACAGGCTCCAGACGCGCAGGCTCAGTAGTTGTGGCTCACGGGCCTAGTTGCTCCGCGGCATGTGGGATCTTCCCAGACCAGGGCTCGAACCCGTGTCCCCTGCATTGGCAGGCAGACTCTCAACCACTGCGCCACCAGGGAAGTCCCTAGAAGCCTGTGTTTTTAAGAGCAGGCCTGTGTCTTGTCTCCAGGGGTTGATCCGGGACTCACATGAGGTACTGAGGCGTGGGTGAGGGTAGTCTCAGTGCAGAGACGGAGATGTGAGAGACAGGACAGCAGCCTTCATCTCTGGGGAGTGTCAGCTTTCAGGCTGCGCTGCCCTCTTGTCACTGAGGCAGCCTGTGCCTCCTAAAAATAAAACATCTGTCGTCTGTCTCTCTGGTGGACCACGAAAAGAAATAAAATAGTAAAATCTTAGTAGAGAGGAAAGTTAAGACAGTTGAAATTCAACTGTAGGCTAACGAGACTCAAAATATAGAGACTTCTGCATTTTGTTGGTCCATGGGGCCCCTGGAGGACAAAGGCTGGTTTCCTGAAGGATGCTGAGGTGGGATTCTGTCGGAAGGGTCCAGGGGACACACAGGCGGCCAGACCAGCATGAAGGTGGGAATGGGGAGAGAAGTGACAGCTAACATGAATGAAAATCCGCTTTGTGCGAAGCAGTGGGCTGGGTGCTCTTGAATATGTTGTCTCATTTAACTGCCACAACCTTGCAGAAAAGGAAACAGAGACTCAGAGAGGGTAAGTGACCTGTTGGAGGTCACACAGTGCCTCGAATCAACCCCCGGCTGCACACTTTCCCAACATCAGCTACTTCTCAAGTGGACAGACCCTTGATTCACATCAGAGTTTGGGGGTCGGCTGAGGCGGGCACCGCAGAACATTGAGGCCGTAAGCACGAGGACTCTGCATTTATCACCGGGAAAGGGCAAGAGACAGATGGTGGTGTCTGTCTTGTACCCATGAAAGGAAGAGCCGTGCGGCTCCCCAGGCCTCCTTGCCCTGTGGTAGGCTGGCCAGCAGCATAATCCTTCCTTCCGTCCTTTCCTCTCGTCCCCTAGTTTGAAGGGCAGGAGATCTCCCTGGACTCGAGAATGGGCATCTTCATCACCATGAACCCCGGCTACGCGGGCCGCACGGAACTGCCCGAGTCAGTGAAGGCCCTGTTCCGGCCCGTGGTGGTGATTGTGCCTGACCTGCAGCAGATCTGCGAGATCATGTTGTTCTCCGAGGGCTTCCTCTGGGCCAAGGTGAGGTCCCTTAGCGCCAGGCGTCCCTGCACCCGCCTGGGTCTGCTCGCAGACGGGGGCCCTGGGGCGTCTTCATTCCGTGTGGCTTTTCAGATTGTTTTGCTTTGTCTCTCGCCCTTTTCTCTCTCTCTCTCTCTCTCTCTCTCTTTTTTAAAGCTGGGAGTGCCTCATTTTTTTAAATTAAATTAAATTAATTTATTTGGCCACATTGCGCAGCATGTGGGATCTTAGTTCCCCGACCAGGGATTGAACCTGTGCCCCCTGCAGTGGAAGCGCAGAGTCTTAACCACTGGACCACCAGGGAAGTCCTCCCTTTCTCTCTTTTTAAAATTATAACTTTTATTTTGGAATCATTTGACTCACAAGAGATGGCAGCAGTAGTCCAGAGAGTTTCAGGTACCGCTCACCCAGCTTCCCGCAGTGATAACTTCAAAACCAGGAAACTGGGACTTCCCTGGTGGTCCAGTGGTTAAGACTCCGTGCTCCCAATGCAGGGGGCCTGGGTTTGACCCCTGGTCAGGCAACTGGATCCCACATGCAGCAACTAAAAAATAAGATCCCGCGTGCCGCAACGAAGACCCGGTGCAGCCAAATAAATAAATATTTTTTTAAAAATCCAGGAAACTGATGCGGGTGCAATGCTATTAACTCAAGTGCGGACTTTATTTGGATTCCACAAGGTTTCACCTTCTCTCTCTCTCTGGTGTGTGTGTATAGCTCTATGACATAATCACATGTGTAGAATACAGTAAGTCCCCTACATACGAACAAGTTCCATTCCGACAGCATGTTCATAAGTCCAATTTGTTCATAAGTCCAACAGAGTTAGCCTAGGTACCCAGTCGGCTCTATAGTACTGTACCGTAATAGGTTTATAATATTTTTCACACAAATAATACATAAAAAACAAGCAAACACAAAAAATAAAGAAAACATTTTTAATCTTACAGTACAGTATCTTGAAAAGCACAGCAGTACAGTTCAGCAGCTGGCCTACAGGGGCTGGCATTGAGTGAACAGGCAAGAAATAAAGATACTGTACTACTGTACTCTATACAGTACTGTAAAGTACACAAAAAAGCACAACCACTTGTAGAGGATGCACGCACGTGACAATGTACGCCAGACACGTGAACTGACGTGATCGGACATGCAAATGCACGTTTGCATCTTTGAAAGTTCGCAACTTGAAGGTTTGTATATAGGGGAGTTCCTGTAACTGGAGCCACAGTCTGGACATGGAACTGTCCCATCGCCACAGAGAAACTCCCTCGTGTCAGCCCTTAGCAGTCACATGCTGCCCCCAACTCTAACTCACACCTGCCAATCATTCTCTATCACTATAATTGCATCACTTCTAGAATGTTCTATACTCGGAATCATACAACATGTAACCCTTTCAGGTGGGCTTTTTTCACTAAGCCTTGTGCCGTTGAGAATATGTGGCTTTAAAATATATATAGAGAGAGATAACTCCTTTATCATCTCTTAAAATATGTATAAAAAGATTATATACATACATTTCCCCAGAAGGTTCTGGAAAAAGTGCAAAATAGCGAATATTTTTAAGATAAAGGATTGTTAGGTTGCTTCTCTGCAGTTTTTTGGTAACGGCTCTTATTGCCAATCCTATTGTCTATGGATTTTGAGCCAGAGTGGAGAGATCTCTGCTTCTTAGTTTCAATGAGCAAAATCCCCATGCCATCCATAGGGACCAGCAAGTTTTGAATCCTTGATGTAGACCAGGTGGATGACTTGTCCTCAAAAACAGTTACAAGAAAACTTTAATAACATGTTTAGGTCAAAGGAAGCAAATTTCTGGAGTGTAATCTCTATGATTTAAAAAGTTGTATGAATTCTGTTCTTTAAGGTGGTTAAGATTTTCCTTGGCTTTCAAGGACTGTCATCCAACTCTGTCTGGTAAGGCTGGTGTTCTTTTAAATTAGGTCGTAATTTGTCACTGTTAAAAACGGAGGACACATCCTGGTATTTGTTGGAGGCAAGATTTGCTGGTTTGTAGAGCAGCTTCATCTGAACATCTTTATGTCAGTTTTCTTTGTGTCATGAGGTTCTGGTGTTTTCAGGGCATTTTCTTCATTTATTTTTCATTGTCTTCTATCACAAAAGACTCTGGCTAAAAAGATGACCGTTCTGTATAAGCTGGCCCGGGAGCAGCTCTCCAAGCAACATCATTATGATTTTGGACTCAGAGCCCTTAAATCAGTGTTGGTGATGGCTGGTGAGCTGAAGAGAGGTTCTTCTGAACTTAGGGAGGTAGGGGCCACGTGCTCTAAGTTATCTGGTTTTTTAATTTGGTTCCTGTGTATTGAATAAATGCTGGGATGGAGGTGACGGGGAGCACAGGTATCAAGAGAAAGTTTTATTCTTAGCTGTCACTTCATTTACTTGTCTGGCCTTCATTTGGTCTCTTCTTCATTACATTGTTCTCTTCTAATTTGGCTTATTACCATAAGGTCCAGTTCAATGTCTTCATGGTGCCAATGTTTGTGATACTTAAATGATAATAATCAACCTACAATTGCACGATGATGGGCTGGAGGGGTGGGGATGAACAAAATTCTCTAGAAAGCACGAGCATGAGTTATTTCCTCTTTGCAATAAAAGCCAGAGGGGCGGTCATGTTTCTTTCACACGGGACTTACTCCAAAACATAGTCTGATCAATGCCACTCTGTGGGCAATAGACTCGTGTGTTTCTCCAGAAACTCTACTTGGAATGCTTTATGTTTTATATTTCATATAAAATTTCATTGTCTACTTCATAAGAGGATTTCTAGTCTAGCCCTGGGGGCTCTCAGAAACGTCTTTGAAGATGTCTGTGTTTCGTTCCATCCAGGATGTGGTGCTTATGAGGGCCCTTCGAGACATGAATCTGCCCAAGTTCGTGTTTGAAGACGTCCCTCTCTTCCTTGGTTTGATTTCCGATCTGTTTCCTGGACTAGACTGCCCGCGGGTTCGCTACCCTGATTTCAATGATGCTGTAGAACAGGTGCTCCGGGAAAATGGCTACGTTGTCTTGCCTGTCCAGGTAAAATGGTGCTGAGGATGAGAGTTCACTGACTTTTTCTGGGTCCTTTCCATTTTTTTTCTTTTTCATTTAAAAATAATTGTGGTAAAATACACATAACATTTACCATCTTAACCATTCCCCACCCCCATTTTCTTTTTTTGTTGTGGTAAAGTACACATAAGATTTACCATTTTATCCATTTTTAGTACAGTTTAGTCATGTTAAATATATTCATGTTGTTGTGAAAGAGTTTTGCATCGTGCAAAACTGAAACTCTGTCCCCATTAAATAATAACTCCCCATCCTCCTCCTTCAGCCCCTGGTAACCTCTATTCTACTTTCCGTCTCTAGGCATTTGACTCCTCTGGGGACCTCATATGAGTGGAATCATACAGTGTTTGTCCTTTTGTGTCTGGCTGATTTCACTCAGCATAGTGTCCTCAAGGTTCATCCATGTTGTAGCATGTGTCAGAATTCCCTTCCTTTTTGAGGCTTCCTTTTTGAGGCTCCACTGTATGGATATATCACCTTCCAAAAATGTTTTTGGCATAATGTGATCAGATAAATTAAGTATTTTGTTTTGGGGCCCAACCATCTAATCTTCTCTCCCCACCCCACCTTTTTTTCCCCCAGAGTCACACTTGAAAAAATTTTAAATTAGATATTACAAGTAAAATTTTGATCATCTGAAGCCTGTGAGATTGTATATGTTGTCTGTAAGCCATACATTATTGCCAAGGTGTTCTGCTCAGGGCGTGAATGCCCAAAGCTGCAGGTTTGGGCTGGCTGCCTCTGGACGGGCCACCTTGGGGCATCAGGCTACCCAGAGGCCTCAGGCCGGGGCAGCGGGTACTGACCACACATGAGAGATCTCTGTGCACCTTTCCTGGCCCTGGTGGTTTCCTCTAGAGGTGGTTGTTTAAAAAGATGTGTTTTTCGTGGGAATGTAGAATGGTGTAGCAGCCACTTTGGAAAACAGTCTGGTGGTTCCTCAAGAAGTGAAACATAGAGTTACTATATGATGAACAGCAATTTTATCCCTAGGTATAAACCCAAGAGAAATGAGAACGTATTTATCCACATGAAAACTTGTCCACTAACGTTCGTAGCAGCATTATTCATAAGTGCCAACAAGTGGAAATAATGCAAATATCATCAATGGATGAAGAGATAGACAAAATGTGGTCCATCCATACAATGGAATATTATTTGGCCATAAAAAGGAAGGAAGTACTGACACAGACTACACTGATGGGTGAACCTTAAAAACATGATGCTGAGTGAAAGAAGCCAGACACCCAAAACTACATACTGCACGATTCCATTTATATCATTCCATTTTTTTGTCAAGAACGGGCAAATCTATGGAGACAGACAGTAGATTAGTGGGTGCCGGAGGCTGTGGGCAACGGGCTTGGGAGACATGACGAATGAGCACAGAGGTTTTTTTGGGGCAGGGGTGATGAAAATGTTTTAAAATTGAACGTGGTAATGGTTTCACAACCTTTCAAACATGCTGAAAACCACCGAATTGTTGAAACACTTTAAATGAGTGAGTTGTACGGTGTGCAAATTCTAGTTCAATAAAGCTGTTTTTAACAAAAAGCTATGTTTTAACCCAGCTGCCAATGTTTGTCCCACAGGTGGATAAGGTGATTCAGATGTTCGAGACCATGATGACCCGCCACACGACGATGGTGGTGGGGCCCACGGGAGGGGGCAAGTCCGTGGTCATTAACGCCCTGTGTCAGGCCCAGACCAGGTGAGTATGGCGTCCTCGGGGAGGGCTTGGTTTCACGGTGAGGTCGGTGGCGGTATTTAGTCCCACTTTGCTCTCTGATTTCCTGGGAGGTTACATTTGTCCCAGACACCCCCCTTTAAACCCAGAGCATCTTTTTTTTTTTTTTAACTTTGGCCTCGCCACGTGGCTTGCGGGATCTTAGTTCCCTGACCAGGGATTGAACCTGTGCCGCCTGCAGTGGGAGTGCGGAGTCCTAACCACTGGACGGCCAGGGAAGTCCCAAACCCAGAGCATCTTAACTTGTTTTATTGCTGATTTAGTTGATATATTTTAGAAGGCAAAACAGTTAGCTTTTTGTGCATCAGACTGTGAATAGGTTTATTTGTGAAATGAGTATTTCAAAAACTATCTTATAAGGATGTTTTGAAAGTTAACTTAGGTCGTATTTTCTTGGCGTTCAGATTGCTCCTTTAAAGTCAGTCAGGACCCCCCGCCGTTATGCGACACTGTTATGGTATCAGAGTGGCCAAAAAGAGTGTCCCCTCCCCAAATGCCTTATCATCACCAGCCCTGCAAGAGCTATACTGCTCGAAGGAAGAAGTGATTTCACACTCCTAATATAGAATATCACAAAGACCTGTGGTGAATCGACGCCCTTATACTGAATATGGGCTTTCTGACTTCTCACATTTCTCCTAAGCAATAGCTGCATTCCAGAAAGATTTCAAAGCATGCTGATGTTCCAGCAAAAATCTAAATCAAGCCTTATAATCTTTGTGACTTTACCAGTTCTAGATAGGCTATAAAATCCAATCGAGTAAGTGACTGTCATTCCTTCTTCCTTCTTCCTGTGTTTCTCATGAGGAAATCAGTGGGTGATGGCTTACTGATTTTGAGAGGGTTATTCCATAGCCATCCTGTATTTCATTCTTTAATTAATTCATTGTTAGACAATTTATAGAACTGTCACGTACAGATGTGAGTATAGATATGCCACTATTATTTTTATTTTGTTAATTATAAACTATGTTCTGTGTGAACTTTAGTTTTCTGTAGATGAATTAATCCCACGGCACTGCGGGAATTTACAGGCATTATAGTGGGAAATACCCTGTCCACATGATTTGTAAAGCCAGCAACGCAGAGCAGTTGTCGTTCTGTAAATATGAGGGATTGAACATCAGGAGTTCAAAGGTTTTACGTTATCCTGGTGACTATAATCTCCTATACACTGGTTGTGAAATAGTTACATAAATGTGCCATATGCATGAATATGTAAATACACAAATATGAAATATACATGAAGGTTAGCGTCTGTTGCCCTCAGAAGTCAAAGCCGTGTTATCAGTTCAGACCTCACTTGTGCTGGGGCCACGTTCCTGGTGAAAGGTGGTTCCCTTGCGTTTAGTATAAGTCGTTAACAGAGAGTGGGAAGCCCAGTGCAGAGTTTGGATGGTTTGCATTTTAAATTTTGGATTGGATCGAAAACACAGGGGATCTAATCCCCCGCATGGGTGACCTAGATTGTTCTCCTAATGCGTTTAGTCTGCCCGAGCCACGGCTGAAGCCTCTCCTTCGATTTAGGCTTGGGCTGGTGACAAAGCTGTGTGTCCTGAACCCCAAGGCTATGAGTGTCATAGAGCTCTACGGCATCCTGGACCCCACCACCCGAGACTGGACAGATGGGGTGCTGTCCAACATCTTCAGGGAGATCAACAAGCCGACGGATAAGAAGGAGCGAAAGTGAGTATCTCTGTAGGGAGGGGAGAGCCTGGGTGGGTTCATAGTGAATTAGCCAAAGCTTACAAAGAAACAAATGATGTATAGTATTGCAGTTTCATGCTTGGAAGCAAACGGACTCAGGAGGCTCTGCTCACGAAGGGCCAGGTACCACCTCAGTGCTGTTTATGTGTTGTCTAAATCATGCTCCTTGACTGCGATGGATCCCAGCTTACCATGGAGGAAGCTGAGATCCAGGGAAGGGGAGGAAAGAGCTTGCCCTAAGGCCAGAGATTTGAACTTGGGACATCAGAGTCCAAGCCCTCAAACAGAGACACCACACCAGGCTGACGATACGGCAAGGTAAGTCAAGGAAAGGCAACAAAGCATCATGGAAAGTGCTGGAACACCCTTCAGAGCTGCACTTTCTCACCTGCAGGCGTGGCTGAGGCTGCCTGCCCTGCGCCAGTCACTGCCCACCGCGGTGAGGGTCTAGTGAGGCCGGGAGGGGAAATGCTCTATTGGAACATCCGGTAAAAAGCCTTCTCCAGTGTTAGTTGTTCCCGTGACACCTGTCAAGTAAACCCAGGGATGATCCCGATTGTATATTCTAGTCCAACCCCATTAATTAAAAAACCCTTAAATAACGAGTCTAACGTCTCAACTGATGAGTTTTGGAACAGACTCTTTTTAGCAATCCTCCCCTGATTCTGGATCAATCCAGGATTTCACACTGTGCTCGGTTGTCCTATCTCCTTGACGTCTTCTAATTTCAAGCAGTTCCTTAGGTTTTCTTTATCTTTCATGGCCTTGATGTTCTGAAAGATTCTAGGCCAGCTGCTGCACAGAATGCCCTCAGTTTGGATTTGTCTGTTGCTTCCTCGTAATTGGATGCAGGCTACGTGTCCTTGCAGGAATCTCTCAGAAGTGACATGGTGCCCTTCTCGGCGTCTCATCGGAAGCACGTGATACTGATTTGCCCCCTTATTGGTGATTTTAACTTTGATCATCAGGTTAGGGTGGTATCTGCCATTTTTCCTTCTGCAATTGATATGCAAGGTGTGGGGAGATACCCTAAGACTATGTAAATACCCTATTCCTCATCAAACCTTCACCCGATGGTTTTAGCATCTATTGATTGTAGCCTGAATCTAGTCTTCCTACGATGCTGTAAAATGGAGACTTTCTTTTGGGACAGTTGGTGAAATTTGAGCATGGATTGTATATTAGCTAATAGTATTCTATCGATGCTAAATTTCCTGATTTTGATAATTGTACTGTGGTTATATAAGAGAAGGTGCTTGTTCTTAGGAAACACACGCTTAAGCACTTAGGAATACAGGGCGTCATGTCCGCAACTTATTTTCAGATGATTCAGGAAAACAGAGAGAGAGCAAAAGAGCATCCATGGGGCAAAATTAACAACTGGAGAATCTGGTTGAAGGGCATATGGCGGTTCTTTGCACTAGTCTATTCTTGCAACTCTGTAAGTTTGAAATTATTTAAGATAAAAAAGTTAAAAAAGAATACTGGAAGAAAATAAACCAAAAGGTTAATGCTGGAAAAATCCAACTACTCATATCAGTGAATTAAATGGAAGCAATATCAAATCAGCATTCCAACACAGTAGAATCCCCTGTCCAACACAGTCTCCTTTGGGGATGGGCTTTGCTGTGACGTAACCCATTACAGCCACAGAACTGAAGGGTCGCGTAGCTTGAACACCGGAGGCCCTGAAGCCAAAGTAGATCTCCTGCCAGGACAGATGGTGTGTAAACCAGGGCTTTGCAAATGCAGATGCTCCTAGGGGCCCAGCAGGTAGCATCAGGGAGTGAAATGGGCCAAGTTACATGGTGTATTAGCTTCTGCAGGGCCTCTGTAACAAATTACCATTAACTGGGTGGCTAAAAAAAAAGACCCCAGAAATTTATTCTTCCTCATTTCTGGAGGCCAGAAGTCTGAAATAAAGATGAGGTAGCACTGCCTCTGGAGACTCTAGAGGAAGGTCCTCCCTTGCCTTTGACAGCTTTAGTGACCCCAGGCATTGCTTGGCTTATGGCCACATCCCTCCAATCTCTGCCTCCGTCTTCATGTGGCTTCCCCCGATGTAAGGATACTTGTTGGATAATCCAGGATGATCTCATCTCAAGATCCTTACCTGAATTATATCTGCAAAGACCTTTTTTCCAAATAAGGTCACACTCACAGGTTCTGGATAGACCTATCTTATGGGGGCCACCATTCAATCCAGTACACATGGATATATGAAATCCTTCTAACTTGACCATAAGAGGACTAGGTGTCCAAACCAGTGGTAAATAGCAGCTGATGCTCAGATTTAAGAAAAGAATGAGGTGGACTGGGGCACTTTGTCTTCATGGGCAGCTACTACCAGCAGCAGTGCGTTGTTCCCATGCGGGAATGCAGGTCTGTACTGTCAGACCTTCCTGTTTGCCAGGGAAGCAGGGAATCCGGATTATTGGGTCAGGTTTCCTGATTCTTAAATGTTGGTGACTAACTCAAATAGTTTATATATAATTAATTAATTAATTAGTTAATTAATCTATATTATTATTATTATTTTATTGGGTCAAACCTCTGGACCAAGTAGGGTGCTCTATCTCAGATCCTGGTTAGAAAACCCTGGGGGACTTCCTTGGCGGTCCAGTGGTTAAGACTTCACCTTCCAATGCAGGGGGCGCGGGTTCGATCCCTGGCCGGAGAGCTAAGATCCCACATGGCTCGTGGCAAAAAAACCAAAACATAAGACAGAAGCAATATTGTAACAAATTCAATAAAGACTTTAAAAATGGTCCACATCAAAAAAAAAAAATCTTTAAAGAAGAAAAAAAGAAAACCCTGGGAAAAGACGTTCAACATGAACAAGGAGGTTACACCAAGTTCCATAATTGGATGCCTTACAGGGCTCACTTTTCTCTGGTTGCCGCAGGTATATTTTATTTGATGGTGATGTGGACGCTCTGTGGGTGGAGAACATGAATTCTGTGATGGACGACAACAAGCTGCTGACGTTGGCCAATGGTGAGCGTATTCGGCTTCAAGCACACTGTGCCCTGCTCTTCGAGGCAAGTAGTAATGAAAAATGATTTCAAATATGTCTTTCTTTTAATTAAAATTTAAAATGTTTATTTTTTAACTTTTAATTTTTTATTTACATTTTTAATTTTTTAAATTTATTTTTGGCTGCTTCGGGTCTTCATTGCCGCACGTGGGCTTTCTCTAGTTGCAGTGAGTGGGGGCTACTCTTTGTTGCGGTGCGCGGGCTTCTCATTGTGGTGGCTTCTCTTGTTGCGGAGCAGGGGCTCTAGGTGTGCGGGCTTCAGTAGTTGTGGCATGCGGGCTCAGTAGTTGTGGCGCACGGGCTTAGTTGCTCTGCTGCATGTGAGATCTTCCTGGACCAGGGATCGAACCCATGTCCCCTACATTGGCAGGCGGATTCTTAACCACTGTACCACCAGGGAAGTCCCTAAAATGTTTATGTTTTAAAAAATTTATTTTACTGAGGTACAGTTGATTTACAATGTTGTGTTGATTTCTGCTGTACAGCAGAGTGATTCAGTTATACATTTATATACATTCTTTTTCATATTCTTTTCCATTATGGTTTATCACAGGATACTGAATATAGTTCCCTGTGCTATACAGTGGGACCTTGTTGTTTATCCATCCTATATATAATAGTTTGCATCTGCTAATCCCAAACTCCCAATCCATCCCTCCCCCATCCCCCTCCCCCTTGGCAACCACAAGTCTCTTCTCTATGTCTGTGAGTGTGTTTCTGTTTCGTAAATAAGTTCACTTGTGTCATATTTTAGATTCCACATATAAGTGATATCATATGGTATTTGTCTTTCTCTTTCTGACCTACTTCACTTAGTATGATAATCTCTAGGTCCATCCATGTTGCTGCAAATGGCATTATTTCATTCTTTTTCATGGCTGAGTAGTATTCCATTGTATATATGTACCACATCTTCTTTATCCATACATCTGTCGATGGAAATTTAGGTTGTTTCCATGTCTTGGCCATTGTAAATAGTGCTGCAATGAACACTGGGGTACATGTGTCTTTTTGAATTATAGTTTTGTCCAGATATATGCCCAGGAGTGGGATTGCTGGATCATATGGTAGCTCTATTTTTAGTTTTTTTAAGGAACCTCCATACTGTTCTTCACAGTGACTGCACCAACTTACATTCCCACCAACGGTGTAGGAGGGTTCCCTTTTCTCCACACCCTCTCCTGCATTTGTTATTTGTAGACTAAAATGTTTATTAAAATAGTTATAAATATAGATGATTGAAGAAAACCCAAACAAAGCAGAAGAATTTATGATGAGTACAACTCTGTTCTCTACCTGCTGCCCTCATCCCTCCTTACTGTATCCCAGAGGTAACTACATTTCACACTTGAGTTGTTTCTTCTGATGGTTACTCTACTAGTGTCTAAAGGAACCCACTTTGCGTGCTATTTCTTCCTTTATCAAGGTTACACATTATCTGTTGACTGACTGCTATGAAAGTGAGGGTTCATCTTTTATACCATCAGCCCACCTCCCCTCCATAGAATACTATACTGCTAAGTCAGTTAAACCAGTAAACATATTTACATCATTATGAATAAGGAAATACTTACTGTAGAGCCAACTAGTATACTGTGATATACTTGCTAGCAAAGCAAGAAATCCAGGGACTGTGATACATTTACATTCTTTTAGAGCCATTTTTTTTGGCTGGAGTTTATAGTTGCCTTTTTTTTTTCTCTCTCTCTCTCACTATTTGCCTTTATCTTATCTTCATTTTTCAAACTTTCTGTCATATCCTCTGAACCTGTTTCACAGCTGTGGTCCTGAGACTTGCTTTCACTCTAGCTTAATGCTAATGCCATTCTTAACTTGGCCTGCAAAATTTGTCAGTGTATGAGTATTTGTGCATATCATTATTTTATTGACTGACTGAACTGTGTCTTTTTTTCAGATAAAGAGAGACTGGTGTGTTAATATTGCTGTTAGATGCATACTTATTAAGTTTCATATTCCCTGATCTCAATTATGTTATAAAAAATAAAGAAAAAAGACTGAAAGGAAAACACTCCAAAACAGTGTTTGTTTCTTGGTGGTGGGATTTTGGATAACTTATTTTCTTCTTTATACTTTTTAATTTTGGTCAGATATTCTACAGCATGTTAATTTTCATATTAATTTTATGGTAAAAGAAACTTAAAAAGTGCTACATCAGAGAAGCATAATCTTCCCATGATAAACCTAAGTGTTCAATTAGAAACCTCATAAAAGCTGTGTTAACTGGGGTATGACTTGGGTTTTATGCATTTGTAAAAACTCTGTACAAGCAATGGCTTTAAAACATGTATTCCAGTTGTCTATAGCTGCAGAAAATACTGATTTTGTTTATTTCTCCAGGTTGGAGATTTACAGTATGCCTCCCCTGCGACTGTGTCTCGATGTGGAATGGTTTATGTGGATCCTAAAAACTTGAAATATCAACCATACTGGAAAAAATGGGTTAATCAAATACAAAACAAGGTGAAAGTTATTCCCAAAATGAACTTACCAGTTACTAGTATTGGTGGCTAGTTGGATAAACATAACTCAGAGGGATGTTTGTTGTTGAAGGCCATGACCTTGAACTTGACCTGCCCAGGATCTTGAGCACTTAATGTTATCAATAAGTTGGATAAAAACATGGAAGACACCCTTATTAGATTTCCAGATAATTCGCAGCAGGTGGGATAGGTAGTTATTTTGATAGTCTAGACCAGGGGGCGACAAATTTTTTCTGTGAAAGAGTAGAGAGTAAATAGTTTAGGCTTTGTGGGCCATATGGTTTCTTCTGCAACTACTCAACCCCGCCACTGTGGTATGAAAGCAGCCACAGTACATGAATGGGCATAGCAATGTACGACTAAAACTTTATTTACAAAAAGAGGTGGCAGGCCAGATTTGGCTTATGCGTTGTAGTTGGCAACCCCTTATCCAGCCAAGCCCAGGAGTTGGGAGACTTGTCTCTATTAGGTGCCCAGCTCCTCCTGCTTTGCTCAGTTGGATGAATACAGTGTGTGAAGGACCTAGTTTGTCATGGAATTGAGATCTGATGGTTTCAGTTGACCTCAAACCCTGTGACGTATCACATGGCTGCTCAAAAATGTGTATTGTCTTAATGGTAGGCTTCACTGAAAGCTGCAGAGATAGATGTGACAGTCATGTGAACGTTGTGGCTTGACCACACCTGGGACACCATGACCACACAGGATGCATCTCTAGAAGGACCACTAGGCTGATGGTGAATTGGAAACCAGGACATAATTACCCCAAAGAAGACCAAGGGAAACATGATGGGACCATTTGAGGCACACTGTCAAATGGGGGATGACCACCCATGCAATCCCTGGTGGTCATCAATGCCTTGGTAGGGAGAAGGACCTTCCACTGCTTTGCACTCTTTGCTCAATGACTGTGGCCATATCATTTGAACTCTAAGATAATCAGTGCTTTTTCTATCAAATGGGACCTTTTATGGCACCTCCCTCCCAGGTCAGTGAAAGCAAAGGCTTCATGATGAAATGGAAGAGCATTATAAAGGACAAATTTCTCTACAAATATATGAGTTATCAGAGTTTACTCACCTGCCAAATTTCTCATTCATCAGAAAATATTTCTCACCCCCTCTTTTTTTAAAAAACATTTATTTATTTATTTGGCTGCGCCAGGCGGGTCTTAGTTGTGGCATGCGGGATCTTTAGTTTAGGCATGCGAACTCTTAGTTGTGGCATGTGGGATCTAGTTCCCTGACCAGGGATCGAACCCGGGCCCCCTGCATTGGGAGCGTGGAGTCTTAGCCACTGGACCACCAGGGAGGTTCCCTCTCACCCCCTCTTTTTACAAGTAAAGCTTCCCACGAACTTCCATTTAAATAAAGGAACCCTTGAAAATGCTTTGAAATTCTGCTCTTTTATAGGTGGATCAAGGTGATTTACAGAGTCTGTTTGAGAAATATGTACCCTATCTCATTGATGTGATAGTGGAAGGAATAGTGGATGGAAGACAAGGAGAGAAGCTGAAGACAATAGTTCCACAGACAAACCTAAATATGGTAAGTAAGGATCTTTGTTGGCAAAAAAGAAATTCTTCCCTAAAGATGGACCCCCCCCCCCAGTGGGCTTTCAAGGGGAGCAAAGATGCCAGATGGGTAAGTTCTAACATTGCCAGCTACTGACAAGGAAGACACAATACTTCCTTTTGTGGCCCTGTGCAAGACAAGATACTGGGCTCCATCTCTTGAAACCAATATGGCGGGTCATACAGTTCCCACCGCTTTGGGATCTGGGATCCCGGGATTTATGACCAGAACTGACCCTGGTGGGGGTGTGTGGAATATATGGACTGACCCAGGTGTTTTCCTGTGAACCAGGTAACCCAGTTAACCAAGATGCTGGATTCGTTACTAGAGGGAGAAATCGAGGACCCCGATCTTCTGGAGTGCTACTTCTTAGAGGCTCTGTACTGCTCTCTGGGCGCTTCCCTGCTCGAGGATGGAAGAGCTAAATTTGATGAATGTATTAAACGCATCGCTTCTTTGCCTACTGCTGATACGGAAGGGGTTTGGGCCAACCCTGGGGAACTGCCAGGTAGGAACCAAAGGTAGCTTGTTTTCCTACTCAGAATGTTTTTGGTTAGGTTTTTAAGAGGATGTGACCTTGCTTTTCCATATGTATGCCCGTATGGGTTTTCCAGATTGTTTGCTTCTGTAGAGAAATGTGCAACGGTCAGAGCACCCAGTGGTACCCTCAGGAGACGTTCAAATGCGTGAACTGCTATAGCAGAGCCCAGCTCCCTTGGATGGCCTTTTTTGCTGAGTCTAACCTTTTCCCCCCTAGCTTAGGCGCTTGCTTCCTTCACTCTGTTTAAGCTCTTTAAAATTTTCACATTGTGCTTGCCTTTGAATTTCTTCTCCTTTGGGCTTCTCTCTTTTTTTCTCTCTCTCTCTAAAGTTCCACAGCTTAATTCATCTGCTCTATTCCTGAGTATTTGCACAGTAGACAATCATGTGTGGATTTGCGGATCATTCATAGGAGATCATTATATTAAGGTTTAACTGTTTGCATGAAAAATGTGCATCCTCAAAGAACCATATATGATGAAAATGTGGCATTCTCCAAGAACTATAGCTAACACTAGGATCCTTCTTTGTCTGTCTCTTAATGACATTTGAATATGGCTTGGCAGGGAGACCTCAGTTGTATTCTATAATCATTACCTGGGCTGTTCTTTTTAAAGCTCGAAGTAAAATGATCGTAGGTCTTTCTAGTGGAGAGTCATTGAGCAAATAAAAGATGTTGTAAAAGTCTTTGGTCTTTGTTCAGACACCAAGGGAGGAAAGGGGGGGATGGGATGAATTGGGAGATTGGGACTGACATATATACATTAATATGTATAAAATAGGTAACTAATGAGAACCTGCTGTGTAGCACAGGGAACTCTACTTCACTTCGCTGTACAGTAGAAACTAACACAACATTGGAAAACAACTATACCCCAATAAAAAAAGTCTATGGTCTTTTGGGGAGTAGTTTGCTCGTACTTTCTTGGGGCCCTGAGTCTCCTTTGGCGGCAGGCTGCGGGGGGTGCTTCCCAGCTACGCCTACCACGCCGGCTACGTGCTGCTGCCATCAGAGACGATGCTGGTCCCGGTCTGGTCTTTCTCCCTAGTTTGCTGTCATCTTGGGGACTTGAATGGCCGTGTAGACAACCCCGTTCCAGATGCCTTCTGCACTCAGCTCCAGGATCCGTGTCCCTTGACCTCATCCTAGCTCATAACACCTGGCACTGTTCTGTCTGCTTCATAAATGCATACCTCCCACTCCCTGCTTCACAGTCGGCTTCTGTGATTCCTGCCACACGTGATCCCAGTTGGCCTCGTGGGGACTGTCCCCCGCCCCCCGCCATTCTTGCTACCACCTTCTGAACCTTCTGAATCCTTTTCTGCCGCCCTATCGCTTCAACCCCTCTTGCCTAATTGCCCTTCTGTCGAATCTCTCTGAGAAAACCCAAGCCTGCTTTCTCTGCCTCTCCAGGGGCTGAGGGATACTGAGACAATCACACAACCACAAAGCCTGGCACCTCCATAAATTCAGTCTTGAACTTGAACTCCCTCTCCTGTCCCCACAGGGGCAGTTCCTCTCCCTTTTTCTCCAAATCTCCACATGGCCCTCTTCCCTCTCTCTTCAGGTGACCTTCCTTCTTCCTTCAACAGGAAAAATGGACACCGTCAGATAGGAATTTTTCCAGCCCCCATCTTCTCCTGTCTCCTTTCTCAGGGGAGAGGAGACCAGCTCCCAGCTGGACCCACCCTGTGCTTTGAGGTCTACCCCCACCCTCCTCATCAGGCTCCTGGCTTCACTGGTTTTCTCCTCTTTCTCCTGTATTTTCCATCTGTCCCTCTCTACCAATCCCATCCCACCGGCTCTTAGACATCTCTACCCAAACTGCTCCTCGCAAACTGCACATGCACTGCCTTCTCGTTGCCGGATCTGGTGACCCCTTCTGGTCTTTGCTTCCCCGACCTTGTCCCAGCATCGGACATGGTACCACTTTCTGCCTTCTTGAAACATTCTTCCTCCATCCTGCTCCATCCTGGCCATGCCTTCAAAGTCTCCTTTGTTGAGTCCCCTTCCTCTGCCCCTCCCTCACATCAGGATTTGGTCCTAGGCCCTCTTTTCACTCTTCATGAGACTTTTCACCATGTCCACAGCTCTGACTTCCAATCCCCTCCCTTCTGAGCCTTTTCCTGGGTTCCCTAGCCCAGTTATATTTAAATCTATCTATCTATCTATCTTTATCCATCCATCCATTTTTATCTATCTCTATCTACCCATATCTCTATCTACCCATCCATCCATCCATCCATCCATCCATCCGTCTATCCATCCATCCTTATCTATCTATTCAATTAAGTTTCTGTCCAGGGAGCAAATAGCATTAGTTCATTTCAAGCATGTGCCAAAGCTGATTCTGTATTTCCATGTCCACGATCGAAGTGAAACAGACCACTGTTTGTTACAGGTCACCTTCCAACCTTGTTTGACTTTCATTTTGATCCCACACAGAAGAAATGGATACCATGGAATAAATTAGTTCCAGAGTATGTTCATTCCCGTGAGAGGAAATTTATTGACATCCTGGGTAAGTGAGAACCAAACCCTCGGTTTAAGCGTGTATGGTTCTCATTCTGTGAGGAAGGGAAAAAGATCCTGAGGTCCCTGTGGTACTCTGAGTCCCACCCGGAGTGCTGGTTGGGAGAAACTGAGGAACGTGAGCCATGGGCTTTTCCAAGAGGGCGGCACTTTGGATTCCTTTTATGTGCTGCT
The DNA here is from genome assembly GCF_965194805.1 of Balaenoptera borealis. Lineage (NCBI taxonomy): Eukaryota > Metazoa > Chordata > Mammalia > Artiodactyla > Balaenopteridae > Balaenoptera > Balaenoptera borealis. Next base: position 85,560,948 of record NC_138875.1, read on the forward strand.
GGCTGTGGGCATCTTCAGATGTCTGTGCCTCTCAACTCTTTCCCTGGGCAGGCGGATCCTGACAGGTCGGGGCAAGAGGTAGGGTGCTGGTCTGCTTCCCGTCGCTTTGCACAGGCTCCCTTCTGCCCCACAGAGCTGGCTGGGCGTGGGGAGGGACGAAGGAAGGAGTGAAAGAGGAATGAACAAGGCAGTGTTTTGTAAGAGATGCTGCCTTGAGAAGTTGCGTACCGTGGGCGTTGTGTATTGAGTCGTATTTTACGTGCACACCTCTGGCTATTTGGATAACATAGAGGCTGAAGCATTTCACAAAACGAATATCTGATTTTGGTTTGTATAGAGTTCTTTTAGAGTGAGGTGTACATATTTTCTCAGGAACCAATCAGGATTAAAAATTGCCAATGCAGGAGTAAGCCAGACCTGAGTTTGAGGCTTTATGCTCTCTTCAGAGGAAGTTGTGGGTCAGGAAACCAAATCCTGATAAGTGATAAGTGAGTGACATATGCAGCGGAGAAGCTGAGTTTTTAATATCCTGAGTATAAATCAGAATTGGATATTAAAACAGTTTGGGTGTTCTACACCTGGATATGGTGATGATGACACAGCTGTAGAAATGCATGAAACTCATCAAATTATACACTTAAAATTGGAGTGAATTTTATGGTATGTGGGTAATACCTCCATAAAGCTATTAAAAATAATGGTTGGGGTGCTGAGGTTCTCCTAAGATGATTTCACCCTTATATACATTTTCAAGGTCACCTCTTGGGTTTTTGCTGATGCTTTTTATGGGATTTATGGGATCCTGTGAAACTCCAGGTTGCCCAATGCACACCTTGTTGGCATTTCTGTGATGCTCCTGTTCTTTATATATTCTTTAGTTCATACGGTGGATACAACCCGTACTACCTGGACGCTGGAACAAATGGTTAAGATTAGGCAACCTGTTCTTTTGGTTGGTGAATCTGGCACCTCCAAGACAGCCACTACCCAGAACTTTCTTAAAAACCTGAACGAAGAGACTAATGTAAGTCATTATTTGTATCTGTTATCTATTACCATGTAACAAATTACCCCAACACAAAACAGCTCATACAACAAACACTATGTCAGTTTCTGCAGGTCAGGAATCTGGGAGTGGGTTAGCTGGGTGGTTCTAGCCCAGGCTCTCTCATGAGATTGCAAGGTTGACCAGGGCTGTGGTCATCTGAAGGCTTGACAGTGGCTGGAGGACCCTCTTCCGAAATGGTCGGCCTCAGTTCCCCACCACGTGGGCCTCTCCAAGGGCTGCTGGTGTCCTCTTGACATGGTAGCTGGCTCCCCCCAGAATGAATGTACAGCATAGCAAAGCAGATGCTGCAATGCTTCCTATGACCCAGGAAACCACACACCATCGCTTCTGCCACATTCTGTGGGTCACACAGAAACCACCGTGGCCCACCCTGATACAGCGTGGGAGGGGGCTACACGGTGTGGGTGCCTGGAGGTGAGGGTGCTTGGGAGTCGTCTGGAGGCTGGCACTCACATTCCTCATCACCATTTTGTGGTTTCTCCCCTCCTTCCTCCAGCCACGTGTCAAATGTGGGAGGGTCTGGGTGCCCCAGGGCAAACAGCAGTGAACAAGGCTGTTAAGGCCCGATCTTGTTAGGAGGGGAGACAAACGCGAAAATGAGTACATGAAACCTGATCGTGCAGAATGTGCCGGGTGCACCGAGATGTTATGAAGGAGCGTGGCATTTCTCCTTTCCGTGTACTCACAGTGCTCCTGCATGGCCCACCTGCTCACCATTGCAACTCTCTTGGCTTTAAACAAGTTCTACTTTATGTTTAATAACCATGTAAAGACTCTTATCTCCTCCAAGAAGCTACCTGTGATTTTCAGGATCTCCAGCTGTCATATATTTGTCCCCAGTCCGCACACTGACTCAGTTCCTTGTTAATGTTGCCCGTCATTTAAGCTCCCAATTCCTGTTCTGGCCTTCTGGAACCTCAGAGGGGAGGCAGTTCCCCACGGCTTTCCTCTGACTCTCCCTTAGGCTGGTGCCTGCAGTAGCAAAGAGGCTCCGGGAAGCCACGTGGCCCTCTGGGCCGGGGAGTGGTCAGCCCGGCTTTGCGATGGGCACGTAAGGGATGTGGGCGGGGCTGGGATGCACTGCCCACGAATGGATGGTCAAGGTCACTCACATACCGGCACGTGCAAGCATGATTTATTTAGCTCTGAGGATGCCATTGTGGAGGGCACACGAAGGATGTTTACAGCCAGAAGGACCTACCAGTTAATGGAGCAAAGGGAACCCGCGTTCAGAAGCCCCCCCACCCCCACCGTGACCCTCCCCACCGGGACTCAGCAGCCGGTGCTTATCGGCCCAACAAGACAAATCTGGATACGTTCATGACAAAGAGAAGCGCACTCACCTTCAGATGTTCAGCTCAGGTGCACCTGCACTTGTGGACACCTTGTAGAAGGGTGTTATCTAAGGCAGCGGTTCTGAAAGTGCGGTCCCTGGACCCGCAGCATAAGCATCACCTGAAAACTTGCTTAAACCCCTGGGACCTACTGAATCGGAAACTCTGAGGATGGGGCCCCATCAGGCTGCCCTCCAGGTGGTTCTGATGCATAATTAAGTGTCGGAGCCACTGATCAGTGAACTCTCACCCATCGCTCTAAGAAGGGGCAGGGGAGAAGCCCCAAGTACGAGTGTGTGAGGATGTGCGCCCCGCACAGGGATCGGGGGACCTCCCTCACCTTTCTCTCCGTGGTTACTTCCAAGGACTAACCAGTGATTGTTCATGCTGTCTTTGACTTATTTATTAAGATGTAGCAGGCATGATAGTAACTTATGTTTGAATATTGCTTTGCAATTTGGAAAACAGCTTGGTGTATTTCATCTTACACAATAAAGTCACTCTATGAAGTAGTCCAAGAAGATGTCGTTAAAATCATCTTTCAGATGAGAAAAACGAGGCTCTGAAAGGTTAAGTGACGGCTCTGAGGTCACCTGGTTAGAACTGTGCGGAGCCAAGCCCACCAGCCAGTCCGCATTGTCACACCTGGCAACCAGTTATTGCTTCATACCACCTGCCAAAAGGAAAGAGGAATTCTTGCTTTAGCGCTAAAAAATAGAATGAAGTTCAGACTCACGTTGGGTTATAAAAAAGTTAGTTCAGATACCAACGAATTTGCAGAATAGATGCTAGCTTACGATCAAACATTCCCTGCAGGCACCGTGAAAAAAAAGACCACCTTTTGGAATAATCTCTTTCTGTTTCAGATTGTGTTAATGGTCAGTTTCTCCTCCCGCACCACGTCCATGGATATCCAAAGAAATTTAGAAGCCAACGTGGAAAAACGAACCAAAGACACGTACGGCCCACCCATGGGGAAACGCCTCCTGGTGTTCATGGATGACATGAACATGCCAAAGGTTGGCGGGGTTAACGGCGGGGGCGGGGCAGTGTGCTGTGTTTGTGGCCGTGTGTGTGCGCGGAGTGGGTGAGTGTGAGAACGCCTGTCTTTATTCTGCACAATGTCTGCAGGGCCCAGGTTACGAGGAGCCAGCTGAAGGGACAATGTGACAGGAAGTGTCTTCTTAACCAGAGAGACCCTTTCCTTAGATTGTATTCCGTAGTTTCTCAAAGGAAGGAAGTAGGTAGCAAGGCAGCCTCTGAACTACATGCAGCATATGTTTGAGCGAGAGATTTCCAAATGAGCTGTACTTCAGGTAGGAATGCTGCTCTCAGCCCCATTTACATGGGAAGCATGAGGGCAGGCACTTCCTCAGGATTCCTCTGGATTTACCAAGGAAAGGGAACTTTCGCCTGCACAATGGGTGTGTTTCTGGGGCCAGAGCCTGAGAGGTGCAAAGTTTTCTTAGCACTGGGATTTAGATTTATATCTTTTCTGCAGAACCATTTTTTCGCTGAAAAATCTGTCTTCCAGATGGACTGTTTGCAAAGCCAGGATCCATCCATGCATCCATCCACACATCCATCCATCCATCCATCCATCCGCACATCCATCCATCCATCCATCCATCCATCCATCTGCACATCCATCCATCCATCCATCCATCCATCCATCCATCCATCCATCCACACATCCATCCATCCATCCATCCATCCACACATCCATCCATCCATCCATCCATCCATCCATCCATCCATGCATCCATCCGCACATCTATCCATCCATCCATCCATCCATCCATCCATCCATCCATCCATCCACACATCTATCCATCCATCCATCCATCCACACATCCATCCATCCATCCATCCATCCATCCATCCATCCATCCATCCATCCATCCACACATCTATCCATCCATCCATCCATCCATCCATCCATCCATCCATCCATCCACACATCTATCCATCCATCCATCCATCCACACATCCATCCATCCATCCATCCATCCATCCATCCATCCATGCATCCATCCGCACATCTATCCATCCATCCATCCATCCACACATCCATCCATCCATCCATCCATCCATCCATCCATCCATGCATCCATCCGCACATCTATCCATCCATCCATCCATCCACACATCCATCCATCCATCCATCCATCCATCCATCCATCCATCCATCCATCCATCCACACATCTATCCATCCATCCATCCATCCACACATCCATCCATCCATCCATCCATCCATCCATCCATCCATCCATCCATCCATCCACACATCTATCCATCCATCCATCCATCCATCCATCCATCCATCCATCCATCCATCCACACATCTATCCATCCATCCATCCATCCACACATCCATCCATCCATCCATCCATCCATCCATCCATCCATCCATCCATCCATCCATCCACACATCTATCCATCCATCCATCCATCCATCCATCCATCCATCCATCCATCCACACATCTATCCATCCATCCATCCATCCACACATCCATCCATCCATCCATCCATCCATCCATCCATCCATCCATCCATCCATCCACACATCTATCCATCCATCCATCCATCCATCCATCCATCCATCCACACATCTATCCATCCATCCATCCATCCACACATCCATCCATCCATCCATCCATCCATCCATCCATCCATCCATCCATCCACACATCTATCCATCCATCCATCCATCCACACATCCATCCATCCATCCATCCATCCATCCATCCATCCATCCATCCATCCATCCACACATCTATCCATCCATCCATCCACACATCCATCCATCCACGCATCTGTGCATCCATGCATGCACCCATCCATCTATGCATCTATCTATCTTTGCATCCAGACAGCCACCCACACACTTGTTTTTCCAGCCAGCCATCCAACTGATATATTTATTGAGCACCTCCTATGGGACTGGTGCTGTGAAGTGACGAGCAAAACGTATATAGTTCCTGCCCTCAGGGACCTTACAGTCTAGACAGGGACACAGATTTTTTAAAAAATTACAAATGAATATATAGAACTGCAAACTTTGAGAAGCCCAATGAAACTCAAACCAGAGTGCTCCGAGAGAGTGAGAGGAGAGATGAGATTTAGTTTAGATGGTCAGCAAAGGCGTTGCTGAGTTCCGCTTTATGATACCACTGTTCTTCCTTTTCTGTAAAAAAAAAATCAAGGTGGACGAATATGGCACACAGCAGCCGATTGCCCTGCTGAAACTGCTGTTGGAAAAAGGCTACCTGTACGACCGGGGGAAGGAGCTGAACTGTAAAAGCATCCGAGACTTTGGCTTTATTGCTGCGATGGGGAAAGCGGGGGGAGGCCGCAACGAAGTTGACCCGAGATTTATTTCGCTATTCAGTGTCTTCAACATTCCGTTTCCTTCAGAGGAGTCTTTGCACTTAATTTATTCCTCCATCCTCAAAGGCCATACCTCGGTAATTTGATTTTAATTAGAAGTCTAAACCGGAGGGCCATGTGTTGGGTAGAAACGTGGTAGCAATGTGTGCATCTGGCACAGCAAACACAATGCCTGCAGCCCACGGTGCTTCTAGGAGACTGTGAACATGTTTTCATTTCTTTCAAAACCAGAAGAAAGGAATCAATATAATTCAGCCTGGATTATATTCATCTTTATACCACGGCAGTCATAATATGTATGTAAGATAATATATTTAATTATAGTTAAATAAAATAATGTATAAATATAGTTTTATTTCTATAAATAACATGTAATATATATAATAATATAAAGAATATAATATATATAATAAGATATATATAAATAATGTATTTTTATGGAGGAAGGGACCCATGAAGGCATAAGTGCCTGGCGCCCATGGAAGTTGTGATGTGGCCCTGAGTTACATAGGCCACCTTGAGTGACAGCAGTGAACCAACTAGAGGACTTGGGCTCTGGAGTCCGTCCCCATTCTGCTCCTTGGGCAAGTCCCTTGAGAGCTCGTATTTCCCATCCTCCTCTGGAACAGGGAGATAATTCTGGTACCCACCTCACTTAGGTTTTGGGAGAATGAAAGGAGAAAATGCATGTAAAGTGTGTGGCACAGTGCCCAGCACATGTCCGATACTCACTAGATACTAGTTATTCCTGTTATCGTTGTGATTTACGTGACCCCCATGAATGGAACCCGTTCATTTAAATAACGACCTTCTGATCCCGGCATTTGCCTTCTAAAGCAGGCTTGCACACTTAAAGTCTTGAAGGGCCAGTCGGGAAATGTAAAGGTGTGGGATCAGTGGTCACCCGGCGTGTTCATGCCCTGCGTTAAGCCATTCGCTTCCAAAACAGTGAGGTCTGTGCTAGTCAAATCAACCTCAAACTGAGGGCTGGTTTGGGGCTTTGGTTTCATATCACGTTGACTTGTCAGTTAATGTGAAAATCTAGGGAAACAAAAGCAGATCAGATGATTAGTTTATCTGGTTCTTTAATTGTTTTCTTACCTCCTCTCAAAAAATTATGGTAAAATTCATGCAACATAAGATTAGCTATTAAAACTATTTTAAAGTATACAGTTCAGTGGCATTTAGTACATTCACAATGTTGTACAACTATCACCACTGTCTAGTTCCAGAATATTTTTATCACCCCACAAGCAGTTATTCCATCCTATCCTTCAGCCCCTGGCAACCACTGATCTGCGTTCTGTCTCTATGGATTTTCCTATTCTGGAAATTTCCCATTAATGGAATCATACAATATGTGGTCTTCTGTGTTTGGTTTCTTTCATGTTTTCAAGGTTCATCCATCAGTGTAGCAGGTGTCAGTGCTTCATTCTTTTTTATGGCCCAATCATATTCCATGGTATGGATGGACCACATTTTGCTTATCCATTCATTCACTGATAGAAACTTGTTGGGGGGGGGTGTCTTTTCATTCTGTAGGTGTTTCATGAGAGCATTGTGGCTGTAAGTGACAAGCTGACATCCTGCACGTTGGCACTTTACAAAAACATTGTTCAGGATCTACTGCCCACCCCATCCAAGTTCCACTACATCTTTAACCTTCGAGATCTCTCGCGGATTTTTAACGGTCTTGTCCTCACTAACCCAGAACGGTGAGTTTGTTTTCTCTCACTAAAATGTGTCCCATCAGTACGATGGGTTTTCTTATTCTTTTAAGACAGGGGAGCTATCAAGGAATGTGGTGTGAATCCATGTATCAATTAATTACCCAGTGTCTTTTCGTTTACGTCAAACGAAGAACAGAGTCAAATGCTTGCTTAAGACCTGATGCCTCTTGAGCCCTTGAGTTGAAGGCAGGTGGAGCCAAGAGAGGCAGATGTGTGGCCGTGTGCACAGGTGTGTGCAACCCCGTGGTAGGACTGCTGTGACAACCATTTGTTCTCAGTTCTAAAGGTGAAATTTGCCCGCGTGGAGCCTTTCCTTCATACAACTGAATTGTTGCCAGTTGCCAACTGGTTCTATTATCAATATATGTGTCTTTGGGAGAAGTTAAGCACGGAGGACAGAAGGGATTTTAGTCTGGGTCTAGAAGTTGACTCGAAAGCTAGACGTATTTGTGTATTTACATTAATGTAAACTTTCATCTATGTAGATTTGCAGGGATGCTCCAATTTCGTGGATTCGTGTTATGAATCCACAAAATACTGAAAAACGAATTAGGAACTTTCCCTGTACCCACACTGCCTCTTGGGTGCCCTTGAAGGTTTCAGAATGGCAGTTCCGGAGAGAGCAGCTCTAGGTATTTAGGGTGGAGTGAGAGCTCTTTGCCAGAAACCAGAAAAAGACCCAGAACTGGGGTCAGATGGAGTTGGTTTCTTAGAAAAAGGAGCTGCCAGTGGCTCTGCTACTGATTTTAAATTCATAAATTCCAGCAAGTAGGAGTCCTGTCAGGTTCTCAGGTCATTTACGTCACTTATAGACAATGTTCTTTTTCTTCCCTGCAGTAGGATAAGTTATGAATGACAACCTTATGGTCTTTACACTTAAATTGTTAGCTTGCATTAAATTTCAATTAATGTGAAACCAGGGGGGAAAAAAGCCTATGGGAGTGTTGTCCTTTTCTGCACCCTGTGTACCCATCTGAAAATAGTAGCATTCAGCCTGCTCTTCTCTAGATAACTTTGTGGCTGGTTTTGCCCCTTCCATCCTGTAGGTTCCAGACGGTGACCCAGATGGTGAGAGTCTGGAGGAACGAGTGTCTGAGAGTCTTCCACGACCGGTTAATCAATGAAACAGACAAGCAACTGGTCAGTACATTGAATAGGTACCAGCAAATGCAAAATAAAACCTCTAACCACAAAATTCTTCTCTGGATGAAAAGAAAAAGTACAAAACAAAAAAAAACCCAATGTGTTTTTTTTCAATGTATTTTTTGTATGGGACACTGCAGGAAAATAGAGACTAATAATGAAAGTCAACAGGTAAAGGAGGGTGGATTATTAAGTACCTTGCAGCCAATGGGGAGAAAAATCGAATGCAAATTACTTCAGATAATCCTAGCATACACTCTTTTTCTGACAAGTCTTAGCACGTCTATGGTGTTGAGTTTGGCTTCCTGAAGTGGTCTTGTATTGTCAGGTCGAAGAGCACATAGGCAGCTTGGTCACGGTACATTTTAACGATGACGTGGAAGTGGTGATGAGGGACCCCATCCTGTTTGGAGACTTCCGGATGGCTCTGCACGAAGAGGAAACGCGCATTTATGAAGACATTCAGGACTATGAGGCAGCCAAGGCTTTGTTCCAGGTGCGGACAGGGCTCACCTCTCCCGGGAGCGCGTTGCATGGGTGCCCAGGAGGTGGAGCAGGAAGAACACCCGTGCCTCTGTCTCTAGGTTCAGAATGTGGGCTTGTGTCTGATCCCGTGGTGTCCATGTCCAGTGGTGCACGGGAATGGTCTGATGAATTTGTTCAACACACAGACCCCTGGGGCCCATCTTTGTGCGTTTCCCTTCATCAAGCCCACGAAGGGTGCCAGGGTTCCGATGCACAGCCAGCTTTGGGAACCACTCATCTGACCCCCAAACATTCATCTTCATCTTAATTCACGAGTCGAACCTTGTAACTAGCATTGGCTTGCTGCTGGCCAGTCACAGACCAGCAGATCGAAATCTTGATCGTAAAAGCTAGTCTCTTAAACCTGAATGACTGAATAATTTCAACAATTATAGACATTCAGAAAAATCTCTCCTCTGTTCTTAATCACTCTGGCACAAAAGGAGAGAGTCTGTCTCTTAAAAGCCAGTGATTCTTTTTTTTTTTTTTTTAATTAATTTATTTATTTATTCTTGGCTGTGCTGGGTCCCCACCCCTGTGCGAGGGCCCTCTCCAGCCGCGGCGAGCGGGGGCCACTCTTCATCGCGGTGCGCGGGCCTCTCACCATCGTGGCCTCTCTTGTTGCGGAGCACAGGCTCCAGAAGCGCAGGCTCAGCAGTTGTGGCTCACGGGCCCAGTTGATCCGCGGCATGTGGGATCTTCCCAGACCAGGGCTCGAACCCGTGTCCCCTGCACTAGCAGGCGGACACCCAACCACTGCGCCACCAGGGAAGCCCAGAGCCAGTGATTCTTAAAGAAAAAAATTTTTTTTTCTCAAATTCAGGAAATTCTTGAAGAGTATAACGAAAGCAACACCAAAATGAGCTTGGTTCTCTTTGACGATGCTTTGGAGCACCTGACCCGTGTGCACCGCATCGTTCGGCTGGACCGAGGCCACGCCCTGCTGGTCGGGGTCGGGGGCTCCGGGAAGCAGTCTCTGGCCAGGCTGGCTGCCTTCACAGCTGGCTATGAGGTGAGCCGAGCTCCCCTCCCACCCCCCAGGAATGGGTTTGGTATGCCAATTTCCGCAGTTAGTAGCTCCTGCAAATATTTGAGCTATCTATAACAGATCATAACACGATGTTTTCATAGAGTATAAAGTGTTTTTGTTGGGGTGGGAGGTTGATATTATTTTAACTGAATATTTGAAGCATCTAACTATTGTATTGTGTTTGGAATGAAGAATATGTCAAATCAAGTTCGAAAGTCAAATACGAGCAAATCCTGGGACCTGTGACCTGTGACCTATGCTCGTGTAGAGGAGGGGTTGCCCTAAACCTCCATGGACCCAGTGTTGAGGGTCGGCAATGTATCAGCACAACCAGCATGCACGGTTCTGGGACATTCTTAGAATCTTTAAAAAAAAAAAAAGTTTTATTGAGATACATTTCACAGACCATACAATTCATCCACTTAAGGTGTACAATTCAATAGTTTTATAAAAATATGTTCAAAAGGTTGTGAAACCATTACCACATTCAATTTTAGAACATTTTCATCATCCCAAGAAGAAATCCCAAGCCCTTTAGCTGTTGCCCTCTATCTTCCTGTCCTTCCAACCACCCCAGCCCTAAGAAACCACTAATCTACTTTCTGTCTCACTCGACTTTCCTATTCTGGATTTTCATACAAATAGAATCAGAGCATGTGGTCTTTTGTGACAGCTTCTTGCGCTTAGCATAATGTTTTCAAGCTTCATCCATGTATCAGTGCTTCATTCCGTTTTGTGGCTGAATCATGTTCCCTGTGTGGTAGACCACGTTTCGTTTATCCATTCATCTATTGACAGTCATTTGGGTTATTTCCACCTTTTGGCAACTATGAACTACGCTGCTCTAGGCATTCATGTACAAGATTCTGTGTGGACATATGTTTTCATCTCTCTTGGGTGGATACCTAGGAGCAGAGTTGCTGGGTCATAACAGCAATTCTCTGTTGACTCATTTGGGAAACTGCCAGATTGTTTTCCAAAGGGGCCTCACCATTTTATATCCCCCTAGCACTGTATGAAGGGTCCTGTTTCTCCACACCGTCCTTAGGCTCTTACAGATAGTCCTGCAGTGCCCACAGGTTAACTCGCCCGCCTGGCCCATCACCCTGGAGACGTGCACCGTGCAATGAGAATCAATTTTGAAGAGGAGTCGTCTCCACAACTCACCCTCCCACACGGTCCTTAGTTCTCTGGTATCCGATCCTGTTCATTACTAGGGTCTTGCATTATCCTCAGTGTCTCTGTTTTTGCTGAAAACTAGCCCCAGGTGCCTTGACCGCCCCCCCCCTCTGCCCCCCGGCGTGCCTGCTCTTCCTGGGCAGAACAGGGTCGTTATTCAGCCTCAGTCATTACCAGGCGCTCAGCTACCCCTGATGCCTACCCCGGATCCCTTTGATCCATCCTCTCGGAGGGGATACCTCTTGTTGGGTTTCCGTAATCCTTCTACTCGCATTAGAAGGTGTTCTTTTGCACAGACTGTCTTATTCGTCTTCTCATGTCTTCTGGAATCAGATTGAACTCAGCATCATTATCATCATCACAGAGTGATCACTGTTGTTGTGGGATCACTGGTCTCTATATACACGTAATATGTCCTCATCGCAGCTATTCGGAAAATGCAGGAACATCCAAAGAAAATAAAGATCATCTGTAATCTCACCACCTAAGGATTACCACTGTTGGTTCCTAGTAACATTTTGGTGCATATCCTTCCAGAATTTTCCTATGAGTCTACAAATATATTAACTTATTACTAGCAATGGGTTAATGTTATATGTAACTTTTTCTTAAGAGGGTCTTGTAAAATTTTATTTTCAAATTATATTTTTCAGAGTATAAAAATACTATATACCTTTTCCACTTAACATGTCAACATCCCTTGTCATTTGACATCTTTCAGAATCCAAATTTGATGAATGTGTAGTACAATATTTTAATTAAAAATTCTTCTTTAGTTGGACGTTTAGAAATATTACAATTTTGCAATATTATATAATTAACATCTATATGGAACTTTTGTAATCTGTTTTTTTCCATTTAACTCTAGATCACTGACATCTTTTAAAGTCAATAGCTATATATTTGCATTTTCCTTTGAAACACTGCACAATGTTCCCTTGTGTAGATGTGCCACACATAAGCCTCTCTGTTGGTGGACATTTAGCCTTTTCCTTGTTTTGTTATTATAAACAGTGCAGTGATGAACATTCTTGTTCTTTGCACATCGATCAGTTGTGCAAAGAACACAACTGTTGTTGTTGTTGTTTCCATGCAAACATTTTCTTTTGAAATTGGGAAATTGGAGGGTTTAAGGGTATATGTTTTTAAAAGACTTTTGATCCATGGCACCAGATTTCACATTAGAAAGGTTGGACCTGAATTCATGGTGGAGTTTGCCTCCTTGAATCAGGAGTAAAAAGGACCTAGGGAATTCCCTGGCGGTCCAGTGGTTAGGACTCAGTGCTTTCACTGCTGGGGTGTGGGTTCGATCCCTGGTCAGGGAACTAAGATCCCGCAAGCCTTGCGGTGTGGCCAAAAAAAAAAAAAAAAAAAAAAAGCCTGGAGATGGAGGACCAGAGGAGAAGCAAAGGATTTTTAATTTTATCCATAACTTTGCTAAAAATAGTTTTGAAGCAAATATGACTTTTGGGTTTTTAGCAAATGTTAAAGATGGGTGGGGGGTACAGTGTCATTCTATTATTCACTGTATTTGGTTTATTTTTAAAAATGTCTTCATTAATAACCAATCAGTCCCACAACAAAGGATTAAACTGATTTATGCTACCAGCAATGTCCTTTTCTCCCTACTCTGCCAACACCAGGTATTGTCATTCTGATATCTGCCAGGGTTACAGGTGAAAACTATTATAGTTCAAATGAGAATTTATTTCTTTAATTAATAGTGCAGTTTGAATATCTTTTTATACGTTCATTAGATATTTCTCTTTTCCCTTTCGTGAGTTGCCTCTTTATATGCTTATTGATTTGTTAGAACTCTTTATATAGAAGAGCAGTCACGGTTAATTCAATGAATCTAGCTTGCAGTATTTCACAAATATTAACCTTTGGTTGAAAGTATTTCTAAACTAACTTGGTTGATGTACCTTTAAAATTAGATAAAATATGTAATCAAAATCATCCATTATTCAAATGTAATTGTTTTACTATTGTTTCCTACATTTTTCTGTAGGATATAATGTTACCCTCTGGGCAAGTTGACTTTTCTGTTGATTAGCCCTGGTAAAACTGATGCATTTTTGGGACTTCCCTGGTGGTCCAGTGGTTAAGACTCTGCGCTTCCACTGCAGGCGGCACAGGTTCGATCCCTGGTTGGGGAACTAAAGTCCCACATGCCATGGTGCATGGCCAAAAAAACAAAACCAATAACAAAACAAACAAACAAAAATGGATGCATTTTCCTTTGAGGTAGTGCTTGTGCATCTTGGGCTCGAAGAATGGCGGAGAGGATGTCGGGGGGAAGAGGAGGAGGAGTGGGATATGTTGGGCCATCCCTGTGTCCTGGGAAGTGGAGGGGCAGTTGGGTAGGGGGACCAGAGAGAGCTGTTCATGCCAGGGGTGCCGGGACCTGCTGAGGGGGCGGAGTGAAAGCTACCCTCGGGGAGGATGAACCGGGTCTGCAGGCGGCAGGTAGAACTGGAGACCTGATTATATGTGGCTGAAGGGCTTCCATGTTGCCCTGAGTTTGTGCCTGTGACTGTGTGAGAGGGTGTGCGGGTGTCCACGTGTGTGTAACCGTGTGTGAATGTGTGTGAGGGACTTTGAGTGTGAAAGTGGGTGAACATCTGTGTGTGTGCCCACGAACATGGAAGTGTGTCGACTGAGCGCGTGTTTGAGAGTGACTGTGAGTGTGAACATGTGTGGGTGTGAAAGTGTGTGAGTGGCTGCGTGTGAGCGTGTGTGAGTGCCTGTGAGTGTGAAAGAGGCTGTGTGTGTGTGTGTGTGAGAGAGAGACTAGAGGTAGAGGGGAGGGAGGAAATGAGGGATCTTTCTGTTACCATAAATCTGAGCTTTTTCTAAACCGTTGGTCGCAGTTAAACTTCTACACGTGTGAGCCGGAGGAAATGCTTGAACAGGAAAGACTTGGCTTACATTTGTGTCCTTATTTCCATTTTAATCTATTTTGTGTGTAATAGGATTTTTGAATTTAAGATTTTTAAAATTGCTTCTTATTCGGTTTTTTTTAACACATCTTCCCACAATTTATCTCGTTTTAAATAAGTTCGCACAGTGACTGTATCCACAGCCGTTCCCTCTGTTGCTTGGCTCACCCTCTGCCTTCCCTCCCTCCCAGTAACTCAAATGGCTCTTTTGTTTTTTTGGCCGCCCCATGTGGCTTGTGGGATCTTAGTTCCCCGACCAGGGATGGAACCCGGGCCATGGCAGTGGAAGCGCCAGGTCCTAACCATCGGACCTCCAGGGAATTCCCATCAAATGACTCATTTTAATGACTGAGGGTGTCCTTTGCATTACCCCCACCCTTCTTTTTGCAGCCATATTCATAATCCGTCTGGACGGGCCTTGTTCCCTGCATAAGCTCTCACCCCGCACACGTGTGCGCCCGCACAGAACGTCCACTGTGGTTTGTCTGACAAAAAGGGATGTCAGTTTTCTGTGTCCTGCGTTTCTCACTCAGCCGTATTTCGTGAAAATGGCCCAGGTCATCCAGATTTGCTGTCGCTGGTCCCTCTGTGACGGCGGCTCAGCCCGAGCTGCGCTGCCTGGAGCCGTCCTCTCCCTAGGGCCGGTGGTCTCACGGGGATGCTGTGCTCCGTGTCGGCAGGTGTTTGAGATCCTTCTGAGCCGCGGCTACGCTGAGAGCAATTTCCGGGAAGATCTGAAGAACCTTTACCTGAAACTTGGCATTGAGAACAAGATGATGATCTTCCTGTTCACGGATGCGCACGTGGCCGAGGAGGGTTTCCTGGAGCTCATCAACAACATTCTCACCTCAGGTACCGGGACGCTGGTCTCGCACGGGGTTTGCTGGTCTCCGCTGCTCAGCTTTTAGCGGAGGCCGTCCGATAAGCGTTACCTTTTTAAAGCACTTCCTACCTGCAGAGGAGGCGTCATTCAGGCTCTCACAGGTGGGTAGGCGCAGCACAGGCCAAGGGTACAGTGTGTACGGCGGGAACGTGGTGAGCTGGTGGACGGGACGCAAACCAGGTGAAGGGGCCACACCGCGCAGGGCCTTGTGAGCCATTTAAAGGAGATTGGATTTTATTCCGGGTGCAGTGCTGTGGTACAGATTTACAGTTTTATTTATTTTTGTTTTATTTTTGGCCGTGCTGCATGGCATGTGGGATCTTAGTTCCCCGACCAGGGATTGAACCCATGCCCCCTAGGGCCTTGGAAGCGAGGAGTCTTAACCACTGGACCACCAGGGAAGTCCCCAGATTTCCATTTTTAAAAGATCCCTCTGGCTGCCCTGTGGGAACTAGATTAGAGATGCATTAGACCCCGAGAGGGCAGCCAGCTTGGAGCTGCTGCCCAGGTACAGGTGAGACATGACGGCGACTTGGACGAGGGTGGGGCAGTGGGAACGGAGAGAACTGGTGGATTCTCGAGTTATTTTGGAGGTAGAGCCAATGGGACTTGGATGGACCGGACAAGGTGAGGAAGAGAGCGTCAAGCATGATTCTCGGGTTCCTGGCTTGAGTGAGTGATGAGTGGCTCCGTTTACCGGGGAGGGAAGACCAGATCGGGCTTATGGAGTCCACTACACCTACGGGCTGTTAGGTAGTGTGTTTGTTTTCGAGCCACAAGAAGGGTGGCTTAGACAGCAAACGTCTATTGTCTCACGGTCCTGGAGGCCAGGAGTCCGAGATCAGGGCGTCGGCAAGGCTGGTTCCTTCTGAGGGCTTTGAGGGAGAATCTGTCCCACGCTTCTCTCCTGGCTTCTGGTAGTTTGCTGCCCATCTTTCACATTCTTTGCCTCATAGATGCATCACCCCAATCTCTGTCTTCGTGTTCTCTTGTTGTTCTCCCTGTGTCTTTCTCTTTGTCCAAACATCCACCTTTTAGAAGGACACCCATCATATTGGATTAGGACCTACCTTAATGACTTCATTGTAACTTGATTACTTCTGTAAAGACCCTATTTCCAAGGATAGATGGGTCTGATGCTCAGAAGAAGGGCCTCAGGCGGAGATGTCAATTTCAGAGTCACGGGTCTGTAGTTTGTAAAACCTTGGGGATGGATGGAATCATCCCGGGGGAGAGTGTGAGAAGCAAAGCGAGTCCAGGACTGAATTCAAAGAGGAAGAGTGAACCAGAGCAAGAGAACGCAGAGGAGAAGCAGGAGCAAGTTCCTCTTTATATCT
The DNA here is from genome assembly GCF_965194805.1 of Balaenoptera borealis. Classification (NCBI taxonomy): domain Eukaryota; kingdom Metazoa; phylum Chordata; class Mammalia; order Artiodactyla; family Balaenopteridae; genus Balaenoptera; species Balaenoptera borealis. The sequence goes on from NC_138875.1 coordinate 85,577,512, forward strand.
TGGAGTCCACATGGCTGTGATTTATTACAGCAACAGGGCACGCAGCACAATCGGCACAGGGAAAGGCACGTGGGGTAAAGTCTGGGGGAACCGGGCACAGGTTTCCAGAGCCCCCTCCCTGGGGTGTCCCACAGGACACACTCAGTCCCCCAGCGAGGAGTTGTGACAACACGTGTGAAGTATCCTCAACCAGGAACACCCAGTAGAGACTCAGCGCTCAGGCTGTTCACTGGGGGCTGGTCAGGTAGGCACCTTCCGCCTGGCACATACCAAATTCCAGATTTCCAGGGGGAAAGCAGGTGGTCAGCATAAACCGCAGTTTGTACCACCAGCTCAGGCATGGTAAGCCCCTCTGATTGGTGAATGGTGGTAGGAACCCTCGTGGAGTCTAAGTTCCCAGGAGCCAGCCAAGGGCCAACACTGAAAGCAGTCTTTTGTAAGGGGAGCAGCCTCGGGCCTGCTGTGTTAGCTCTTTTCTCAGGGAACCCATCTGATACTTAATAAAAATGTTTTGTACTAATTTGAAATGGTACAAATAGTGAACAACAAAAAAACAAAAAACCCAACAAAAACCCCAAGGCCCAACTAGCCAGAATCTGGCTGTTTCTCGTCCTGAGGGGGCTGTCCCCTGCCCGTCTCCATGTATTTAGTTATACCATAACTCTCATCAGGTCTAAACCTTGGAGTGTGTCGACTCTTAGCCTCTCCCACATTTGCGAATGCTTTTTTGTCTCTAAAGCCTGTCACTTCCCTTGTGTTCCCTTTACCATCTAAGCCAGACCCTCGTCGTGGCTGACCTTGACTTTTTGCAGACATCTCCGTATTGCTGTTCCTCCTAAGATACCACTCTCTGCGCATTGCACTTGTTCTTTCTTTGCTCCGGGTCTCCGTGGACTGACTTCTCCTGTCTCTGCAGCCTGGCCGCCTTTCTCTTCTCATTTTCCAGGTCTACTCTTTGCATCCTGCCTCTGCATCTTGCCCATGCCTGGCACACTCTCTCTCTCCATCTCTTTATCAGCCTCCATGGTTGCAAGTGACAGGAGCTCAACCCAAACAAGCTTACGTAAAATTCGGGAGAAATGAAGGAGATGGTATTGATTCTTGGAACTGAAAAAGTCCAGGTTGGATTCAGGTGCTCAAATGAAATCATCAGGAACTGGTCTCTCCCTCGCTCTTGGCTTTACTGTTTTTCTTTTATTTGCATTCTTGGGTTTTCCCAAAGTAGTTTTTAAAAATGGCACTAGAAGCTGCAGACTTGCATCCTCCTTTCTTAGCCCAGTGAATGAGGGTTTCTCTTTCCCAGGAGTTGTGGCCAAAGTGCCTGGCAGGGCTCTCATTGGCTGGCTCAGATCACATGCCCATCCCTGAGCCAGTGACTTTGGCCGGGGTCATGCAGGGTTCTGATTGGTCAGGCCTGGGGTAGTGTCATGACTACCCAAAACCACATCCAGACTTAGAATGGATGAGAAGTGATTCTCCAAAGGAAAAGAGAGGCCTATGACAGGAAAGGGGGGAATGCATGGGGGCTGGGGGCAAAATCAACAGAACTCCACTTTCCAGTCCAGCACCAAGGAAACTTTCCCCCCAGTTTTAGCTCTAGTGCCTTGCAGGGTCACCCTCCAAGAAGCCTCCTCGATGGTGCCAGTTTCCTGTCTCCTGAATGCCTGGGGCACCTACTGTCTAGGCTATTGATGTGGCATTTAGCACATGTGTCCTTGGGTTGGCAGCAGACTTTTCATACATGGGTCACAAACTTGTAATCCGGGATGTAAATGTCAGCCCTGTTCTCTATCTGTCAACCCCACTGCAGGGCTCGGGGTGTATTTTCTATGAAGACTGAGTAGGGTCCGGTGGGTCCATTTAATAGTACCCCAAAGGATCGAGGGCAAATAGCTCTGAAGCTCTTATGCTTTGCTGCAGAATGAAGGCTTTGCCTCTCCTCCTTGGCACTGGTGACATTAGGGGAGGGATCATTCTCTGTTGTGGAGGCTGTCCTGGGTATTATGGGATGTTTAGTAGCATCCCTGGCCTCTACCCACCAGATGCCATTAGTACCACCCCCCGCGACACACACACACAGCAACACACACACACACACACACACACACACACACACACACACGTTGGGACAACCAAAAATGCCTTCAGACGTTGCCAAATGTCCCTTGGGACGGGCAGAGTTGTCCCCAGTTGAGAACCCCTGCTCTGATGCTCACGGTAACCCGCCCAGGTAAGCAGGAGGCATTTGTTATTTCCATTTCACAGATGAGGAGATTGAGGCTCAAAGGGAATTACACACACGGCAAGTGAGCCTTGGGTCTCAGAGTTGGGACCCAAGCCCTGCTCTCTGGACTCGGCATCTACTGCTCTTTCGTGACGCTGTGCTTCCTGCCATTTCAGTGCCTCGAGAGATAATAACCCTGGAACTTAAACAAAATCCTGGCCTTTGTTTTCTAGGAATCGTGCCCGCACTTTTCCCAGAAGAGGAAAAGGAGTCTATCCTCAGTCAGATTGGACAAGAGGCTTTGAAGCAAGGGATGGGCCCGGCCAAGGAGTCCGTGTGGCAGTACTTCGTGAACAAGAGTGCAAATAACCTGCACGTCGTCCTGGGCATGTCGCCGGTGGGGGACACCCTGAGGACCCGCTGCAGAAATTTCCCAGGTGCCCTTGAGCAGAGCCTGCAAATCCGTTTTACCCCTTCAGCAGGGTGCGTGCCTTAGGGAGGGAATGACATGTGAGGTTCCACCAGCAAAGTGACCCATGCCATGGTCATTAGGTTGAAATGTGGGCCCTGCCGTGTCGGATGAGCCCCGAGTGGCCCCTCACATCTGCCAGCAGGCTCTCGTGTTGCCGCTGGGTGGCTGTATCCTTCTGACACGAGGAAATGCTCACGGTCCCAGGTGCAAGGCCCATAGCGAGTGCAACGTAGCTCTCCGCGCCCTTCCATCTGGGAAAATTCTGGCAGCCTCATGGAAGATGCAGTACCTGCCCCTAGAACAGAGGGAGGCCGTTTTGCTCCCCCAGCGGACATTTGTCAATGCCTGGAGACATTTTTGGTTGTCACAACTCTGGTGGGGGGGGGGCAGCCACGTATCCAACTGGTATCTAGTTGATAGAGGCCAGGGGGCTGCCAAGAATCCCACAGTGCACAGACAGCCCCACCAGACAGGATTATCCGGCCAAGTGTCGGTAGTGCCGAGGTTGAGAAACCCTACTTTTGATCATTATTTTTGTTTATTTACTTATTTTTTAAAATTTTTGGCCGGGCTGTGCGTCATGCGGGATCTTAGTTCCCTGACCAGGGGTCGAGCCTGCGCCCCCTGCATTGGAAACGTGGAGTCCTAACCACTGGACCGCCAGCGAAGTCCCTTGATCATTATTTTTGGACCTGCCCAGCTCGTTCACCAATGTGTTGGGTACCAAAGACGGTATCCGTGTTGTCGAGCATCTCGGAGTTGCAGAGCGATCATCTCTTTTGTTTCTCTTTCTTTTCAAGGTCTAGTAAATAACACTGGTATCGACTGGTTCATGCCCTGGCCTTCCCAAGCTCTGCGTGCAGTGGCTAAGTCATTTTTAGGTAAGTGACAGCTAATGTGGGGACCATGTTAACAGTATAACAAAGCAATATGTTATCCTTTTTCTGACTCTGAATTTTGGTCCAGTAGATTCTGTCACCATTAACCCCCATGGCCGTGAATGGTGTTTTAGTTTGTTAGTGTGTTTTGATTTATATTGTGTCTTAGTCCAAAGAGATTTCGGGGGTTTTACAAGGACAACGTAGGATAAAAATTGATTAGGTATCATCCAAAGTAGGGGTCAGCAAACCCCGGCCTGAAGGCCAAATTCAGCCCACCGCTTGTCTTGGTAAATGCAGTTTTATTGGAACACACGTAATAAACATACTGTCTATGGCTGCTTTTATGCTACAACCACAAAGCTGAGTAATTGCCACAGAGACTCTACGGCCCACACAGCCTAAATATTTACTGTTTGGCTCTTTACAGAAAAAGTGTGCTGATCCCTGACCCCAGGGATGCCTGAAGGACCTTTCGGTAAACTGATTATCCATCAGGGCTGATTTTGCTCTACAGTTTCCAAGCCCTGAGGCCTTGATTATTAATTTTAATCTTCAAAATAAGAAAGCAAGTCAATTTATCCTCAGGGAAAAACTTTTTATCTGGACCTAACTTGAGCAGATTTATGACACTGGGTGACCTTGTAAATAGCATCAGCCTTATAAATATGTATTCAATAAATAAACAACTAGTCCCACTTGATAGGCAGATTGCAGTCTTTTGGGGAAGAGCCCTAAGAGATTGACTCTTTCCTGATGATATAACTCAGGGATCAGCAAACTTTTTCTGTAAATGACCGGATGATAAACATTTTCAGCTTTGCAGGTCATATGGTCTCTGTTGCAACTACTCAATTCCACCATCGCATCAGGAAGGCAGCCCTAGGCAATATGTAAATGAACGGGCATGGCTGTGTGCCAATAAAACTTTATTTACAAAAACAGGTGGTAGGCCGGATTTGTCCTGCAGGCTGTAGGTTGCCAATCCTGATATAGATGTGCCTTAGCTTTCATAGGCTTGTTAGCCACCTCCGTGCATTAGCACTTAGCTTTGCTTTCAGTATTCAGTGATTCAGTATCATAAATAATGCTGCATGGAGTTTGCTCAGAATTTTTTTCCTTAGGTTATATCCCTGGAATTGGGATGACTGTACCCATAAGTATGGATATTTGTGAGGCAAAGCTTTTCATGCATGCTGTTAAATTGGCCCATGGCTGTGGTTTGCTAATCCCTGGTATAATTCAAGATCAAATATGCAGAATCTGGATGAATGCATGCTTTTGGTCATACTTCCTTCATTTTCTGCTTTGAGGTGAAAGTATTTTGCAATCTGTGAGATAATCCAAGTGATGTGGTTTTGGCACTGGGAGTGATTATTAATTCTTTCATCAGACTTACAGGAAGACCTACCTTGTGCCCAATATGTGCTGGGTACAGGGGATACAGCAGGGGCACTGAGCAAATTTCTCTCCTGGAATCTCAAGCCCCTCCTACCACACTGTCTTAGCCTTCCTACCAGTAGGGACAGAGAATTGGCTTTCTGTATTCTTAGAGAAATTGCCAGAGCGTGGATCAGTATTGTGGTCCAGAAAAGCCAGTGACAAGTGATAACTGCTCTTTTCTATTAAAACATTTTTATATCGTATTTTATTGTGGTAAAATGTATATAATATAAAATTTGCCATTTTAACAATTTTTAACCATTTTAAGTGTGCTCTGTTACACTAATTACATTCACAATGTTGTGCAACTGCTACCACCATCCATCTCCAGAACCTTTTTCATCTTTAAAACTGGAACTCTGTCCCCACTGAACACTCACTGCTTGTCCTCCCAGACCTGCCCCCAACCCCTGGTAACCTCTAATATACTTTCTGTCTCTACGAATTTGCCAACTCTAGATATTTCATGTAAGTCAAATCATGAAACATTTGTCCTTTTGTGTATAGCTTCTTTTACTTAGCGTGTTTTCCAGGTTTATTCATGTTGTGGCATGTGTCAGAATTTCCTTCTTGTTTAAGGCTGAATAATCCATTTACGGACAGACCATATTTTGTTTATCTATCCATCTGTTGATGGACACTTGGATATGGTTCCCACTTTTGGCTACTGTGAATAGTGCTGCTATGAACATGGGCGTCCAAGAATCTCCTTGTGTCCATTTTTCAGTTCTTTTGGGTACAAACTTAGGAGTGGAATGGTTGGGTCACATGGGATTTCCATGTTTAACTTTCTGAGGAACTGCTCCTTTCCTTTCTTTATGAGCCACCCTTTTCCGTTCCTTCCTCTTCAGGGACTAATCCACTGATCCCAGTAGAAAATATGGAAGATCTGGTAGAACATGTTGTTTTGGTCCACGAATCTGTGGGTGAATTCAGTAAACAATTTCTACAGAAACTGAGGCGCAGCAACTACGTAACTCCCAAGAACTACCTGGATTTTATTAACACGTATTCAAAATTACTGGATGAGAAAACTCAGTATAATATAGGTAAGACTCGGGAATGGGACGGTTAACAGGAATTGTTATTACTTACGAATAAAGATTCAACTGCTGATCTTTTCCTTAAGCAGACATTTCTTAGCAAGATTGGGCATACTCAGGATTGAGGCAAAGCAAAGCACATTTTGGATTTTGCATTTCAGAGTGATTCGTCTGAGTGGGCAGGACCCTGGCATGCTTTTATTTTTGTTTTTCTGTGCTGGGCCATGCACTTTCTTAGCTCTAAATTTTCATTGCATTAGAGATACTATTTGATGAGGGCAACGTGCTCTGTTGGAAAATGTTTTTTAAAAATGCTCTGGCTCTGGTTGTTGTCCAAACAAATGGTTATTTTCAGAAATACATTCATTTTGGAAGATGCCATCCCCAAATGGCAATGGAGGTACTGATAGATGCTTGACATCTCATGAAAATGATTTTTTTTTTTTTTTTCTGGTGAGCCCAACTTGGACGAATCGCACTGGAATGCTTGTCTGGGTGTGTTGGGGACAGCGCCCCCTGGAGGGTGAATACCTGTGTTCTCTTTCCTCAGCTCAGTGCAAGCGTCTGGAGGGGGGGCTGGACAAGCTGAAGGAGGCCACCGTCCAGCTGGACGAGCTGAACCAGAAGCTGGCCGAGCAGAAGATCGCGCTGGCGGAGAAGTCGGCTGCCTGCGAGGCCCTGCTGGAGGAGATCGCCACCAACACGGCCACAGGTGAGTGCGGGTCCAACTCTGGGGGTCGGGACACCCCACGCCCCACCCCGCCAAAAAAACCCCAAAACAGGACAGAGCTCCACTGGGGGACATTCCTGGGAAGCCACTTGTAGGAACTGGCATCTTTTTTTTTTTTTTTTAACATCTTTATTGGAGTATAATTGCTTTACAATGGTATGTTGGTTTCTGCTGTATAACACAGTGAATCAGCTATACGCATACATATATCCCCATATCCCCTCCCTCTTGTGTCTCCCTCCCACCATCCCTATCCCACCCCTCTAGGTGGTCACAAAGCACCGAGCTGATCTCCCTGTGCTATGCAGCTGCTTCCCATTAGCTATCTGTTTTACGTTTGGTAGTGTATATATGTCCATGCCGCTCTCTCACCCTGTCACATCTTACCCTTCCCCCTCCCCATATCCTCAAGTCCATTCTCTAGTAGGTCTGTGTCTTTATTCCCGTCTTGGAACTGGCATCTTTTGACCCTCCCATTGCTATTTTTTTCTGAGTTGGCGTCAAGCCCCCTATAATAGGCACTAAGACGTTACCATAGGCAGGACCCACAGCTGGTAGCTTGACGATTTGCCAGGATGAGGAAGAGTCATCTCTTTACCCTCAATGAGCTAGTGAACTGGGTCGGTTTAAATGACCTTGGCCTGAGCATCATTCACTTGGGACTTTCTTGGTTCTAATGTGAACCTGTTTCCGGGTTCTTTCTTGGGCCCCTCACCTGATCTTCCTGGCCTGGCGGCTGCTCTTGGTCTGCTTCCCTCCTGCTCTAAGGAATTGGCTGTCTTTTTATTTATTTATTTATTTGGTTGCGCCGGGTCTTAGTTGCGGCACAGGGGATCTTTGTTGCGGCATGCGGGATTTTTTTTTTAGTTGCGGCATGCGTGCAGGATCTAGTTCCCTGACCGGGGATCGAACCCGGGCCCCCGGCATTGGGAGTGCGGAGTCTTAACCACTGGAGCGCTAGGGAAGTCCTGGAACTGGCTTCCTTTACATGACTCTCACACAGGACAGCTCCGAAGCTGCAGCTCTGCCACGGCCCCTAATCCTTCTCCCTGGGTCTTGGGGCTCCCGTTCCTGTCGCCTCTCAGAATCCCGTGTTCTGATGCGTCCTCCCCAGCTCGTCCTCGGATTTCTGCAGAAGCCACTCAACCTTCCTGCCTCTGGATATTCTCTTCCCAGCGCATGTTTGTGTCGCTTCTGTGTACGACCTTGGTTCAGTTCAGTTCCAGCTGTATCGTGTCAGGCCCTATCCACAGGACCCATTTTTCATTACTCTGGTCACAGCACCCCAACTTGGCTTTGGCACCCTGTCTGCTCCTGACCCGCAGTCTGGGCTGTCGGGTTGGGCTTGTTCCAGCCCTGGCTGGATCAGTTAGACCTTCTCCTGGAGTTCACATTTTGAATCGGCCAACCTGAACGCTTGCTTGTTGACTTGTGAGGCTGAGTCCCGAGAGAACGCCCCATCAGGGAGAGACTGCTGAATTCAGCATACGTTTATTGAATACCTACTGTGTTCGTTTCCTAGGGCTGCCATAACAAAGCACCACAAACTGGGTGGCTTAAAACAACAGGCGTTTACTTATTCTCTCACGGTTCCGGAGGATAGAAGTCTGAAATGAAGGTCTTGGCAGGGCCCTGCTCCTTCCAAAGGCTCTAGGGGAGGATCCTTCCTGGCCTCTCCCAGCTTCTGATGGTGGCCCACAATCCTGGGCGTTCCTTGGCTTGTAGACGCATCCCTCCCATCTCGGCCCCTCCATTGTCACGTGACCTTTCCCCCTCTATGTCTTCACATGGCCTTCTTATAAGGACACAGTCATTGGATTTAGGACCTACCCTAACCCAGTATGACCTCGTGTTAACTAATTACATCTACAGAGACTCTCTTTCCAAATAAGGTGACTTTCTGAGGTTCTGGGTGGCCATGAATTTTGAGGGGGACACTATTCAAGCCAGTACACCTACTACGAGCCAAGCTTTGTTCTAAACGCTGGGGTCACGGCCCTCGGGGAGATGCTTACGTTCTAGTGAGTGGGGCCGATCAACAAGCCAATGATCAGATGAAATTTCAGATTGTGATTAGTGTCATGAAGCAAATAAACAGAGTGATGAGACTGAGAGTGACCTCAGGGGAGGGTGGCTTTTGAGCTGGGCTGAATGAATGTAGGAAAAGCTGATGAAGAGCCAGAGAGATGTCAGTGAGCCAGAAAAACAAGGAGGGCAGCTCTGATGTCCTCAGCTAACACTGGCCAAGCAGGGCTGGAGGCTGTCTTGTGGGATGGAGTGGGGCGGGGGGAGGGGGACACAGGCGGGCCAGTCAAGGAGGGTCAGAGTCGCAGCAGCTGTCCCTGTATTGGGGACCCCAGGCGCCGTGAGGACATCTGTCCCAGTGGGAACGCCCAAGGCCGCCATATTGGCCGAAGCTCATTCAGCACCCTCCGCCCAGCGCCCACCTTTGAGGGCTGCGCTGCTTTGGCTCAGGAGCGGTGGTCCATCCTCCCCATGCCCCAGGGGCTTCGCTGACCTCCCCCTCCCCCCCATAGCGGAGGAAAAGAAGAAGCTGGTGGAGGAAAAAGCCGTGGAGATGGAGGAGCAAAACAAGGTCATTGCGGCGGAGAAGACTGAGGCCGAGACGGCCCTGGCCGAGGTCATGCCCATCCTGGAGGCCGCCAAGCTGGAGCTGCAGAAACTGGACAAGTCAGATGTGACCGAGATCAGGTAATGGCTGGCGCTCTCCCAGCGTGCTTGGCCACCAACGTCACTCCTGACAGTGATGATGAGATAATCACGGTTGTTCGGCATTTCTGCGCCGGCCGCTGTGCCAGGAGCTTTCCGTGGTGGGGATTGTTATCGTCTTCATCTGCAGACGAGGGACGTGGAGCCCAGGGAGGTGAGCTGACTCGCCTCAGGCCTCCCAGCCAGTTGGTGCCATGGCCCACTGGCCTTGAACCCCGGCTGACTCACAGAAGGAGACTGGGTTCCAGAAGGGGCTGGTGGGAGAGCTGGAGCCTTGTAAGTCAGTCCTTTTTACGGGAAGGACAGAGGAGTGTCTGCCCTAAAAGAGGCAGGGCCCTGGATGCAGGCAAGGTGTGCCGCAGGCTGAGAGCGGATGGGAGATGCCCTCATCCATTTCTAGCCAAATGATAGCCTTTTACAGGTGGGGAGAGTAGTGTTTTTTGTTTGTTTGTTTTTGGTTTTTTGCCCTACAGCGTGGCTTGTGGGATCTTAGTTCCCTGACCAGGGGTTAAACCTGGGCCCCGGCAGTGAAAGCGCTGAGCCCTAACCACTGGACCGCCAGGGAAGTCCTGGGAGAGTGGGTCTTTACTGTGGCCCCAGACATTCTGCAAAGCAGTCTGTAAAATGACTCCATCCCCCGCAGCCAGAGGGCCCATTTGCTGTCCAGAAGAGGGGTCTGGTGTGGAGCTTTCTCCCCTCCCCCCGTGGGGCGTGGTCCCCCCAGGGCACCGTTCGTGGATCTCGCTGGTAAGTTTAGCACCGCTAGTGAAGCCAGGAAGAAACGGTGTCCCGTCTGCCCTCTCCACCATCCCCCGCCCCCGTCATCGTGCTGCCAGGCCCCCCACGCGTGTCCCTGCATTAGGAGCCTCAGCTCTCTCCTCACTCCCCATCACGGCCTCATCTTCAGAAGGGGTTCCATCCTTCTGGTCCCACAGTCAGGTCTCCTGTGAGAGAGACTCCTGTCTCCAGGCTGGAAGCTGACCCTGCGTTTTGTGTTCCTGGCGGGATGGTGCTGCATCTCTGAGCTCATCTCTTTTGCTAAGGGCCGAGCAACATCCCTTGTCCAAGGTTGTGCTCTGGCTATTGGCTCATTTGTGAAACATGTGGATTTGAACAGAACGTTCAGCCAGTTCCAGGGCAGGGGGCCCGAGTAACTCCTGGGGGGTCATCCAGAGCTGCTGCTGCTGTTAGCAAGAGGTCATGATTTCAGAGCTTTGCAGTGTGATTGCAATGAAGGTATAAGGATGGATGTTTTAAAACTGCAGTAGCACGCACTGGAAGTTTAGACTGAGTTGTGGGAGAGACCCTCAACATGCACGTTTCCAAGGGAAACATCCAACCACTGGTTATACAGATTTGGGGCACTACTCCCAGGTCAGCAGCATAAAAACATTCTGAGAGCAGAGAGTTGGGAAGAAGTTTTGAGTATTTATTTGGAAAGAGTATTTATTTAATCCAAGAGTGGATTTCCATGGGACCACATGGAGCGTTTGATATGTGTCCCCTGCAGTTAGATGGGGTGCCTGCATCACCCCCGAGAAAATGAAACGGCCTATGGCCCAAAAGGAGAAATTTTTAAAATGTAATTATTGGAACAGGTAATATGTTGATGCATGGCTTTGCTTCTTACTGGCTGTGTGACCTTTGGCAAGTCACCTAACCTCTCTGTGCTGCAGTTTCCTTGTTTGTAAAATGTGGATGATAATAATTGTCCCCATGGCATCGGGGTTGTTACGAGGATCCAGTGAGCTATTACATAAAGAGCTCTCAGAACTGGGTTGAGCACAGAGTCAGTGCCATGTAAACATTAGCTAGGGTCATGGTTCCAACATCAAAATGATGTGCTATGAAAAGCTCCCTCTCACCTGTCCGCCATCAGCTTAGTTCCCCTCACCACATGACAGGTAACTGTTGCCATTCATTTCTTACATATCCATTCAGAGAGCTTTTGTGCATGTTCAAGGCAACCAGATATGCAAGTGTCTCTTCAGTTCCCGACGTTGGACTCTAAGGGTTGTAGAACAAGGGATACTTCTGTAGCCTTTTTTCTTTCCTTTTAAAATATAATTGGTAATATACTATACATATTTTTCTGCATCTTGGTTTTTTTTGCTTGAGACCTTGGAGATCTTTTGCATGTTGTTATATGAGAACTTCCTCAATATTTAAAAATAGCTCATCATAGCCCATTGGATGGCTGTACCATCATTTATTTAATCAGCCTCAATTTATGAATTTTTAGCTTATTTCCAGTCTTTTGCCTTTACAAACAGTGTGGCAAAGAATAACCCTGCCTTACTTCACTATGCACAAGTCCACTGGAAGGATACATTTTCAGAAGTGGAATTGCTGGGTTCCAAGGTGTGTGTGTTTATAATGTCTATAGCTGTTGCCTAATGCCCACCCGTAGGTATGGAACGGATTTACACTCCCAATGGCAATACATGCGAGTACCTGCTTTTTCATGGCCTTACCAACAGAGGGCGCTACTAAACACATGGATTTTTACTTGTTTTATAGATGGAAAATGGTATTTGTGTAGTTGTAATGTGCATTTCCCTTTTGATGAGTGAGGTTGGCCTTTTTTTCATATGTGAAAAATGTGTGTAAGAGTCCTGTGTATTTCATTTTCTGTGAACTGTTTATGTGCTTTGCCCATTTATCTTTTGGATTATTGTTACTGTTGCTTTTTTTTTTCTTATCCATTTCCATGGGCTTTTTATTTAATGGGGAGACTAGCTTTTTATCCATGATGTGAGTTGCAGATAGTTTTCCCAGTTTGTCATCAGCCATTTGACTTTATTTAGGAGGTTTTTGTGTGTGTTTGTGTTTGCCTTGTATAAATTTTTAGTTTTATATGGCAGATTTCAGCAATATTTTATTTTGTGGCTTTCGCTATTACCTCATACTTAAAAGGCCTTGCAACTGGAAGATTGTAAAATAATTTCCCCATGGTTTCATCCTGTACTTTTATAGTTTAATACTTTTATAGTGTTTACATTTAAGTCTTTGATCTCTTTGGGATTTTTCTTTGGGTTTAATGAGTTTGGATCCAGATGACTACAGTCTGGCTTTGTTTAGGCCATTTGGATGTTAAGAGTGATGAGCCAGCATTTAGGTCTTGACAATTTTATAATCCTTTAATTCTTTAAATAACACTTCCTTTCTGTAATACTCAATCCCCTTTGCAGAAATCATTAAGTGTTAAGGCAGGAAGATTAGGAGTAATGAAGATTAGCGGTGGATGTTTCTCTGGAGTATAAAAGGCTCCCTTTGTTACTGGCCTGCAATTTTACTTTTCTTCCTTTCCTTCATTCAGTATCATTGGGTGCCTACCGCCCGCCCACCCTATGCTGGCACCGGGGCTGAGAGGCAATGGGCCAGGCAGGGAGTCTTCACCGCATGGAGCTGACGGTCTGGGGGAGGCACGGGTGTGCACATGGGAATCTCACGTGTACAATAAAATTACCCAGGAGGAGGTCAGGAAGGGAGGGTCTTTGTTGCTATGACTGTGGATAATGGGGGACCTGAACTAGTCTGGGGGGTAGGTAGTCAGGGAAGATGACCCCCAGGAAGTGACATTTAAACTGAGACGTGGGATGGAGGCTGGAGCGGGGCTGGAAGGAGCTTGACTCGGGGGGAAAGCGGAGACGGTCAGAGTGTCTGGGGTAGAGTGAGGGGGTGGGGAGTGGGGCTTGTGATGGGTATTCTCCTCCAGCGAAGGCAGCATGGCGTCACCTCTGTCTGTCTGTCTCTCTCTCCCTGAGTTTCTTTTCTTTTCTTTTTAAAATTTATTTATTTATTTATTTTGGCTGCGCTGGGTCTTAGTTGCGGCATGTGGGCTCTTAGCTGTGGCATGCGGACTCTTAGTTGTGGCATGCAGGATCTAGTTCCCAGACCAAGGATCGGACCTGGGCCCCCTGCAGTGGGAGCGTGGAGTCTTACCCACTGGACCACCAGGGAAGTCCCCCCCTGAGTTTCTTTTGTGATAGAAGAAAGGAATCAAATGAAACAGAAACGCTTTCATTTCTCAGACTTGTAACTTTACTTTTTCGAACCCCTCGGTTATCTGGCACCACAACACTGTGTTCTGGATAAACGAGGTTCCTGGGCATGGTCTGTAAACTGGTAACAGAGAACTTCACTCAAAGGATTTGGGAGCTGAAAGGTTCCAGTTCCACTTCCCCATTTGATAGATGGGAAAGCTGAGAACCCCGGACCGTTCCTAACTTTCCGGAGGGCTCAGGACGCCACCCCAAGGCTTTTTCTGACTTGTGTCTGAAAACATCTCACTGATGATGATAATAATAATAATAATAATAATAATAATAATAATAATAATAATAATAATAATAATAATAATCCCTCCTTCTCAGATTATTCAGAGAGCAGTGGCCGGGGCCTGACCTTCATGAGCCCTGAAGGGAACCTTTTAAAAACAGTTGACAGCATGCCTGCTTTCGTAAGCGCCTAACGCCGCATAATTGAACCTTTCCCTGGTGACTCAGGACCATTACTTTAATCGTCGGGCTTTGTGCTGGAGTCATTGCCCTGGCTTGTCCCTAAGCTGTGTGGCTCCTCAGGCAGTGGGTGGGGGTCCCGGGGTCAGGAGGGGTCTGGGGGTTCAGAGCCTCCACACTGCTGGGCGGGTCAGGTTGTTCTCTCTCTGTGTCTCCCTCTCCCTCCCTCGGGGGCACTCTGGCCTCTCCCCAGGCTGCGCCCTGCTCTCCAGGGGCTCTTCCTTTCCCTTCCTTTCCTTTGCTTTTTCTTCATTGTTTTCCTTGTTCTTCTGTCTCCACGGCTTTTATGGCTTTTATAGATTTTGCCCGGCGCTGGTAGCCCGCCAAGCGGGCCCACTGGGTACAGTCAGTGTGCGACTCGTTCCTTCTTGGGTCTTTACGCTGATGCAGCCTTTCCGTCTCCTGATCCTTTTGGGTTTCCAGTTCTCCAGAGGGTCGAGGGTGCTGGACATCCGAGTGTTGGAGCAGCAGAGTGATGGTCTAGCTTCATCAAAGACAGAGACAACAGCTCCCATAGCCTGAAGGATGCCAGGGTGCGGGATGGGCTATGTGGACACAGGCAGGCCATCCCAACACTTGAGCACTGTTTCTTTGCCTCGTAAGTGGAAAATAGGATGATGATGATAGTGATAATAATGACAGCGGCTACCACCTAGTGTCTGAGCAGTCACCCCAGGGTGTCACTAAAAACACAGACTCTCAGGCTCCACCCTGAGCTGCTGATTGAGGGGTGGCCCGGGTTTGCACTGAATGACACCCTGCTGTGTTCCTGGCGCCCAGTCCGATTCCAGGAGCCCGATCTGGCACATGATGGATGAGACCCAGTCCCTGCCCTTGGAGAAGCCCACCCCCAGGAGCGCAAGTTGGTGTTGGGACGTGGCTTCCGTTGTTTCCACGCAGTATCGCATCCGAGAAACGACTCACCATCTTTCGGGAACTCTCCTTCAGGCCAGGTCCTGCGTCTGATCCACGTGTGCGTCCCTTTCTCCCCAGGTCATTTGCTAAGCCCCCGAAGCAGGTGCAGACGGTCTGTGAATGCATCCTCATCATGAAGGGGTACAAAGATCTCAACTGGAAAACCGCCAAAGGCATGATGTCCGACCCCAACTTCCTGAGGTCTCTGATGGAGATTGACTTTGATTCAGTTACCCAGAGCCAAGTTAAAAATATCAGAGGTGAGTGTAGACAGATGTAGGATTGTCAGCCTGGCGGCTCAGTCTCTGGGGCCGGGAGGGAGAGCGAGGAGGGGGCTTGTCGCAGGCAGACCCGCCCATCGTGGTCAGATGGTGTCGCCGTGGCGTTGCCGGTGGAAGAGGCGGGATGATCGTCCCCAGAGGAAGACAGCGGCAGGGAGGGTGGTTGCTGGATGGGCAGTGGCGGTGGATGCCCGATGAATGTGTGATTCAGCAACGGGTCTGGTTTTCCCTAGTAGGATACGTGACTGTCTTACGGAGCCCACCCTGCCTCGTCTCCTGTGCATCTTGTCCGATGGGCGTAGTGGTGCCAAGAATTGGTCTTACGGGCAGAGGACTTGAATAGACATTTCTCCAAAAAAGATACACAAATTGCCAATAAGCATATGAAAATATGCGTAACATTAGTCACTAGGAAAACGCAGATCAGACCACAATGAGGTACTGTTCAGACCCACTGGGATGGTATCATTTAAACAAAACCACACAAAACTACAAGTGGAGGAGGGGAGGATATGGAGAACTTGCAACCCTCGTACAGTGTTTGTAGAAATGTAAAATGGTGTGGAAAACAGTTTGGCAGCTCCTTAGACAGTTAATCATAGAATTACCATGTGTCCCAACCACTCCACGCCTATGTATAGACCCCAAAGAATAGAAAACAGGTATTCAAACAAAAGCTTATACACAGATGTTCCTGACAGCACTATTTGCAATAGCCAAAAGGTGGAGACAACCCAAATATCTATCAATGGATGAATGGATAAACAAGAACAAACATATCCACACAATGGAATATTATTCAGTCATAAAAAGGAACAAAGTGCTGCTGTGTGCTACAGCATAGATGAACCTCAAAAGCATGATGCTAAGTGAAAGAAGCCAGGCATAAAAGGTCACGTATTGTAATTCCATTTATATGAAATATCTGTAGGTAAATAGGTAAATCCACAGGGATGAAGAGCATATTAGTGTTTGCCAGGGTTTGGGGAGGGGAAATGGGTTGTCACTGCTTAATAGCTATGAAGTTTCCTTCTGAGATGATGAGAATGTCTTGGAACTAGATAGAGGTGAGGCCTGCAAAATCTTGTGAATCTACTAAATGCCACTTTAACATGTTTATTGTTTAACATGTTTATTTAACATGTTTAATTGCACACTTTAACGTGTTCATTTTATGTTATGTGAATTTTACCTCAATTTTTTAAAATGGGTATTCGGGGAAAAAAAACAGAATTGGTCTAACCTTGACTTCCCTTGTGCCTTTTGCCAGTATGAAGTCTTCTGTAGGTCCTGGAGGGTGGGTGAGGAGCGGGAGTGGCACCACCCACCCCATCCCCCCATTTCAGTTACAGATGCCTGCATTCCCCCTGAGCCTGATTCCTGACCTGCCCCAGAGCTTAGCCAGTGAGAATGATGTTCGTCTTTTTCAAAGGCAGTAAAAGTTCATCGGGTCACTGTTTATCACGGTGGTTTGTTCGGAACTTGACCATCAATGCATTTTTTCAGCCACTTAAAAAAAACAAAACAAAGCTAATCGAAACACAAAGGATAACAGCAACTACAAAAACCCAAGGGACTCTCTTTACCCGATCGTTGGATGGGCTTCCATTTATGTGAAGTTACTCCCAGGGTGAGGGTGCAGGTGGAGGTGATGGTGCCCTGTAATAACCTATGAACCCCAGTTAGCTGCCAGCTCTGAGCCACCTTGGTGCCCAGTTGGGGGGTCCCCACTGATGCCCTGGGTCCCCGGGGGCTGCTGGGTGTCACACGGAAGTTCCTGTGTCATAGGATGTCCTGGGCGGCAGTAACATGTGCCCCTCACTCACATCTTAAACATCCACTTACACAAAATTCATTCGGGGTTGGACCCACCTGTTGTCCGTGGGAAAGCTGTCCGGATCCCGCTCACAGGCTTACCGAGGAGAAGGAACTAGTTACACTTACTTTGTTAGTAGGCAGTTTATTTCCCATTTTATTTTCCCAAGACGAAGCTCACCGCTCATCGAAATCATTGCGTCTTTGACCTTTAGGCCTCTTGAAGACCCTCAATACCACGACTGAGGAAATGGAAGCCGTGAGCAAGGCAGGCTTGGGGATGCTGAAATTTGTGGAAGCTGTGATGGGCTACTGTGACGTTTTTAGAGAAATCAAGCCCAAGAGAGAAAAGGTATTGCCCATCTGTAAGACCTGCACACTTCTGCCAAGAGATCGTTTTGGAGTCAGAATGAATGTGTCCACAGCTTTACTGGGGAAATTCTGGCAAGGTTCTGATTTTAAACTGCATAAATATTTTTTCCCCCAGTAAATAATAACCCTGAATTATAGCTCTCATTTAGATGTAATGTGAACTGACAGAACCAAAGTCTGAAAGATTTTTGAAGAAAAGAGGGTAAAATCACTCTCTAGGGCTAAAGCAGAGTTTCTCACCCTGGGTGCTACTGACATTTTAGACTGGATCCTTCTTTTTAGGGGGGCTGTCCTGGACACTGTAGGATGTTGAGCAACATCGCTGGCCTCTACCCACTGGATGCCGTTGTCCCTTCCCCCAAGTTTTGACAACCAGAAATGTTTCCAAACATTGTCATGTGTCCCTTGGGGGGAAAAATCGGTCCCTGTTGAGAACCACTGGGTTAAAGGAACATGCAGAAGACACAATACAAAGAGAATTGTATGAGGTTGATTCTACTGTTTTGAGCCATATTTTGACATTGCTTTGTAAGTCAGGATTTTATCACTCAGAAAACTTAGAACCCATAGTAGGACCAATACAGTCTTCAGTGCATTCTTTTGAGTTTTTGGCTTAGAATCACAGGGTCCTCTTACTGGGACCTTAGTACACACGAAAATTAAGCCGTCTGCTAACTCGGATGCAGGACGTCTTTTTTCTAATGGGATGTAGGGCTTTTGCATCAAACCACTGAAGAAGTCACTAAGAAAAGAAGCCGTGTGCCTCGCTATGACATAGGGTGGCCCCAGAGGGTAGGGACAGCATTAGAAATGCAGGTGGAGGACTTCCCTGGTGGTCCAGTGGTTAGGACTCAGCACTTTCACTGCCGTGGGTCCGGGTTTGATCCCTGGTCGGGGAGCTAAGATCCCACGAGCCTCACGGCATGGCCAAAAAAAAATTGCAGGTGGACATAAGCCCAGGTGTGAGACTGACTGTCTTATCCCCACCTCACGGCCGTCCTTTTCCCCGTCGTTCTGCGAACTGTCTTCACGTAGGTGGCCAGGCTGGAGCGGAATTTTTACTTGACCAAACGTGAGCTGGAGAGGATCCAGAATGAGCTGGCAGCGATCCAGAGAGAACTGGAAGCCCTGGGGGCCAAGTACGAGGCGGCCATACTGGAGAAGCAGCAGCTGCAGGAAGAAGCCGAGATCATGGAGAGACGGCTGATCGCGGCCGACAAGCTCATCTCGGGGCTGGGGTCTGAGAATGTCAGGTCAGCCTGGGTGACGAGCCTTCCCGCTAAGCAGCTCTAAGCCAGACTTTGTGGTTTGTGAGTGAACAGCCGCAGTGCAATTTCTCGCCACGTGGAGTCTTTATTCCACGCCGCATTTTGAGCTGAAAACCGTGTGAAAAAGTTCTGATTTTACTATTATCATGTTTAAAGGTGGCTAATGGCCATTTTATAGATTCTTTTAAAAATAGGTATTCAGTGTTATTTACTGAGTGACTGTTAAGGGGAGGCCTGGCAGCGGTGGAGACAGGGGGAAACCAGTGACCTAGGGCCTGGGAATGTTTGCTTCTTGATGACCTTTAACCCCAAGTCCCTTCTGGATGGGTCTGGAGGAGGAGCCCACTTCTGTCTCTGGACCCTTGTGGCTGGTTCAGTCCTGAGCTTCAATTTTCAATAGGTGGAGCTGTTTGATGCTTATGGGCAAGAGGCCCACTGGGCCATAGCTGGTCCACTGGATGTGACAATAGTTTCTTACCTGGCGCCTGTAAAAATGGTATAGAAAACACTGGAAAATATTGTTTGCTTATGGGAAACAAACCATTTTCAATATGTCTATTTTTTTGTTTGTTTGTTTTTGTTTTGGCCGCGCCGTGTGGCATGTGGGATCTTAGTTCCCCAACCAGGGATCGAACTCTTGCCCCCTGTACTGGGAGCACGGAGTCTTAACCACTGGACCGCCAGGGAAGTCCCTCAATATGTCTAAAACCTAGAAGACTTTGACCATTTACCAGAAGAGGCCAAATGAAACACCTGATTTCTTTTATCTTAGACAGAATTTTGTCACCAAGCAGGACTAGGGCTCGTGCTCAGCTGGGCGTGTTTTTAAGCTATTGATCAGGCGTTTGGAAACAATGCGATTACTATCTAATACGTATCTTTGAGACAAAATGCAGCCCCCAAACATTTATCGAGGCCTCTGTTAGGTGCTGGGATCTGCCGAGCTCTGCCGAGCTCTGGACTTGAACAAAGCCTTTGAAAACGTTGGGTTCACTAGGCAGGGAAATGGCAAAGTGAGCTGGCGATCTCTGTCCTCTAGAAGAAAAGAACATCTCAGAAAATGTTTCCTTCTGGCTAGCCCCCTCCCGGCCGTGTGTCAGGCTGGCTCTTCTAGAAGGTTCCTTCGGGTTGTGCCGGAATGTGACTGCTCACGGCAGCCCCCGCCTCCCACGCCAGGTGGCTGAACGATTTGGACGAGCTGATGCACCGGCGCGTGAAGTTGCTGGGCGACTGCCTGCTGTGCGCAGCCTTCCTGAGCTATGAGGGCGCCTTCACGTGGGAGTTCCGCGACGAGATGGTCAACCACGTGTGGCAGAGCGACATCCTGGAGCGGGGGGTCCCCCTGAGCCAGCCCTTCCGACTCGAGAACTTGCTCACGGACGACGTTGAGATCAGCAGGTGAGGGCGATCCCGGGCTGGGAGGACGGCGGGGCACAGAGCCCGGGGGGCATGCGGCTGACCCACCTGCACAGAGACGGCAGGGAGCACTGCCCGCCCAGCTCCCCTGCCTCGGAGGCTCCCCGTCGGCTCACAGCTCGGCCAGAAAAATCCCCACCTCCCCTGTCGCTGCCCCTTCCAGGTGGGGCTCCCAGGGGCTGCCCCCCGACGAGCTCTCGGTTCAGAACGGCATCCTCACCACCCGGGCCAGCCGCTTCCCCCTCTGCATCGACCCGCAGCAGCAGGCCCTCAACTGGATAAAGAGAAAAGAGGAGAAGAACAACCTGCGGGTACGGCTGCCCCCCCCCACACCCCCCACCCCCCACTGCTCCACATCCTCGCCCTCCTGCTGTCCTTGGGGCCCAGCCTGGTTCTCCCCTGTCCCAGGCCTCCAGCAAGGCCGAGCTGAAATGCCACCACCCTGAGGCCCCAAGCAGAGCCCTCCCCTTCCTGGCCCGCCCACCCTGTTGAGTCTTGGAGGGCGGCTTGAACCACCTCGGATTTGACTCTGCCCTTTGCCTATTCATTGCCCTGTGGGTCCCCTGAAGGCAAAGACGGTGCTCTGTTCATCTTTGCGTTCCCCCTACGCAGTGCAGAGCCAAGTGGCCTTAGATGCTCGGTCACTTTCATTTTGGGGGGCAGGGGAGGGGCTTGATTGAGATATAATTCATCTACCATACAATCCACCCATTTGAAGAATACAGTTCAGTAGCTTTTAGTATATTACACATCGAGTTGTGTAACAATCACCAGGATCAGTTTTTATCACCCTCCTCCAAAAATGCTGTATCCTTTAGCCATCACCACCCCCAAAACTTCCATTTCCCCTCCTGCCCCCTAACCCCCAGCCTCTGACAACCACTAATATATTTTCTGTCTCTATAGATTTGCCTATTCTGGACATTAAGTATGAGTGGGATTGTACAGTATGTGGCCTTTTGTGACTGGCTTCTTTCATTTAGCATAATGTTTTCAAAATACATTTTCCCTGCTTAGGCGAATCCAACGTTTTCAAAGGCTTTGTTCAATTCCAGGGCTCAGCAGAACCCGGCATCTAACACGGGCCTCGATAAATGTTTGTGGGACACATTCTGTCTCAAAGATATGTATTAAGTACAATACTAATCACATTGTTTCCAAATGCTTAATCAACACATATTGTAGCATGTATCAGTCCTTCATTCCTTTTTATGGCTAAATAATAGTCTGTTGGATGGATGCACCACAATCTGTTTACCTACATATCAGTTGATGGACATTTGGGTTGTTTCTACTTTTTGGCTGTCATGAACGGTGCTGCTGTGAACATTCATGTGCAAGTTTTTTGTGGGCATGTGTTTTTAATTTTCTTGGGTGAAATTGCTGGGGCGCAGTTACCTTTTAACTGAAATAATGAACAATTCATGATTTTCCATTTTTATCTTTTCCTTGTTTTTTCTGGTCCTTGCTTCCAGGTATGTACATGAAGGTAGGGGAAGCATCCCAAGGTCGGGGGAGGGGAACATCCACCCCCAAAATTCACATATAACTGTAGTGGGACAGATATCATCAGTGCAGGAATATTCCTTGACGTCCCTCTTCCCTGAGCCTTCCAGAGAGTTCTGCAATTGCCAGACCTCTCCTAGCCCCAATCCTACTCCTATCCCCATCCTATCTCTTAAAGAGGGAGGGTTCAACTTACGGGGTGAGAGGCTAAGTACATCAATGTAATAAAAGAGGGTGGAGAGGAAGGAAAGAGGAGGTCCCAGGGGCTGAAATAGAGGAAAAGTTTTTACAGATGTTTTGAGAAAAGAGATAAGACAGCAGTCCTAAGGTTTGGAGAGGAGTGAACTTTTTTTTTTTTTTTTTTGTGGACTCTGTGTTTGGATCCTTTTTGAGGTCTTCTGAGAGATGTGATGAGATTCTCTCCTAATCACTTTTGGCTACTGACCTGTGCTTTTTGAATGAGAGGCTGCTCAGAGCCCGAACCTCATGGTTTATACGGGTTACATGCCCTGCTTCTCTCCCTGTTCTGTTTTCCCCTCTGCCTCCCTTCAAGGTGCTGACATGTCCCCTGCCACCTCCAAGGATTTGTTTCCCCTTGAATCTGGCGAGTGAGCTGATTTTTAGCATCTGCCTCCTCTCCCTTCCAGGTGGCTTCCTTTAATGACCCCGACTTCCTCAAGCAGCTGGAGATATCCATAAAGTACGGGACGCCTTTCCTGTTCCACGATGTGGATGAGTACATCGACCCTGTGATTGATAACATCTTAGAAAAAAACATCAAGGTCTCCCAAGGACGGCAGTTTATCATACTGGGAGACAAGGAAGTAGATTATGATTCGAATTTCAGACTGTATCTGAACACCAAGCTGGCCAACCCCAGATATAGACCATCCGTGTTTGGGAAAGCCATGGTGATCAATTATACTGGTAAGGATGTACAGAGCCTTAGTGCCGAATTTTAGGTGGAGACCACAATCTGAGCTCAAGGCTTTCATGGGACATCACTTCATTTGGTGAATCATTCTCAGAGTCACATCTTTCATAGTCAACCAATCAGTTCTTTTTGGTTTGCTTTCTGAGGCTGCACCGTGCGGCATGTGGGATCTTAGCTCCCCGGCCAGGGATCGAACCCATGCCTCCTGCATTGGGAGTTCAGAGTCTTAACCACTGGACCCGCAGGGAAGTCCCAACCCATCAGTTCTTCATGAGGAAGCCACACCACAAGGTTTGGGGGCCTTTAGAAGGCAATGAGTTATGTGTCTTGAGATGTGCTGAGTCTGGACCACGGGGCTCAGACATTCACCCTCGGAGTGAGGTGAGACCCCTTTCTGCTGCAGCAGGTAGTTATACTGTATTTGTGTATTTAAATACACAGTATGATTTTGGATCTCCCTCTTCCTCTCAATTGAATTCGGTTAGGAATTGAATGCCACTTCCCACATTTTCTAGGGTGGTCACACGGGTTCCTAGGTAGGTTAATCAGGTTTGGGTACGCGTTAGGAAGTCCCCTGGCGGTCCAGTGGTTAGGACTCGGTGCTCTCACTGCCAAGGGCCTGGGTTCGATCCCCGGTTGGGGAACTAAGATCCCATAAGCCGCGTGGCTTAAAAAAAAAAAAAAAAAAGTTTGGGTATAAACCCGGATGTCTAACGAGGGTCCCCCAAGATGTGGGCGCCCTGGGTTTGACTTCAGTGCGTCTTCACACTTGCTGCCCACTACTCCAGGTAACCGCATCTCTGTTTTGTTCTGGCCCGTATTTCTCACCTGGGGCTTCGGTGGGAGAGCGAGTCCTCGCGTTCTGGGATGCTGGGCCCGCCCTGCACTTGCCCCAGGCGCTGCTGTGTAGGGAGACGAGACGGTGCCCAGGCTGGCAGGGGGACGCGGTGCTGAGGGCCTCCCCTCGCCCCCCCGCAGTCACGCGGAAGGGCCTGGAGGACCAGCTGCTGGGCGTGCTGGTGGCCTGCGAGAGGCGAGAGCTGGAGGAGCAGAGGGGGCATCTCATCCAGGAGACGAGCGAGAACAAGAAGCTGCTCAAGGACTTGGAGGACTCCCTCCTCCGGGAACTGGCCGCCTCCACGGGGAACATGCTGGACAACGCGGAGCTGGTGCAGACCCTGGAGGAGACCAAATCCAAAGCCACGGAGGTACGAACCGTGCGGAAAGGTGTACCGGTCCTGGCCACGGAGGCCCAGGGGCGTTCCCAGGGACCCCTGTGCACCCACTCAGCCTCTCTTAATTGAGAGCGATAGAAAACCTGGGCCTACGTGGCTTAGGTCCAAAGGGAACTCATCGGCCTAGAAAACAGAAAAGTCGAGGGATGGCTTCAGGCAGGGCTGGATCCAGGACTCCAAGCATATCATCCAGGGCTCAGTTTCTCTCCATTTCTGGACCTTCTGCTGTGTTGGCTTCATTCTCTGCCTCCCTGTGGAGCCAAGCTCCCCTCCTGGTCACAAGCTGGGCCTGGCTTCATGTCCACTGAGGTTCAAGTCCAAAGAGAAGAATGAGAATCTTTTCCTGTCACTGAAGTCACGTGCTCACCCCAAACCACTCCCACGGGCTGGGGATGCCATGTGTGGATTCGCTGGACCTCACTCACCTGATCCCCTCCTGGCCTCGGGGTTGGGCCCCACATGTGAATGAAAGGAGGAAACTGTGGGTCTCTAGATCAAACTCAGGGACTGTTACTAGGAGGAGGGGGCAGGGGGGCAGGGGGGTTCTAGCCACAAATATCTACCACATCTCGCGAGAGGCTGGGGGCCCTTCCTGTCAGCGCTGCATGGGTTTCTTTGCTGCCGCCCTCCCCCCCCACCCCCGCCCTCTGCCTTCTTACTTTCTCGCCCATCTCGTACGTCTTCCTGGTTTCGGCTGTAAGTGGCAACGTGTGCCTCTTCTTCAGGTATCAGAGAAGCTCAAGCTGGCGGAGAAGACAGCCCTGGACATCGACAGGCTGCGGGACGGCTACCGGCCGGCCGCCCGGAGGGGCGCGATCCTGTTCTTCGTGCTGTCGGAGATGGCCCTGGTGAGCTCCATGTACCAGCACTCCCTGATCGCCTTCCTGGAGGTCTTCGGCTTGTCACTCAAGAAGTCGTTGCCTGACTCCATTCTTATGAAGCGATTAAGGAACATCATGGACACGCTGACCTTCAACATCTATAACTATGGCTGCACAGGTGAGCACCTGCTCGCACCGATTTAGGACCGATGCACTCTGTGCGCGTCTGTCTGTGTGTCCAAATTTCCTCTTCTTATAAGGACACGAGTCGGATTGCATGGGGGCCCTCCCTAACAGCCTCATTTTATTTTTTAATTTTTTTAAATTAATTTTTATTGGAGTATAATTGCTTTACAATGTTGTGTTAGTTTCAGGTGTACAGCAAAGTGATTCAGTTATACGTATACGTACATCCACTCTTTTTTAGATTCATTACAGAGTATTGAGCAGAGATCCCTGTGCTATACAGCAGGTTCTTATCAGTTGTCTATTTTATATATAGTAGTGTGTATATGTCAATCCCAGTCTCCCAATTTATCCCTCCTCCTGCCCTTTCCCCCTTGGTAGCCATGAGTTTATTTTCTACATCTGTGACTCTATTTCTGTTTTGTAAATAGGTTCATTTGTACCATTTTTTTTAGATTCTACATATAAGCGATATCATATGATATTTGTCTTTCTCTGTCTGACTTACTTCACTCAGTATGACAATCTCTAGGTCCATCCATGTCACTGCAAGTGGCATGATTTCGTTCTTTTTTATGGCTGAGTAACCTAATCAACTCTTAGAGGCCCTGTCTCCAGCTCTGAGGTACTGGGTATTAAGGCTTCAACTTATGGATTTTGAGGGGGACACAGCTCAAAACTGTGTTGGGTAGGAAACAGGTTGAGGGCTATCCTACAGGGCTCACTTAAGTAACCAACCCTTCTAACACATATAAGGTAGAATTCAAATCACACATTTTGACTTACATGTTTTTTTTCCTTCTGTTAAAAAAAAAACAAAAACAAGAACTCTAGTGCTTTGCGTCTTCCTATCCATAAAGAGTGTGTTGATGGCACAGGCTTACTCTGCAATAGAGATCGGCCAAATCTGTCCCACCGCCTGCTTTTGTAAATAAAGTTATATTGGCACACAGCCACACCCGTTTCTATACAGATCGTCCATGGCGGCTTTCACAGTACAATGGCAGAGTTGAGTAGTTATGACAGAGACTGTCTAGTCTGCAAAGCCAAGTCGATTTACTCTCTGGCCCTTTATAGAAAGTTTGCTGATACCTCTTCTCCACTGTAAGAACTTTTGCTTTGAGTCAGGCAAACGACCAGCACTTCATTCAGAAGGTGGCCCTGAACCTCCATCATACGGTCCTTCATCTGCTTGGGGGGGACCCCCCCCTCCTCTTCCCACGAGGGCGTGGTAAGTGCCGCCCGGAGACGTGACCATTTCAGGTGCGTACGAGCGAGGGTCACTGCCCGTTGCACTTTTGGGCATGACGTGTCAATTGAGCTCATAGTTTTTGCACGCAGGTGTTCACGGACACCAAATGCAAAGATGGCTAAATGCAACTAACTGTGCAGTTGAGGTGCTTCAGTTCATTTCTCTGAAATTTAAGCATGGTGTGCATAAGAAACCCTGTGTTTAAATGCATTTGTTTTATCCAGACCCGTCTGTTGTTTCTCTTCAGGGTTGTTTGAGAGGCACAAGTTACTTTTTTCTTTCAATATGACTATCAAGATAGAACAAGCAGATGGGAGAGTCCCCCAGGAAGAATTAGATTTCTTCTTAAAAGGTAATGAATTTACCTCGTTTCATGCTTCCCAACTCCCTGGACCCACGTTGCACATGTGTATGAGTTTGTTCACCAAAACAAACAATAGCAGAAATTTGCCTTCCTTAAAACTTGGCTTCCAATAGCACTGCTTTAGTAAATATCTCAGTTGACTGTTCCAGCCTCAGAGATAGTTTGAGTTAACTCAGAGCAGCCAGCCTCTGCCTTAAGGCTGCCCTGAGGCTGGAAGCCATGCAGAGCTTCCTGGCTGGAGTTACGGACGGTGACAGGGGAAGCCTAACCCTCTTCTCTTTCCAGCCCCCTTTTGAGAAGTGGATTTTCCCCCAAAGTGAGGGAAGCCCAGGAATGGAGCTGCTTACTCTTCCCCGTGTGTTGGTGTCGGCTGTTTACTTCTCTTATCCTGTTGTGATTAGGAAACATTTCCCTGGAGAAAAGCAAACGGAAAAAACCCTGTGCTTGGTTGTCTGACCAGGGATGGGAAGATATCATTCTTTTATCAGAGATGTTTCCAGACAACTTTGGGACTCTTCCTGATGATGTGGAGACACATCTGACTGTCTGGCAGGAGGTGAGCAAGTGTTCTCTTTCTCCTCCTTCCCTTCCCCGCATGTCACTAATCTCCACACTTAATCTGTAGCCTAACTCCCTATGAGTGTGAAGATCTGCCTCCGAGTGGCTCGTGCAGAGTGTAGCCAATGCCCTCTAACTCCCTGGATGGAATTCTCCTTTATCTAGTTCAGCTAGTTTTGTGGGAGAACTATCCAACTATCTCTCCATCTGTCTATCTATCCATTTGTCCATCCATCCATCCATCCATCTGTCCATCTGTCTATCTATCCAGTCATCCATCCATCTGTCCATCTGCCTCTATCTGTCTGTCCATCCATCCGTTCAAGAAACTTTTTGAGCATCTGTGGATGGACCATGTCCCTTGATGGGCAGTGGGAACTCAACAGTCCATAAGACTCAGTCCATCCCTTCCTAAAGTTCAGAGTTTGGGGGGTAGAAAATGACAGATCTGACTAGACGTGGCCTGTAGATTTCATCCCTTTACAGGGGCTCTTGGGACCTTCACATAAAAAGGGGGGCCTATATCATTTCTCAGTTGACGCCAGCATGAATGTTCTTTGCTTTTCCCAGTGGTATGACCTGGATTCACTTGAGCAGTTTCCATTCCCCCTGGGTTATGATGACAACATCACCCCTTTCCAGAAGTTGCTTATTTTGCGCTGTTTCCGTGTGGATCGGGTATATCGGGCCGTGACCGACTACGTGACTGTAACAATGGGAGAGAAGTGAGTTGCTTGTGTTTGCTTGGCCCTTTCTGTGGGGTAGAATATCTAATGTCACCCCTTCCTGGACTCACGGATGGCAGTGGGGGGCCAGCTCCAGCGAGGGCTGCCTTTGAGCATGATTTGGTAGCCACTCTAGAGCAACGCTGTTTAAGAGAAATACAGTGTGAGTGACATACGTAATTTCAAGTCTTCTGGTAGCCACATTCAAACAGAAGCAGATGAAATTAATTTTAATGACAGTTATCATAAGCATATAAAATATATATTAATATATAATAATATACATATAATATTTACTAATAATAAGTAACTGTATTTAATTATTAAATGATACAAATGAACCTATTTACAAAACAGAAACAGACTCACAGACATAGAAAACCAACTTATGGTTACCAAAGGGGAAAGGTGAGGGGGAGGGCTATATTAGGAATTTGGGAGTAAAATATACACACTACTATATATAAAATAGATAAACAACAAGGACCTACTGTATAGCACAGGGAACTATACTCAATATTTTGTAATAACCTAGATGGGAAAAGAATCTGAAAAAGAATATATATATATATAATCACTGAATCACTTTGCTGTACACCTGAAACTAACACAACATTGTAAATCAATTATACTTCAATTAAAAAAAGTAAATTTATAAAAAAGGAAACAGTCAAAATTAATTTTAATAACAATCATCATAAGTTATATATATTAATATATCATATAATATAATATAAATAATATGTATTAATAATGAATTATATTTAACTCAAATATTAAAATATTATCTCAACATGTAATGGATTGAGATATTTTGCATATTTTTTTGATATTAAGGCTTTAATCTCCTGTGTGAATTCACAGGTACAGCACATCTCAGTTTGGACTAGCCACACTTCAAGTGCTCAATAGCCACACGTGCCTGATGGCTCCCATATTGGTAGCTCTGGAATTGAGGGCGAAGCCGGATGGGTAACTTAGGGTGACAAACTCAAATCTGCCTCCACGGCCGGTGGGTGATGGAGAGGACTGAGCGTGGCTGGGCGAGCACTGGGGCCCACTGGAGAGGTCAAGCCCTGGCCAGCAGCCCCTTAACTCCTGCTGACTGATGCCAGGTGGCGGCGGGGACCCAGATCTCTGACTCTTCAAAGGAAACTAGAAATTTGGATTTCTACATGATATCTCCCAATCGTTATGTGCTGGCAACTAATTTTTTAAAAATCTCGAGATGCAGGCCATTCAGGACACGCCTGTGGAGCCGCCGGTGTGGGACCTCTGGGCTCAGTGCCCAGGGCACGTCCACCTGGAAGGCCGGCTTGTCAGGAGGCATGCAGCTCAGTACAGCTCCTGAACCACCCAACCTGGATGTACCGGGCTCTGCAGAGAGGTCCCCATCACCCAGGAGCTTATTACCGTCCAGTGAATGAGATGTGTGTAAAAACTGGATTCCAAAACAAGGCTGAGCAAAGAGCCATACCAGAGGAACAGTCAGAAGGTTCTGGACACTGGGAGGAAGAGCGCTGGTCGGACTGGCCGGCCCCTGCCTGGTGCTGTCCTCCCGGGAGCGTTTTCCAGTTGTGTTTCTTTCCCCAGGTACGTGCAGCCTCCGATGATCAGCTTTGAAGCCATCTTTGAGCAGAGCACACCCAACTCGCCCATTGTGTTTATCCTGAGTCCTGGCTCTGACCCTGCCAGTGACCTTATGAAATTAGCCGAGCACAGTGGTTTTGGAGGGAACCGCCTCAAATTCCTTGCCATGGGTCAAGGTCAAGAAAAGGTAAATTGTTGTTGGAAGGAACAAGCTCTAAATGTGGGTGAGGTCACCGGCCCTGTTAGGAATGAATTAACGAATGTTTGGCTTTAAGCTAAGAGTGCCGCCCCACACACACAAGTGCCGTGCATTTCCGGTCTACGGAGCAGTAATCAAATGTCACAGCGATGACAGTGTGAACAGCAGTATAGTTCTAGAGCTAACCTGCTGTGATTGCCCAGCCTGGTACCGTCGGTATGTTCTGCTGCTTCCAAAGCCCCTTCACATCCAGTCTTTCTCTCCCTCAGCCCTTGCAAGAGCCGCGTTTTGGATCACGGCTGTCACTGCCCCAGTGGCAAGGCCAACTGGTCAGGGGGCAGGTGCCACTGTGTCCGAGGTTGGAGCTCTGGGGGCTGAGGGAGGCCAATGAGTGCAGCCCAG
The DNA here is from genome assembly GCF_965194805.1 of Balaenoptera borealis. Lineage (NCBI taxonomy): Eukaryota > Metazoa > Chordata > Mammalia > Artiodactyla > Balaenopteridae > Balaenoptera > Balaenoptera borealis. Next base: position 85,607,391 of record NC_138875.1, read on the forward strand.
CGGACCTGGGTGGCCCCGGAGGAAGTCTAAAGGGTTGCTTCTTCAAAGGCTCCCTCTGTAGCTCCTGGACCGCTGGCTCCTCTGTGGCTTCTGCTGCAGCGGCCAGTAGTTTCCTGGTGCCTGCAGCGGGTCTCTGGGAGAGCACGGGGTGGTGTGGCAGTGGGACGCCGACTCTTCCTTTCTGTCTCTGTCGGAGCAGGTGGCCCTACAGCTGCTGGAGATGGCGGTGGCTCGAGGGCAGTGGCTGATGCTGCAGAACTGCCATCTCCTGGTCAAGTGGCTGAAGGATCTGGAGAAGGCCCTGGAGAGGATCACCAAGCCCCACCCCGACTTCCGCCTGTGGCTCACCACGGACCCCACCGAGGGCTTCCCCATCGGGATCCTGCAGAAGTCCTTGAAGGTCTGGCTGCAGGACAGACAGACATGCCCACGGCTCGGTTCCTTACCTCACTCCCGTTTTGCTGTGTGCGTGTGTGTGTTTAGGATAGAGTTGGGACCCCATGGACACCCCTCCCCTTTCCCAATTCCATTTCTCCCTCTCCCGTCAGAGGGAAGCACTGTCCAGAATAGGGTGACAATTATTGGGTGACAGTGACGACTCCCAGGCCCGTCTGTATCACTTCTGCGTGTCCTCAAAACAATTTCTGGGTTAGTTTTCATGGACTTCACATTTATCCTTTTTAACTCTAATGATCAGCCCTCCCACAGCCCGCAGAACTGGAGTGCTTGTGTGTGTAAGTTTCAAGGAGTTTACGTGCCCTGTTTAATTTAGTCTCTGGGAACATTTTGGGGAATGGTTTCGTCATCTCTCTCTTCCTCCAGGACAGGGAGAGGGAAAAATTAGCTACTTCTATTTTACATTTGAGGATCCCATGGATCAGAGGCGGTTGAAAGAGCCTTCCTGGGGTCGTTTGATGAGTCAGGGCAGAGCTGGAACAACGTCTAGTTTTTAACTCATTCACGTGGGCCCTTGGGAATAAGGAAGATGGCTTTGCAAGGACGGAGGGAAAGCCAAAACGTCTGCAGTCTGCACACTCTTCAGAGCCCTGCTCGAGGGCCTGGGGTTTCCGTCACCATCGGTCTTTGCTTCCGACAGGTTGTCACCGAGCCACCCAACGGGCTGAAACTCAACATGAGAGCGACGTACTTCAGGATCTCTCCTGAGATGCTGGACCAGTGTCCACACCCTGCTTTCAAGTCCCTGGTCTACGTGTTGGCGTTCTTCCATGCTGTGGTGCAGGAGAGGAGAAAGTTCGGGAAGATCGGGTGGAACGTGTACTACGACTTCAACGAGTCTGACTTCCAGGTGAAGAGGCGGCTACTGCCTGTCCCCGGGGACACTCCCTCCTTAGTTGTTCCTGCCCACGTTTTCAGAAAACAGTCAGAACGCGAATGACTATGGGTTTTCGGATACCCAGGCCTGTTCCTCCTCTTTTCAGGTCTGCATGGAAATTCTGAACACATACTTAACAAAAGCTTTCCAGGAGCACGACCCTCGGATCCCGTGGGGCAGCCTCAAGTACCTAATCGGGGAGGTAGGAGCACCCCGGGCACCGTCTGCAGGCCCCCGGGGTGGGCTGGGCTGTGGCCTGGTGCCCCTGGTCCATGGCCCCCGTGCCTTCTGCGACTCCCCTCTTGCTCCTGCTGCCCATCAGCTGAAGGCCCCTGGGTCTCTGTGAAACACCCCCCCGGCCCCGGTTCATCACCCTGTTATTCTTTGTCCTAAGTGAGTGACCTTCACCTGGGAGTTTGGACTCATCGCCCTGGGGACTTATGTTCCTTGCTGAGGATGCCTCAGGCATGTCACTGGAGCCCTGCTCCTGTTCAGCGGGCCTGGAGGTCCACTCTGGAGGCCACGACCTTATACAGCGCTCGTGGGAAAGCTTCCCCGGAGGCCTGTGTGTGGCTCAAACAGAGACATCACTGTTCCAAAGACAAAAGCGGCTGCTGGCTCCTTGGGTTGTTTTGTTTGCTTGTTCGCCATGTTTTGGGGAGTTGGCCAGTTGCACACTGGCTCCCAGCATTTCACGAGGACTGCTATCACCTTGGGCTCTATGAGTCTGCACACAAGCCCTCTTGTATATAGTGGCCCAAAGGCTGTGCAAGTCAGCACGGTTTGAGCTGTACAGTGGCCGGGCAGCAGGAGTCTCACTAAGGGCGCATCCGGGCTTGACCCTGGATGATCCGCTGGGCCCGGGGCCTCAGGGCCCACCCCGTAGGTTCTGGGTCCTGGCCGTCTCTCACTCCCTGTAATGTCAGGTCATGTACGGAGGACGGGCCATCGACAGCTTTGATCGGCGTATCCTGACCATCTACATGGATGAATACCTGGGAGACTTCCTTTTCGATACTTTCCAGCCATTCCACTTCTTCCGGAACAAGGAAGTGGACTACAAAATCCCCACGGGGGATGTCAAGGAAAAATTTGTTGGTGAGATTTCTCAGCCATCAGAAAGTATGTTACATGTTTTATTCTAAGGGAGCCCGTACATTTCAGCTGTTCTGGTTTCTGTGGTTGGCTTGATGGTTCTTCTGACCCCTTTCCTGGTGGGACTCTTTGACTGCTCTGGGGTGTTTTCTTACGCCTTTTAGTGGGGCCCAGGGGGCTCTTCCTAGCCTCAGAGCTGATGGAGTTAGTTCAGACTTCCTGTCCTGGAAGGATGGTAAATATATCAGAATCTCCCTGGAAGGGCAGAGTGGCCCCTGGGAAAGTCACTGAGCCATTTTCATAAAAGATACACGTAGAGGAAGTTCCCTGGTGGTCCAGTGGTTAGGACTCTGCACTTTCACTGCTGTGGGCCTGGGTTTGATCTCTGGTTGGGGAACTAGGATCCCGCAAGCCGCGAGGCATGGCAAAAAAAAAAAAAAAGATGCACACAGAACTGTGTTGGGCGTGGTGGTGTAGAATTCTTATTTTAAAAGCATGTCACCCTCTCAGAGGTGGAACGTAGTCTAACGTGTGTGGGGACGTCGAGGCTGTGGGCCCTCAGCAATCGGAGGTGGCACGGCGGTGTAACCGCTGTTTGTTCTCTCCCATTACAGAAGCCATTGAGGCCCTCCCTCTGGCCAACACGCCTGAAGTGTTTGGGCTTCACCTCAACGCTGAGACTGGATATTACACTCAGGCAGCTCGAGACATGTGGTCTCACCTGCTGGAGCTGCAGCCTCAGACGGGTAAAGTCCCCTGCAGAGGACTGTGGTCATCGGACTGGGGACAAAGGGCACTGGTGCCAAGTGCTGCTTCGGGTTCTGATAGCTTCCGTACTGTTGGTGCCCTTCTGAGAACCAGAGGCACAGGCTGCCCCAGTCCTGCACTCAGGTGCCTTGCTCTCTCTAAAAAGTGTCCTGATTTCAGGGGAATCCAGCACTGGCATCAGCCGCGATGAGTACATTGGCCATGTGGCCCAGGACATAGAAAACAAGATGCCCAAAGTCTTTGACTTGGACCTGGTCAGGAAGCACCTGGGGACGGCCGTCTCCCCCACCTCAGTGGTGCTCCTGCAGGAGCTGGAGCGCTTCAACAAGCTGGTCATACGGATGTCCACGTCCCTGGCTGAACTTCAGAGGGTAAGCCTGTTCCTCAAGTGCAAATTCCTGCCTCGGTGGAGTGCTGGGTTTCCCGCTAGTCTCGCCTGACTGCTCTTGATTCTATAAACAGGCCTTGGCTGGAGAAGTTGGGATGAGCAGTGAATTAGATGATGTAGCCAGGTCTCTCTTTCTCGGGCAAATCCCTAATATCTGGAGAAAGCTTGCCCCTGACACCTTAAAGTCCCTCGGAAACTGGATGCCCTACTTCCTGCGGAGGTTCAGGCAGTTCATGACATGGGTGAGTGAGAGGCAGCGGTCTGCTTGCTGGTTCAAGGCTTGGCCTGGACCCCCTCAAACCACTTCCCGACTCCCTCTCCCCTCCCCAGCGGTACCTCTGTCAGGAGCTGATTGGGTGCTCTGGAAATGGTCTCGGACTCTGCAAGCATATCTGTTTTTTTTCCTTTTCTTCCTTCCCCCCTCCCTTCCTTCCTCCCTTCCTTGGGGACTTCCCTGGTGGCGCAGTGGTTAAGAATCCGCCTGCCAATGCGGGGGACACGGGTTCAAGCCCTGGTCCGGGAAGATCCCACATGCCGCGGAGCAGCTAAGCCTTTGTGCCACAACTACTGAGTCTGCTCTCTAGAGCCCTCGAGCCACAACTACTGAGCCCGTGTGCCGCAACTACTGAAGCCCATGCTCCCCAACAAAGAGAAGCCACCGCAAGGAAGAGTAGCCCCTGCTCGCTACAAATAGAGAAAGCTCACGCACAGCAACGAAGACCCAACCCAGCCAAAAATAAATAAATATATTTTTGAAAAAAAAGACTGAAGCATACTATGCACAACTTGATTTATCCATCTAAGAGTCTATCTTGGCAATTGTTCCATCTAAGCACATCTAGATGTCATTCCTTCTAGGCTACTCCATCTCACAGATATCCCGTATCCTTTCCCCTGATGGATATTTAGGTGGTTACCATTGTTTTTTTGTTTTTTTGTTTTCTTTTTGGATTTTTTGTTTTGCTAGTACGAACAACATTCTGGTGCACATGCCTTTGGAGACTCGTATGAGTATATTCCATGGGTACAATGGAAGAGTTGGATCCGAGTGTGTGCATTTTAAATTCTGACAGCTCTTGTCAGATGGTTTTCTGGAGAACTTGAAACCACAATGTACGAGAATGATTATTTCCTCACCCCTCTGCAACATGGTGTGTTCTTAATATTTTGGATCTTTTTCTCCTTCATAGGTAAACAATAATATCAACTATGTTGGTTGTGTATTTCTTTAATTATGGTGAGGCTGAGTGTATTTGACATGTTTATAGACATTTTGTATTTTTCTGTGAACTGTCTTTGTATCTTGATTTCATTTTCATCAAGTTCTCCACCTTTTTAAAAAAACTTATTTATTTATTTATTTTTGGCTGTGCTGGGTCTTCGTCGCTGTGCGTGGGCTTTCTCTAGTTGCAGTGAGCGGGGGCTACTCTTCGTTGCTGTGCGTGGGCTTCTCCGGTGGCTTCTCTTGTCGCAGAGCATGGGCTCTGCGCATGGGCTTCAGTAGTTGTGGCACACGGGCTTAGTTGCTCCGCAGCATGTGGGATCTTCCCGTGGGATCAAACCCGTGTCCCCTGCATTGGCAGGCAGATTCTTAACCACTGCGCCACCAGGGAAGCCCTCAAGTTCTCCACCTTCTAAAATTGATTTTTAAGAGCTCTTTGTACAACAAGGGAATTAACCCTTTAGTCTGCTGGTGTTGCAGATATTTTCCCAGCTTGCCTTAAGCTTTTTGATTTTGTGGTATTTTTTCCATAGGAAAGTTTTACATTTTAATGTAGTCAAATAGATCAGTCTTTTCTTTTATGGCTTCTGGGTTTTGTATTCCCCACTTCAAGATTCTGAAAACATTCATTGGAGATTTGATTTGTACTTTTGTGGTTTATTTATTTATTTTTGTTTTGTTTTTATTTTTTTGGGCTCGCTGCGCGGCATGTGGGATCCTAGTTCCCCGACCAGGGATCGAACCCACACCCCCTGCAGTGGAAGCGCTGAGTCTTCATGTGGTGTATTTTTTATATTTAAATCTTTGCTCCACCTGGAGTTTGGCGATCCAGCTTGTTTTTCCCAGTGGGCTGCCAGTTGTCCCAACACCATCTTCCTGCCCCTAACGTGAACTACATCTTTTGTCAGCTTTGACCCTGGCATTGGATGGCAGCCCCAGGCTCTCAGCAGCTGCCTTCTCTCTCCAGGTCACCGAGAGTGAGCCCAGTGTGATGTGGCTCTCGGGGCTGCACATCCCAGAATCCTACCTCACGGCCCTGGTGCAGGCCACCTGCCGGAGGAACGGCTGGCCGCTGGACCGCTCCACCTTGTTCACGCAAGTGACCAAGTTCCAAGACGCAGACGAAGTGAATGAGCGGGCGGGACAAGGTACGGCCAGCTCCCTGCGGGTTCACGGCCTCTCATGTAGGGCCTCCCTCCCCAAGCCACCCTCCAAAGGGCTGAGCACAGTGTGGGCCCGGAAAGTCAGACTGCTGCAAATACTGGCCATGTTTGGGTGCTGTCCACGTGGGGCTTGACGTCTCTGAGGGTGAGTCCAGATGTTTCTCATCCAGTTTTTCCATTGAGATGTGGGCTGATGTCAGGGGAGAGCTGAGCCACACTCGCCCAGCTTGACTGTGGGAAATGGGCTCCTAGGTTAGAAAGAACTGGATCGCCAGGTGGCTTCCCTGCAACCCATGAGGGCCCAGGGGCATGGGAGCCAGAGAGCAGGATGGGCTAGGTGGGAACCGTTCAATTGCGCTATAACGTCAAGTCCCTTAGACACTGGTTACTGAGTGTGTGAACTGCGGCTGGAAACTGTGGTTTCCCGGGGGGTCGTGTCTTAGAGGACATCTCACTGCAAGCACAAAAGCCCTCTTCAGCTAGCTTAGGGAGAGGGGCTTTATGGTGAACATTCAGGAGCGCTCAGTCCCCTTTGGAGAAGGCCAGCGAGGTCTCAAAGGGACTGGCAGTGTTGGGGTGGCCATGGTGCCAGTTGACTCTGGGGCCCGAGGCCAGTTAAGTCTGTGGGCCTTGATGCCACATTGCTGGGCGGAGGCGACCACCCCTCTTCCATGGGCTGTGGCCATATGGAGGGTCACGGGGTCTCCAGGGTGTCCCATCTGGGCTCTACAAAAGGAAAGTGGGCGGGGTAGAAATGGTGGCCACCCGTTTTGGGAAAAGGCCGGGGCTGTGTCTGGGGAAGGAGAATCAGTTAGTTACCCTTTTGTTTGTCCATATGCGCATCTGCTAGAGCTGCCGCATGCACGGCAGAATGACACTTGCCTCCGCCTAAGTCCGCCTCTCTTCCTGATGCCTCTAGGATGCTTTGTCTCAGGACTCTATCTAGAAGGCGCCGACTGGGATATAGAAAAAGGATGTCTTATCAAGAGCAAATCCAAGGTGCTGGTCGTCGACCTGCCGATCCTGAAGATCATCCCCATTGAAGCCCATCGCCTCAAACTGCAGGTGAAAGGCCGACGCCTGCCCCGTTTCCCCTCTTCTCCTCTGACTGGAGGTAGACACCAGGTGGTTTCCAAGAGTCTTGCCTTTTAGCACAGGGGCTCTTAACCTTTCAGGGCTGGGGGAAGCCTTTGAGCCACGTCCCGGGGAAAAATGCACGCGTGCGCATGCGTGTGTGCAGAGCCTTCCGGGGGCGGCACGGGTTCAAGGTTGGAGGCTGTGGTCCAGCCCAGCTTGAGGAGCGACTCCTCCCTTCTGGTGAAATTCTGCGCGCATTGCGTGGATCAGAAGGTAGTTACCTCCGGTGTGGATGGCAGGCGCACCTGCGGGACGGCCTGCTCTGCCCGCCGACCCCGCTTCTCATGGGTGTCAGCAGAGCCCGGCACCTCGCGGGGCCCCTCCGCACCCTTAGCGCTCAGACGAGCCTTCGCCCTCCCCGGGACCCGCGCTCCCCTCTGCCCGCACCGGCACCTCACGCCCCTTTCCTGTGCAGAACACTTTCCGGACGCCCGTCTACACCACCTCCACGAGAAGGAACGCCATGGGGGTCGGCTTGGTTTTTGAAGCCGATCTCTTTACCACGAAGCACATTTCTCACTGGGTCCTGCAAGGGGTGTGCCTCACCCTGAATTCTGATTAACCCTCTGGGTGAGGAAAACGGCACGAGATTCTGTCTGTGGCCGGCAACGGATGTGCTGGGAATTCGTGAAGACGCATCATCTGCTGTCACTTCTTGGGGCCTCTCGAGGCAGGAGGGGGGTTGACACTGATTTTTTTCTTTCATTTGAAATCAGCCATTTATATCTCTTTCCACATAAGTTAACCTGAATGGTTTTATTTTTTCAAATTTAAAAAAAGGATTCTGTGGTATTCAAAAAGTAAATTCAAAAAGAGCATTTTAAGACGTGTCGAATTTGCTTTTCCTTCTCAGGGGAACCACTTAAGCAAAACTGCCTGGCATGTCGATGGCACAAGTGAGAATTCTAACGTGAACTGTCGAAGGTGGTTTTTTGATAGTCCAGGTCTGTTTCAGCAGACGCCTCTCTGGAGCGAGGGCTGCGCGCTGGGGCGCGGGGTAGAAGGCCTCGGCTGCTGCGCGGAGGCAGCAGGGCCCCCTTCCCTGGGCTGATGAGGCCGGAGTCACCCACACCCTTCCAGAACTCTCCAGCCCGGCTCCCCGGGCGCTGGCCTGGCAGCGTGTGGGTGAGGGTGCTGAGCCTGGTGTTTTGATTCCTGCGTGAGCTCCTGCCCCCAACCTGCCTGGGGCTGTGAGGGGCTGCGTGCAGATGTAGACCCTGAAGGACCGGCGGCTACCGGGCGTCCCTTCCTCCTGCGCACCTGGGGCTACTCCGGCCAGGCCCGGCCGGGGGCGAGGAGCGGCTTTACCCTGCGAGGGAGGAACGGGGCTGAGCTGAGCGCTGGCAGGACACGAGGGCGAGGCCAGTCACGGGGACAACTGGCTTTTGCTAGAACCTCCGAGGCGCAGAACGTTCTAAGGGATGGCGCAGGGCGGTGAGACACGGCAGGGGACGCGTCGTTCCGGAAGTGAACCCCACCCCGGGACGCACCCCTGGGTGAGCCCACTGTCTGGGCAGCAGTTACTGGGGGCGAGGGGCAGGAGCGGGTGCTATTTCTTTCCCTCCCACTGTCCCCCCCCCCCACCAGGCCCGCCCTCGGGTGGTTTAATAAAAGACACAAAACAGAAAGAAGGCAGGTTTAGAAAATAAAGTTTGTTGGGATCTTGAACATTTTGGATAAAACTAACAGAAAACAACACACATTCAGGTCGTGGTGATATGAGTGACGTCATCTTATTTAGTTCCCGTGACTTAACAGACATCTGCTCGGTTATCCGTGCCGCCCCCGGGGGAGGGTGTGTCGGGAGGTTACGGGGGTCTCCTGGAGGGCGCAGGGCTGCTCCGCACAGGCCGCCCTGGAAACGGGAGGGATGAGGTCAAGGTCGTTATGTGTTGCTCCGACTTTATAATTGGGCGTGTGACTATCTGATGTCGTTAACGTCGAGCAGCGACGCAGCCTGCGGCCCGTGCTTTGTCCGCGAGCGCGCTGAGGTTCCGCGGAGCGGGGCTGGAAGCAAGCGAGTCGGCGCACAGGTGTTCGGCCGCAGCGATTAGTAAATACGGATTGCGCAGCAGGGACACGATCGTGTTTTGGCGTCAGTCAGAGGGCAAGAGGAGCAGGAGGAGAGGAATCTGTCGACAGGTGCGGGAAAATGTGGCATGCACGGGAATTTAAAGAGAAAAGGGACAGAGGAGGCGCGGCGGCGCTTTCCCCGGTAGCGGCCACAGTGCCCGCAGCGCGCGGTGGAGGGCCGCGCGGGCCTTCACACAGTTCTGTCCGTCCCTGAGGGCTTCCTCACCACCTTGCCGCCTCCGTTCACCTGGTCCACCGCCAGCGTCTCCACCTCGGGCGGGGCCTGCGCCGGGGTCACGTGGTGGATGCGGTGCGCCACGCCCACGTGCGCCTTGTGCGGCTTCTCGCGGGCGGGGCTGGGCTGCTCGCCGGCGCCGCGGTCCGAGGCGATGGGGGGGATGACGAGGGGCCGCTCCTTGATGAGGTGGACCTCGGCCGACTCCCTGGCCAGCAGGAACGGGGTGGGGTCGGGCATGGCGTCCACCGGCTCCCGCAGAAGCAGTTTCCGGCTGTCGGCCCCGAATCGGTAGACATCCTCGAACTCCGGGTGCAGCGGGGCCGAGAGGCTCTTCTTCATGCGGCGCCGGGGCGTCTCGGGCAGCCTGTCCTTGGGAGGCGCCGGCTTGTAGCTGGCCAGCGCGGGGCTGCCGGCCGCGCTGCCGTCCGCGGTGCCGCCGGAGCTCAGGAGCTTCCTCTTGGTGGCGTGCAGCTGCGACGTCAGGTAGGCGATGGTGCCGGCGCGCTGCTCCAGCTCGCTGGTCAGCACGCCCAGCTTGTGGCTCTTCACCTTCAGCTCCTCCAGGTACTTCCTCTCGCGCTCCTTGATGGTGTTCTCCAGCACGGCGACCGCGGCGTTCTTCTGCTCCAGCTGCTTCAGCAGCTCGTTGTTCTCCTCCTCCTTCAGTTGCAGCTGAGCCTCCAGCTCTTCACATCTTTTCTTGAGTTCGCTGCTTCTAGAAGATCCGTCTCCTGGAAGGACAAGCCGAGGGGGCGGAGTGAGAACCCGAGGGCAGGGCGGCCAGGCCCTGGGGGGCAGGGAGACCTTCTGTGCAGGGATCGCCTCCCCTCCCCACGGTGGCGGTTCTCCTGCCCAAGATGGGTGCGGTGCCCACAGGCCACACGGAGGGTAGGACCCCCATCGCTCATGCCACCTCCGTGTCCTCTCCCCCGAGGAAAGGGTGGGGGATCAGGTGGTCTTTGAGGCCCCATCCAGCTCTCCAGCTTATTGCATAAAAGGATGTCTCCAAATTTCAAAAATGCTGACGTTAAAATGGGCAATTTCAGAGTATGAGACCTCTCCAAAGGCTTAGGATTAAACTGTTAGCAGAGCCATCTGTCTGCTCCATTCAGAGCACGGTTTGGAAAGGCAAATGTAGACTTTCTTTATGTCTAAAGCACCAAAGCTCTGAAACTGCGGAGGAGACTGGATGCCAGGCTGCCACCTTTCCCCCGACACGGGTCCCCTCTCTGCGTGTCTCAGAGCACGGCATCCTTGGGCCTGAGCTCAGGCCCTGCCTTGGTCCTTGGCCTGCCCCTAATACCACACAGGCCGCCCTTCGGCAAGACTCTCCCTGGCTGTGCTCGTGCCGGTGCAGGGCGGCTGAATGGGGCTGGTGGTCAGGCGGGAACGCGTGTGTGTGGGCGCCTCTCGGATGAGGATGCGGGTTCGGGGGTGTTAGAGGAGCCACTGAAAAGCTCCTCTGAGAGCCGAGTCTGTGTGTGCTCCTGTAAGGCAGTGCTTCCCACCACTGGGCAGGGCACCAGGCCCACCTGAGGGGCTTGCGCTCTGCCCCCCACAGGAGATGCCCCGTGCCAGCTGTTAGCGCGAGCCCCTGATGAGGGGCCGGGTTGATGGGCGGGTGGCCTTGGGACTCAGGGCTGAGAACCACACCTGGAGGGGATATAGGGCAAGAATGGTGTTTCTACAGATTAGCCTGGGCCCAGAGGGGACAGGAAGTAAGGACAGCCTGATTTTGGTGGCATGGATGGCAGGGGTGCGGGCTGGAGTCCCCGACTGGAGGTGGACATCCTGCTGTCCTGAACCCCTGGACGCCCAGTTCCTGGCCTGCCCCGTCCCCAGGCCCCTCCCCCACCACACACAGGAAAAGGGGGTCCTGGCTCCCGGAAGGCACACTTAGGAGACCTGGCACGGGTGACGCAGATGGAAAGTCAGTGCTGGATGGTGCTCTCGGGCCCAGGGGAACGGTCACGAGGACCTGGACACGCTCATGAATAGTTAACTGCTCGTGTGAGGCCTGTTTAGAAAAAAAGTCATCTCGACTCAAATGCGGTTTCTACACTTTTAAAAGCCTCACCCTGTTCTGGGGAGCAGCTATTTGGGACAGGCCACAGAGGCCCCGGCTTCTGTCTCCTCTGCCCCAGCTGCCATCAGGCTGATAGCTTTGGGGGTCCCTGAGGATTCTGGTTTTGGGGGAGCATTTCTGGGACTACAGTCTAGAGAAAGACCTTCAGCGCTGCTCTGGGGGCCCCCCAGTAATGTGACCCCTCGCTCAACCAGTCTGTAGAGAGCACACACTTTGTGCCAGGTCCTGTGCTAAGCTCCACGGACACAGAGGAGGCGGCACCCCGCTCCGTCTCCTCTTTCCTTCGGTTTAAATCACATCTATTTCTTGATTACAGAAGGGACACATACTCACTGTAAAAAATCAGAAAACCCAGAAGAACACAGAACAGGCATTCCAAGTACGTGTGTCAATCAGAAGAAAATAAAAGCACTCACTCCTCCCGCCCTACCGACAGTCCCTCGTCACACGGAGGGGTCCAAACTGCCCTCCCACCTTTTCTCAGAGCCCTGGTCACACGTGCAACTCTTCACAGCAAGTGTGTTTTCTTCTACGTGTGTAATTAGTGAAAACAGGTGGACCAGCATGTGCCTCAACAGGAAACAACACTGGCATCAGCTTTTGGGAAGGGAGTTCTTACCTGTCTGATCCGAACTTTTAAGTGTCAGCTCATAGGTTAAATCTGAAAAGGAGATCATATACGTTAATTCTGTATGATCACAGTATATTTCAAAACCTTCGTCAACTCTGAAAACGCACAACCGATTCCCACGATCAGCCTGCGAGTCCTGCCCGAACAGGGCAGAGTTCGGCAGCGTTAGAGGCAAGCGTGAGACAGCAACTACCAGCGGCCACTGTCTTGCTAGGGTTCAGAGGGGACCCTCCTTTCCCCTAATACACACTCCAGCATCCACAATTAGCAGGCAGCTTGCTCTGTGTATTACACTTTGGGCACTGGTTCCAAGACGCACTGTAAATTCTAGCCATTGCATTTGGATCCTTCAAGTCCTCAGTAAGCTGAGAACTGGCTTTACAGCTTTACTCTCGGTGCGTGTGGCCTTGGCAAAGAGGATGAAGTAACGCATTCAAATGGACTCCAGGGATGATAGGGTTAACCAGAGAGAGAGAGGAGAGAAGAATAAGACCCCCTTCCCACTCACCCGGCACAGCTTTTGCGCCAGCCAGTGTGAGATGAGCTCGACGACAGGTCCTGCTTTGCTCTACAGCCCTGGCAGGCCTGGGACTGTCCCCCGCCCTGGTCCCCGGAGCCCGCTGGGGCCCCCGTACCTGTGCAGTGTTGCTGCAGCCTCCTGATCTCGGCGTGCAGCCCCTTGAGCGTGCTGGCGTGCTCCCGCTGGAGGAACAAGAGGTTCTTCTGCGCGCTGTGCAACTGGTTCTCCAGGTTTGTGGTTGCCATGCTGACATCCAGATGACCTGCGGGGGACACAGGGCCTGGTGGCTGTCCCCGACAACGAGGGTCTCGGGGTGGCGGGCTGGAAGAGGACGCCGCCTGCCGCCTGCCCTCCTTGGCTCTGTGGGCTGGAGGGCAGTGTGAGGCCCCGCTCCGGATGCAGAGGGCTCCCTGATTCCAAATCCTAGGCTCTCCATGGGCTACCCGACTTCAACAGACTGAGACCGAAATCTCTCGGAGGTGAAGCACCGGCTGCCTCCTCTCAGGAGAACTGGGCGCGGGGAAGTGGAATCTAGAGCTGGCAGGCCAGGAGGAGGGGGAGGACGAGCGTGGCGTTTCAGAGGGAAGCCCCCCTGGACCTCACAGAGTTGAGAGCCCCCCAAATCCTTCTTTTCTCGGGAATTTCCTGAGAACCATCTCACGGGGCCACGTGGTGGCTGCAGGAGTCTGGAGGCCGCACCCAGACCCTGCCATCCCCCACCACCCCGCCGGCTTCCATCCTCCATCAGCCACTCGCTCAGGGCCTTCACTGTGACTCGAGAAATGTGGTGAAGTCAGTCGGCCATTCTGTAAAAGCTAGCCCAGTAATTCAAGACGCCTTGCACGGCACTGAAAAAGGCTGAGGATGAAATGTGGATTATTTGCCTATAAATTATTCCTCTGAATACAGAGCCTCGGTGCCTTTTTCCTAATCTGCTGGGCCAACGAGTGCCCCCAAAGGAAATACCACCTCTCAGAGGGCTTCCGGTGGGTGTGTGGCAGGGTGGCACGAGGGTCTGCTCTGGAGGTGGCAACACGCCGGGCGACACCAAGCACTCTCTGTTATCTGTTAAGTCCCGCAGCTTACAGATATTTACACCCCAGCTCTGGAGCTAAGAACGGCGCGTACCTGGAACCCAGGGCACGCGTTTTCATTCACACAAGGAGGCTGAAGGAGGAAAGGAAAGTGAAGGAGTGCAGAGAAGGACGGAGAATGTGCCAGACAAAGCCTGGGTGAAGAGTGCACACGGACACGTCCTGGAAGGGACACACCTGTCAGGGGAGAAGCTGGCGAGAGAGAGCTGTGACTAAGAAGAAACAGAAAGCGCAGTTTCGGGTGGGAGTGCTCACTGCACCTTATTACAGGAGGTGATCTGGCAAAGTGTATCTGGAGCCTTAGAATTTATCTTCCCTCTGACTTAGCGGTTCCATTTCTAGGAACCCACCAGAGGGAAATAATGACCTCTGTGTGAGAAGATGTAGCTAGGAGGACGGTCATTACAGTGCAGTTTACAGTCAGAAAAGCCTGGAAACAACTCAAAATCCAGCAAGAGGGAACTGGTTGAGTAAATACAGGATCATTTCTATGGAAGGAAGATCAGACTTCCCCAGGCCTTGAGCTCTACCTAAACTCTGGCTGCAGGCCAGGCCAGAGCTGAGTTTCCATCCATCAGAGCTTTCCTCAGGGGAGCTGACAGCAGCCTTTCCACAGGAGCGAGGAAGGTTTCCGCCCCCGGAATCGTCTCCCTGCTGTAGCCACAAGTTCCTTGTATGAGGCCGCCGGGCCAGACACTAATTCTAACTGGAGCCCCACGGTGCCTGAGATCCCGACCCTGTGTGGTCAGCACGTGGCCTTGGGAGGAGGACGCTGGCCTAACAAAGGAGCCAGCCCACAGCAAGGCAAGTCCGGGGCGCGAGCCGTGAAGGGCTGCAGAGCGTCCGAAAGCTGGACAGCCTCGACATCAAACGGAGGCAAATGCAGGACCGCTTCTGGAGCTTCTGGTAGAGATGCCCACGTTTACTTCTGCTCAGCAAACCTGAGTCGGTCACTCTGGCATCAATTCCGTTGTCTCACCAGGAACGTCAACTCCTAGGCGCTACAGTGGGCTTCGCAAGTGGCAACGCCAGAGGAGATGCCTTGTTCTCCTCTTTAAAAGGACAGACCCAAATCTGCGCTCCTGGTGGCTAATGGAAAAAGCAGAGCCTGTGTTTTAGGGGTTTGCCATTGACGAGAAAGAACAATTTACATTTGATCCAGAACTTAGTGGGTCTGGAAGGGTAAAGAACGAGCCGGGTGTACGGTCGCCCCCTCACTGCCCAGCGGCCTGGAGCATCCACCGCTGCGTCTTGGTGACCCTACTTGGAAAACAGTTCTCAAGTCCACTTGCTTTTCTCCGTCTCTACACCTAAGCCACACCACCCTCACCTGAATCGCTGCAGAATCCTCCCTCTGTCCTCTCTCGCCTCGATTCCATCCCCACATCGTAGCAGAGTGAGTTTAACAGAATCTTCGGGGGTGCCCACGGCTCTGAGTGGGGCTGGTCCACATGGGCCCGGGCCTGGCCCTGTGCCCTCTGTGCTCAGCTGCTCAGTGAGCCTCCAGGGCCTTGGCTGGGCCTCGCCTCCGCACCCCGGGGCCTTGTCTTGGGCTCCTCTGCCCAGAGTGCTCCTCTCGGGTCCTCCCTTGGGCCCACCGTTCCCGTGAGCCGACGTCTGTGTGTCCTTTACTTCTCGGCCCAAGTTCACTTCCTCCCGGAAGCCCTGGCCCCCAGGCTGGGCGAGGTCACGCACTCTAAGCCTTCATGGCCTGCCCACAACTAGTTAACGGTCTCCCGCCTCCACGGGCAGACTGCAGGCTCGGTCACCGCTGTACCCCAAGCCCTTGCACGGTGCCTGGCACCCAGGAGGCCCACCGCCAGCACCTGCTAACCCAGTGGGCCCCAGCGCCGGGTTGTCCAGCGTGGGTGCGGCACCAGGGGAGCTTGAGGCCTTCAGGGCTGAAGAGCCTTTGTTTCCACGAGCTTCTGGCTTAACTTACAGGCATGCCTTGCACAAAGAAAGCATGATATACTAAAACTGCAGAACAGTTTCGTCCAGCACTGATGGTACAAAATGAGGTGTCCCCGAAACCAGAAATAAATATGTGTTCTATGATCTACCATGGGGGCAGGGAGGGGAGTGGAAATGTGGCCTCAGCAGGCACCCCAGTCCCATCACAGTTTAGTATTAAATTTTATTTGTAACAAATTTAATATGATTTAAATAAGTATTCACATTCTAACTGCCTTGGTGAGTCGGCGACTTGAATGGCACTAAATCTGTAATTCATTAATTCACCGTCATAACTACAGAAATAAAAGCGTGCCCTTGAAGCTTCCCATTAGCCTGGGCAGGCAGTCTGGGGAAGAAGGAACACGAGGTGAATAGAGGAGCGCGATTATATAATGTGCAAAGCCGGCAAGTGAGCTTTGATGGCTCCGTTTGGAGCCCTGACAACCAGAGGACAAGGGTTTTTCAGCCCCGTGATATTCCATTTGGAGGTTGGTCTCTCTTCTTCCACACTCTATGCTGACTTAAAAGGCCCGGAAGAGGAGACGCCATCTGTGTGGGGCGTTCTCTGGCTGTTGGATATACATGCACGAGACAGGTCCACTTAGGTCCAAGGAAACAAGTCACACCTCCAGATGGGATCCAAATTACTGTAGGATTTTCTCATCAGCTCAAAAGGGTACACAGTATCACTGACTTCCTGAGGACAGGGAGTTGCTGCTGCTTAAAAGAAGGTGATGGTTTAATGTCTTCTCATTAGTTACTGATGACATGGAATCACTGCAACGACTTAGTCCTTCCCAGAAGCTGACGTGAATGAAGCTACAGAAGCATCCTGTTTAGGCCAAGGAGACACAGCTGAGAGATGCAGATACTATGGAGGAAGGGATGGAGTTCATCCTGGGAGGCTTGATTCAGCATCTCTGGCTATGGGAGCCGGGGACATGAAGGAGCATTCACGACCCCTCCCTGAAAGGGTCAGCGTGATGGGTGAAGGTAAGATGCAGGCGTCCGCTGCAGATGAATAATGCATCCTGCTTGAGTAAAAGGCACTCAGGCCCTCTCAGCCGTGTGTCAGCCAGTAATGCAGGGCGACACCCATAAAGCGTGGCTGACGAAACACTGCGCTTTCCCTGTCGAGAGGGCATATACTACATGTTGTGGGCTCTTTGTGTTGCAGCTTTTTGTCTCGAGGCAATCCCATTTCGTTTCTCAGTGTTATCAGGCGCCATCGGCAATTTTACAGTTATTTGCTCGGTCAAAGCCAGCCTGGTCTGGACACGGGCCCTCTTCTCTCCCCGGAGATGCAGCCCTCACTGTGGAGGATGGGGTTCCAGCCACGGCAGCAGCCAGAGGGCAAGCCCCACTCTGCCCGCTTCCTCCCATGGAACCCTGGCAGAAGCAAAGGGCACGGGCATCTCAAAGCAAGACCACCTGTGGGGCAGGTTACCTTGATCGTGATTCGGAGGTTAGGCCACATCTATGTTTTTTCCCATGGCAAATTCATTAGAAATTAAATTTCTGTGAATTTACTGTTCCCTCTATACGTTCAGAAAGTTAACACTTGAAAAGGGCCAAATTCTATAGAGATTGGCACCTGGCCGAGATGGCTTCCCGGAGCGGGCAGGGATACTAACCTCACCTTGTGGTGACAACATGCTTTTAATGACGGTTCTCAGAGAGACGTGAGGACCCCGACCTCACTGGGTCTGCTCTGTATCCGCATGAGGACAAATTGCCTGTCAGTAGCTCATGTCCAGTTCTCAACCTAATTCAAAGTAATGTCCTTTCCTCCCTTTTGGGGCATTAATGTATAAATGATGACGTCATGATCTTATTTAGGGACCACCTCCGCTTGCGCGAGCACGAAGTGCTTCCCCATCACTTACGTCGTTTGTTCTCACAAACACCCAAGGAAAAACAGGAACGTCCTACCCACAAGTGAAAACATAAATCAAGAAATGCTGCATCTGAGCCTGGAGGCTGCTCCTAGCCCTCAGATCCTGTGGGTGAGAATCTTGAGGGCGGGGGTGGACTTGAACTTCAGGCAGAAATTCAGATGCTTCCCACAAAGCATGCACCCGCTCTCCAGCGCTCTGAAGCTGAGGGGGCAACGAGCGCCATCCGCTGCAGCAGCCTCTTGGCGGGAAGGGACGCAGCGCTCCCCCAGCGGAGCACTGGACGAGCCTGGAGGAGCACCTCCCTGCTCACGGAGGTGGGATCCACCGCTCCCTACGCCCCAGGTGGGACAGTCAGCGACCGGGAAGGCTCTGCTGACCACCCAATACGGCAGAAAGACTCACCAACAAGTCTTGCTTTTTTTTTTGGCCACGCCATGCGCATGCGGGATCTTAGTTCCCGCTGCCTCGTCCCTCTGATGCTCTTGGGGTCAAGCCCCATGTTCCCAGTGGCCCTGCCTGCTCAGCTGCCCACCCCTGCCCCGGCCTCGCCCCATACCACCTACACTGCTGCCCTCTCACCCCTGGCGTCTGCCGCAGCCCCAGCACGGGGCCTCTGCACACCGGTTCCCGCGATCTGCACTGCTCTTGGCAAACCACCTCCCGCCCCCCCCGCCTAATCAGCCCCCATTCTCCCTTTGTGTCTGAACTCCCGGATTACATACGGGCTTCAGTTACTTTTATACGGCTCCCCGATGGTACCGACTGGAGATCTCAACAAGGATTACATGGCATTAATCAAAAAGCACTGCAGCAGCACTGATTTGAACATGACCTCATCCTGTAATTTCTTCACACGCCAGAAACAATGTTTTAAAGTATCCCTGGACCACATTTCTTAGACTAAAAGAAACGGAATATCTTTGATAGGAAAAGGTCTCACCATTTAAAAATGGGACACTTCTTTGTTCCTGGGCAATCAAAAGTAGACTTATCTTTTCTCTCAACACAAAGCTCGTGGAAATAGGGTAATAATTTTAGAACCTGAAAAAAAATAGTACACCCAGTACTCACGTGGTGCTGTGAATTAGTTATAACAAGCTATTTTAGATTCTAGTCGTGAATAAGTTATAAGCCATTCACATCTGGTTCTCCTGCCGCGAACCGTCAGAATGACTGGCGTCCCACTGCCTCTGCACGTGCTCGGCAGGGCCTGGGACCCGGCAAGCGGCTTGTGCACAAGGACCTCTGTGGCTTTTTTGTGGGAACTTTCTGTGTAGCTCTGGTGTCCTTTAGCTGAAGCACTGTCATGGAGTAAATGAAGGTTGGCCAGAGGACAAAGGCAGCAAGTGTAGTGATTAAATGTAAGAGGAGAAGAGATGGTTCCCAGCAGGGAGGTGGTGTCCTAAGTGGATTCATGGACTCAGGAAATGTTGAGGGTGGCAGAGACCTTCAAAATCAACTATTCCAACACCTCTTTATTTCAAGATCAAGAACCTGTGGCCCAAAGAAGATTTGCTTAGCACAATGGGATAAAAAAAAGAGCAGAATGGCCAAAGTCTTGAGGTGCTGGAGCGTTTGGGGTTAAATCTGAACCCTATCTTGTCACCTAAACCATCGTAATATCTAACTTAAAGGGTTAAGTGCTAAATGCAATCACTTATGGTGTCTGGCATGTAGTAAGTGCCCAATAATTGTTAACTATATTATTTTATGTAAATATTGATCAATATATAAATATTGTTTACTTAGTCCCACACTAGGGTATTTCCTGAACATTATCTAAGTGTGGAAATGAGCTAGCAAAGGATTCCAGTTACTTCCAAAGAGGGAAACATAAAAGCAAACAGAAGCATTTTCTGCTGGCCTTTTCCATTTTCACTGGAGAGGAGCCATTCAGGGAAGCGAATAAAGAGAGTCAGGCAGAATCAGGCACCCTAAGGGACAGTAAAACCTACTTCCTGCGTTGAATCAATCTATAGTACTCTACGAGAAGCTAAAAAAAGGTCGAAGGCTAATTAGGCCGTCAACTCTCAATCCAAAATACCTGCTTGTAGGAAAGGAAACTTACCATCTCTGAAAAATGAAGCCTGATGTTACTCTGAATTCACAACAATCCTAGATAAAGAAACTGTTCTAAGTTGCATGACCCCGTTATTTCTACTTGCACGTGTATTTAAGAAGTTCAGCTGGTAAGTTATTTGAGAATCCCAAAGAGTTAGGACACTAAGAAAAAGGACAGCATTTCGAGGAAGCGTAAGCACTCAACAATCACTCCAAAAACATTCTGGTAAAAAGAATGAACACCATTAAAAAGTGGAAGTAAAAAAACGTTGAAAGCAAAAGATGCGATTATTTTTTTAAAGTGACAAAAAATCGTGTTTAGTTATCATTCTTAAGCAACTGGGATATTTTTAAAACTAATACAATAGGCGGGTCAAGAGCTCAGCACAGGAGTCAGAATCCTGGGCTCCAATTCGGACTCAGCCACGTTCGAGCTGCAGCCTCTCTGTGCCCTCACCTTTTTCTCCCATACCATGAGGAACAACAACAGTACCTACAAGACATAGTGATTGGGGGGATAAAATGAGCTATCTTAGATAAAGCACTTAGCATGTGTCTGGTCTACTGTGATAAAGTGGTAACTGAACTAAATTTGCACTCATCCAAATGCGGAAACTTTGGATGGAGATGTTTTTGGGGTCCTGTTCTCTGTCTGGGTGGGCAGTGCACATCATCTTTTAATAGGTGGTCTCTGAAAGCTAAAAGAGGAGAACGCCAGTAGAAACCAAAAGAAGAAAAGCATCTTTTGCAAGATAACCACCTCACAGAGTAATCTGAATGTCTGCCAGTGAGGAGTTAGCGTGGCACATCTGAACTATGATATCATTAAAAATGATAATGTGGATCTATATTTATTGACAAGGAAATACATCTATAATAGGTTAAGTCAAAATAGTATATTAAAAGCTGTATATATCATATTTTTGTAGATGCAAGTAGAGAAAAAATTCTAGAAGTATACACAATGAAACATTAAAAGCATTTATCTCTAGATGATGGATTGTGGGTGACTTTTACTTTTTAAAAAATTCAATTTTGGTATTACCTAAAGCTTCTTTAATGATGAAAGTATATTAGTTTATAGTCAGAAAAAATATAAAGCAGTTTCTCTTAAAAAACATAACCACTAACTATCCACTAGCAAAGTGGTATCAGATGTTTTAATGATGTTGTTCCAGGGTAGTCTTGGGATGCTTTACCAGAACCAAGAAGAATTAACGGGAAGGCAATTTTTATAAAAGCAACAATTTAGTGTCTCCGAGATATGCAGAAAATGATCATGACGAGCCCTTGAGTACCTCCCCACCCCCATGCATTGTACATTCCTGTAATTCTGACATTATCCATCATAAAGTATAAGGCTCATCAACAATTCTTTAGACACTGACAGCCATTTCCTTCTGAAAGAATGTACAGCCTGACATTAAAGTTGTAATAGATGTGATTACAGGGATCAGCAATTAGGGAAATACGATATGTGGTTGTCTGGGAAGGCTGCAGTCACTGGAGGCGTACGTGATGGATTTATGAACCGTGTTTCTCTGCAGTCTGATTATCTCATACTTTAAGAGTTTCTATTTGACTTCTATTTAAAAACCATGTCACGTGTCTGTATACTGGTAGGGGCTCGGTCCCTCTGTGTGAAAACGTCTCAGGAAGAAAGCAAGTCTGTGTTTCAGGTTGTCTAAAAGTGCCTCCGAGTGGGCTGTGGGCAGGTAGAGAAACACATGCACTCCCACGGTCTGAAATCATACAGTACCTTCTGGGAGTGCCCAGGGCCTCCCGGAAAACTGGGCGACTTCATGGCCAGAACGCTCATGCCCTGTGGCAGACCCCACCCCAGGAGGCAGACGCACCAGCACCCCATCTCCTGGCCGTGAGGGGCTGCCATCCCAGGCATCACATCAGCACACAGTCGGCTCGGCACTTCCTGTTTCAGGGAAGTTGCTTCTAGGGCAGGAGGTGGCCAGGTGGCCGGTGGGTCTGTGGTGGCGCCGCTTGGCCCTTCCGGCTCTGCCTGCATCCTCCTCCTGCCCTTTCTGGGCAGCCTCCAGCTGACTGCCCTGCCCCCCGGCCCTGGGAGCACCCAGATCGCCTCATTTCAGAAGCGAGAGCAGGAAACATTTGCAACTAAAGAGAGATGCCATTTGTGAGCTTCTGACAACCTTGTCATTTACCAAGATGAGCCTGAGCCAATAATTTAGGGACACATAAAATCTCACGACTTACCACACAAATAGTTCTACCGAGTGGTATCTGCCTTTAAATGGAAAGGAAAATTAGCAGGTCATATCTGATGAGTGTTTCCATTTCTACATCTGACTGTGATTACTGCAGATTTTAATTGTCTGCTGGTTGATAACTAAAAGGTGTGGTGACCCAAATGCCAACCTGTCCTTTTACACTGATGAGATAGGAGCTGCTTCTTAAACCTTAGTGCCTGATGACCACTATCCTAAATTGTATTTCCGAGGCTGAGATGTGTGCACTTGCTTTAAAAATCTCTCTCTATGTGGTTTGCCAAACAGATGAACCATTTCAATTGATTTAACTGATAGGGCTTCTTTTATCCATTTTGTGGGCCTAATTACAGTATAGGCCCACAAAAAGAAGGAAAGGTATTCTTATTATTATTACTGGCCGCACCATGCGGCATGCTGGATCTTAGTTCCCCAACCAGGGCCAGGGATCGAACCCGTGCCCCCTGCATTGGGAGCATGGAGTCTTAAATCACTGGACTGCCAGGGAAGTCCCCGGAAAGAAAGGTATTATTAACCAAAGCTCTATACACTTTAATTTAGCCAAACTTTTCCTTTATTACTTACACTAAAGTAAACTAGTCGGTTGTTTCATTAGTGCTAATAGAACATATTTAGCTAAACTCTCACTAAGCATCTAAGAAGATGATCACTGATAGAGAAAAGAGACTTTATCCTCGTGCTAGTCTGGAAAGAACCCTGCCCGGTCCCAGCCATGTCATCTTGGACAGCATTACAATTTGGCTAGGCAACTGAGCAAAAACAAGACACCTCCCGACTTGCCCTTCTACAAAATGGGCCCACACGAGTTATTTCAGACAAGTTTAAAGAAGAAGGATAGTAGAGAGCTTTGAAATCATTAAAACAGTCCTAAATTGACAGTAGTCAATTCAGCGACTAAAGGAACCAGGGCCAAGCATTCAGTTTTAGTAATTACATATCCTCTGGTGATCAGTGATAAAATATTTTTATGGGACTTTTTCCCCTATAGAATAACAGCTGGAGTACAGATATTTTTAAAAGAAGATAAACCTATGCTTTTCAAAAGGCATCTACCTGGATCTTCGTTTCCTAGAACTTTTTTGATGGCCGCAGCACGTCCGCCTAAGGACGCTTGACCTCTTGATTGTCCATCGACTGCTGCGACAGTCCCGACATAGATTAGCCACATCTTTCAAAGCTTCCTTTCTGTGAGCTTCCTGTGCCGTGTAGAATAAATGAGGCACGTTTACTGATGACATTTAGGGTGACTCCCATAAAGTTCTCTCTACTCACAATGATTCTTTATTGTGTCAGGGATCGGGAGAATTCCCAGAATCCTATATTCCACTTCTTTAGTAAGTCACGCATTGAGTTCCAGGGGAGGAGAAAACCTCCCCACAAAAGACTGCTCTATTCACAAGGTCTGGCGTTTAAAACGAACAAGCAACACTGAGATCCAGATGAAGCTGACAACAGTGAGAATGACGCAAGGTATGCAGGTGCCGTGCAGGTATGCAGGTGCTGTGCAGGTATGCAGGTGCCGTGCAGGTAATTCAGGGTTTGTCTTTGCAACCAAATTTGGATCGTATTAGATAAACGAGCCATTAGTACATTAGCCCAGTAGAAATAACTAAAAACAAATAAAGGTAAAATAAGAGGGAGGGCAATTGTATTTCACAGATTACCTGTCAGCTATGGGAGGACAGCAGAAGAAATTGGGGAAAGAAAAAAATCACTGCATTTTATATTCATTTGGAATTTCAAAGAAGGGGATGCAATTCAGTATTTTCTCATTCTTCCTGTCCTTGACCTTGACACTATTTTTCTTTTGCACTTCTGTTGCTTTTTCCATTTGCATGACAGCCTTTGTTTTGTTTTCCTCTTGTATTTGACCTCATACTCCCACAATGGGATTAATTACAATCATGAAACTCTTTCGGGGCCCACTTTAATTTAGATACTTTTAATAATAAGCACACGATGTATCCATATTTTTGGAACTTGGCAATTTTGGTTGAGAGTGCCCAGATTTTCCATTTGAAGTCCAAAATCCTTAGGCTGGGTGTTTCAGCTTCTTCTGGTTGATCTGATTCTGGTGGTGTCTATCAGGCAGTTGGGAGCCAGTGGAATTTGTTTTTCCTCCCATTTTTCCTAATGGGCAGGATGGTCACCTCAGATCACACGGTTTCTTGCTGGTTGTGTGGGAGGGTGTGAAGCAGCTTCCATCTCAGTGAAACATCCGCGCCAAGATGCTTTTCCGCTGGCTTTCCCCTGCTTTTCTAGCGTGTGACCATCGCAGTTTAAAGTGAGCTTGCTGATGGAGATGGTGTTGGTGATAGATCTGTTCCATCTCCCCCACTCTACCCTGACACAGCCTCTGGGTCGGTCTAAGGCACTTGGGCAAGAAAATACTCAAAGGCATTTTTTTTTAATCGTGAAAAGCTGAAAATCATTCATAAAAATCAACATTACGGCTATTATTTACCAAGTGTCTGTGCCAGGCTCATAGGTTAACCACCTAATTCTTGAAACAATCACACAAGAGAGGTACGATACCCATTTTTTAAAAACATCTTTATTGGAGTATAATTGCTTTACAATGGTGTGTTAGTTTCTGCTGTATAACAAAGTGAATCAGCTATACTTATACGATACCCATTTTTTATGGAACTAAGGTTCAGAGGAGTAAGACCTTTGCCCAAGTGTACATGAGGTACATGAGCCACATGCAATCTGTTTCCAAAGGCTGGCACCTCCTCTGCCTCCAGACGTGTGGAGTTTGGAACCAGAAGGTCTCATGACAGCTCTGGGAGAAGATGTCAGTTCTGGGTGCTCTCTGTACCCTGTGGAATGTTCCGTCCCAGTGTGGCTGCTGCAGAATGCAGCAGCAGTGACGATGCCAAAAGTGACAAGAGTTGCCACTTACCTAGCGTACCGTGTGCTCGGTACTGTGCTGAGTGCTTTCCGTGCCTTCTCATCAAATCCAACAGCTCTGAGACAGGTACTTACTATCTTCCCAACCTTATGCACTGAGGCATAGAGAGCTCAGAGCCTTATGGAGATCACACACAAACTGGGTATTCTCCTGGTGCTTTGGAGCTCCCTCTTCCCATTTCTTTTTAAGGAGGGAGAAATTGTGCTAACGTAGGTCTACACTTTTATTAGGAAAGATCTAACCCTTGGCTCAGAATTTCTCTTGGCTGAATCTTAAAGCATCCAGTGACAAGACTTTACCAAGGCGTAACTGTCTCCATCGGCTGCAGTCCAGCTGGAAGTAAACTGCAGAGGTGAGCTGTACGCAAGGACGCGCCAGAGCGACGCAGCAGGCAGGGATGAGCCCCCGGGCTCTGGATCCGGAGCCAGGGTGCCGCAGTGTGATTCCTAGCCCTGCCACTTATTAACGATGCGCCTTTGGGCGAGTTACGTGTAACTGCCCAAATGGGAAAACAGCCAAACGGGAAAACAGTACCTACTTTATTGGGGTCGTTGTGAAGATTAAATGAGTTGATCTACAGAGGCGCTATCCGGGACGTCCCTGGCGGCCCAGTGGCTAAGACTCCGTGCTTACAATGCAGGGGATACGGGTCTGAGCCCTGGTCGGGGAACTAAGATCCCACATGCCACGTGGCAAAAAAATAAAAATAAAAATAATAAAAAAATGAGGCGCTGGGCTTCCCTGGTGGCGCAGTGGTTAAGAATCCGCCTGCCAATGCAGGGGACACCGGTTCGAACCCTGGTCCGGGAAGATCCCACATGCCGCGGAGCAACTGGGCCCGTGAGCCACAACTACTGAGCCTGCGCTCTAGAGCCCACGTGCCACAACTACTGAGCCCGTGAGCCACAACTACTGAAGCCCGCACGCCTAGAGCCCGTGCTCTGCAACAAGAGAAGCCACTGCAATGGGAGGCCCGCGCACCGCAACGAAGAGTAGCCCCCGCTCGCCACAACTGGAGAAAGCCCGCGTGCAGCAACGAAGACCCAATGCAACCAAAAATAAATAAATACATAAATTTATAAAAAAAAATAAATAAATAAGGAGGTGCTATCCAATAGAACTTCCTGCAGTGGTAGAAATAGTCTCTTCTCTGCTGTCCAGTGAAGCTCATGGACACATGAGCCCTTGATGTGTAGCTGGTGTGTATGAGAAAAGGAATTTTTCACTTTATTTATTTTGATTTGAATTAATTCAAATTTAAGTTGTCCCACGTGGCTAGGGGCGACCATATTGGGCGGCGCAGATTTAAAGCGTTTACAGCTGTGCCTAGAGCTACGCGCTGGCTGCTGTCGGTGCTCCGACACGGAGAGCCACCCCCAGGCGCTCCCTGGCTCGCAGCTACGCCGCTGTGGAGCCCGCGTGGCTGCTCTCCGCACTGCAAGAACGCTTCAACTGGACTTTATTCTGTCACTATCGTCCTCCCATCCCATCTTGCGTCTTCATAGCATTTATCATTACCTAAAATGAGGTCATTTGTTGCTCTTTCTTACAGGACTAGAATGTAAGCTCCATGAGAAGAACAAGGGCTTTCTGTCTGTCCCCTGCTATGATACCAGCACCCAGGGAAGGCCTCCCTCTAGTAATCTGAGGTGGCCCTTTAAGAAAGCGTTCTCTCTAGTTGAGAATTAGTGGTAATCTCACCCAGTCTCTGGTCTGACACCCACCCCCCGCCCCCGCCCCGGCAATTACGTAGTGTAGTTTGTATTAGTGACATGAGAGGACTTCGAAATACTTCTCTGACTGGCATGGGAATAAGGCAGAGGAGGAAGGAGAGCTAGTTCATGCATGTCTTTGGGAAGCTCGCAAATAAAAAGGCCAGAAAACTATCAAGCCATGTAAAAATGAAATACAGTTTAATTTCAGTGGGAGGGAAAGTGTGCACTTGTTCAGGACATTCTGCAGAGCCTGTGACACATGGGATCTCACTGGGTGCAGCTTATTTACACCTGGACAGTTATTCCTGTTAGGGGCCGACTGTGTGGGTTCCTGGTGCTGACATGGGCACCAAACCCAAGAGGTGGCTCTGCCAGCGTGAACTGGGCTGGCTTTGCGCTTTCTCAATTTTCAGTGGTGGCAGAAACTCAGAAATTCAGGAAACGCGCATGCCGAGCTCTGATGCTTTTCCTGGTCAGTGACAGAGAGAGAAAAAAGAGGACAATGCAGCGACTTTTCCATAAAGCTAACTTTATTCAATTCAAAGGACAAGTCTTTATTTTCATTTTAGAACCTCCCAATTAAAAAACGCACCGTTCCATGAATTCTACAAGCCTAGAAACCACTCGAGTCACCAAGAGGTTATGGTGATGGCCAGGAGTTTAACATCATCATTGATTTTGTTTTTTAATTTATCTTTTGGAGTTTACGAGGCACATTGCAACAGGCCCAACAACCAAGCTTCCTTTTACATATGCACCTCGAGGTTAAAGGTCAAGCCGGCATATGTTCTAAAGTGCTAGCTGTGTACTCAGTCCTATGCCTATAGCTTATTGGGGATATAAGACTCAGCCACCAAAGTACAAAGAAAACAAAGTATAATTAAATCCTCCTGGGGATGCTCAGTAAGGAGCTAGGGGAAGGGTAACCCATCACAGCACCTGAAGCTCTTTCTCAATTACCTGCCTGCCTCTCTTATGAGGCTTTGTGAATTCCCGGCAGGTGGGGACCATGCCCCAGTCATTTTAGCGTTCCTGGTACCTTACACATTGCTGGGCACATGGAGGTGCCTAAGAAATGTCGAGTGGCTAAGGACTGCAGTGACCAAGATGGTCTGAAGAGGCTGGGACTGGAGCTGATCCTTAAGGATGGGCAGGGTTTACACAGGAGGAGGTTAAGTGAGAATGAAGTTTTGGAAGTCACAGTGAGACCATTACACTGTCTGACATGGAAAGAACATTCTGGGGAGTGGTGGAAAATAAAATCAGATAGAAAAGCGAGGACTGGATTTGAGTTGCTTATTAAAAGCCGCTCAGAATAGTTGAGATGAAAGAGAGAGGAAACGCGAAAAGTTGAGCTTTTACCCATTAGAGCCAAAGTGCTACCAGAGGAATTGAGTCTGGTGGGGATGATGCAGGGGGAGGGGAAGGGAAGTGCAGCAGCAACACAGCCTGAAGCTCCAGGAAATCAGCATAAACATAGTAAACAACAGAACTGCCTCGTACTGAGGGCTCACACGCCGGGAGCACCAAGCTACGCATGTTATAAGCACTCTGACAACGAGAAGTCCTCCTCCTACTTCACACATTAGCAAACAAGCTGAAAGGGTTAAAGGACTTCCTTAAAGTCTCAGCTAGCAAGTGGCTGGGTGGGGCTTCATCCCAAACCAGGCTGACTCCACCGCCTCGCCCTTAGCCATGAACTCCACTGCTCTCCCCAGGTGAAGGTGAAAGGCCTGCGTGCCTTATGGAGCCAGAACGTCCTTTGCTCCGTATTCTACTTGTTAAAACGCCTCTTCCGCTCTTTTCTGCTCCTTTCCCCATATTTCAAGTTTTAAGCTTCTCCAGTCTACTCTTTTTTGCTCAGTGCTAACCAGGAGAATTCCAGTGCTTATTCTTGATGCTTGTGAAAAAAACATCTCAGAATAAGAGAGAATGTTTCTTCGCTCCTAAAGCTGCAGAAAAGCAGACACTATTCTGGGTTAAGAAGCTAGTTCTGTTAAAGAACCATAAACTTACTCTGCTATTCAGTGTGGAAACGTGTGTAAAGATATACACTTCTGTTTTATTATCAAACAAGTATTTTAAGACATTTCAACTTCAGAGATTATTGCTGACTCATTTAAAATGTAACTCAATTTCTAAAAGTTTGCTTTTCTAATTGGTTGCCTTACTTGATAATTTATCATCGTAGTAATATAATTTAAAGAGATATCCGGGCTTCCCTAGTGGCGCAGTGGTTAAGAGTCTGCCTGCCAATGCAGGGGACATGGGTTTGAGCCCTGGTCTGGGAGGATCCCACATGCCGCGGAGCAACTGGGCCCGTGAGCCACAACTACTGAGCCTGCGCGTCTGGAGCCTGTGCTCCGCAACAAGAGAGGCCGCGGTAGTGAGAGGCCCGCGCACCGCGATGAAGAGTGGCCCCCGCTCGCCGGAACTGGAGAAAGCCCTCGCACAGAAACGAAGACCCAACATAGCCAAAAATAAATAAATAAATAAATTTATAAAGAGATATCTGTTTTGAGGATACAGAATTTTTTAATTTTTAAATTTTTTTAAAAAATAATCTTTTATTATGAAAACACCTTTAATCCCCCCTTTTTCTTACATCTTTATTGGAGAATAATTGCTTTACAGTGTTGTGTTAGTTTCTGCTGTATAACAAAGTGAATCAGCTATATGTACACATATATCCCCGTATCCCCTTCTGCTTGAGCCTCCCTGCTCTAGAAATTTTAGGGCTTCCTGGTTAGAGGAGAGGCTTGGGATTTCGCTCTTCATACAGGAGGTTGAATTAAGTGCAGACACTAACACATTCTTTATTCAGATGGAGTTTGAGTCTGCCCGTTCAGATCAACAACTGGTGTGACAACTCGGATGGCTACCAGCATGGGGAGGAGAGAGAGAGGAGGACAGGGGCTCCTTGCTGAGATAACTATCATCCAGCAAAGAGTGGCAAAGGTAACGCCCATCGGGTCTTGCTGAGGAGCTGGCCTGCTTCCGCAACCTGACTGACCTGCTTGGAATACCCTCCACGGAAGGTTTTCGTTTTCCTCAGAGAATCTACACAGTCACTGTTCTACAGCTGCTGCAAGATACAGTTGGTTATATTGGTCCCGAGAATACATGGAACTGGTGTGTGAATTTTATGACTTGAGACAAGTGTAGGCTGTCAGAACTTGAGGGGGGGCATCTCGCTGGTGAACCCCATTTGCGGGTCTGACTGAGTTAGGCAGTGGTGCCCCCAGGGAGACTGGAGGTCTGGAGACACTGTGGGTTGTCACAGCTGGGGAGGGGGCACATCTGGCACCTGGTGGGTAGAGGCCAAGGGTGCTGCAAAACAGCCTACGACGCACAGGAGGGCCCTCACGATGCAGAATGGTCCTGCCCAATGTCTCAGCACTGGGTCAGAGTCAACCTAATCTGAGGCAGGCCTTTTTGGCCTTCTGACTTGAGGTTTACGCTGCTCTCCTTGGGTTTCTGGGATTGCTAGTAAACCGTGGGTGATGGAGTGCTCAGGAGGGACAGGTCCCAGCCACGTGCAGCCTCCTTCCTATAACAGAGGGCTCCTGACCTTGGAGGAAAGGCAACCATCAGTGAGAGACTACCAGGTTGCCTGTTGGAGAGGGTTTCTTCTCCACGTCTTCAACTCTTGGTGAGGCAGGTGTGCAGAAAGGCACCGCTTTACCGGCCTCACTGTCCTGGGTCAGGATATGTGAATCTCCTTTCTTTTGCTCAGAAGAAAAGGGGCTGCGGGTAGAATGTGTCTAAGAATATAATCATTTTCCTCCTGTTATCGGATGGTATGAGATGTTGCTTTTCCTCTGTGAATGCTTAAGTGAACTGAGAAATGGAGAGGGTGAATGTAAGAGGATTCTTAAACCCCCAAATAGGGACTCCAGATTTACGGTTAAAAAGCTGGATATTTCTGCAGACATTAAATGTATGTATCGAAGTTGACCCAATATACACTTTCAACAGGAGTACTCTGATCTAAACAATCAGGGAACCTCTAGGAAATGATGATGTTTAAAGGCTGTAACATTTCTTGAATGCAAAGGAATTCCTGTTTTTAAGAGGACCACTAAATACTTGCATAAATCTTATGAGGCTTCTAAAGACTCCTAAGAAATTTATGAAATCATACCAAAACTCTTAATATTTTACATGTACTGACACTTTAAGAAAAGAGTTCCAGGCTGGGAGAAATGAAAGTACAGGCTCCACGGCCACCCAGGAAACCCTGTTTATGAAAAAGGGCCATCATTTCAACTTCGTAATTTGCAGAAATATGTTGGAGAAGTTAAAGAAATGTGTTGAGCTGGTAATTTAAAAAATGGTTTTCTGCTTGGAAAAGGTCACTTCCAAAGTAAAAACAATTACTCAGGTTATAAAATCCCAGTTTGGAAATAAGATACAGGTGCAAACTGAAAAGC
Organism: Balaenoptera borealis; assembly: GCF_965194805.1. NCBI lineage: Eukaryota > Metazoa > Chordata > Mammalia > Artiodactyla > Balaenopteridae > Balaenoptera > Balaenoptera borealis. The sequence continues at coordinate 85,638,377 of NC_138875.1, forward strand.
TATTTATCTTCTTTAAAAAGCTTCTGTACTAAGAACAAGAAAGAAGGTATTCCAGTAGAACATGGAAGACACATGAAGAATTAAATTATTAAAACACTCTTGGGGCAAATCCTTTCGCATATTGTTTAGTGACTTTGGGGATGTAAATGAAGGTTCTGTTTCCCTCTGCCGGGGGATATAAAGGATCACAGTTCACTCTTTCACTGAAGAAAACACCTTTCTCTGAGCCCCTCTGAGCAAGGCACCTCAGAGGTCATCTGGGAGACGGCAACGAATAAAACAGATGTGAACCCGGCCGCCACAGACCTGACAGGGGAGGGACAGACGATCCTACACATATCAATTCATACCAAGAAGTGGGATTTCTGCCAAAAGGCTACATTAAACTGAACTTCCTAAATTCCTTACCGACCATGATTTAAGAGTGGGTAAACCTAAACATGAGCATACAACTAAAATGAGCTATAACGTAAGAAACTGGTACCTTTATCATTTGCTTTTTAAAAATCTCAGACAATATTACATTGTGTTAGCCTATGAAACTACTTGCATTAGCTGAGTAATGTTTTAAGATGCCATACACTTCTCTGAAAAATTTTTAGTATCAACAACTGCATTAGTTAGTGTAAATTACATGTTATTTTCTAAAATCCCTAATTCTCTTTGGACTGATAGTGAGGTAGTTAATAATTTATATTTACCTGAAGACTTGTAAAGAGATTAAAATTCAAATAGGAAAAAACACACCTTATCACCTCACAATCCCTGTGAGTCATCTGCTAGGTATTTTTGAACACTTATTCTTAAAGCCCAAATTAAGAAGGTAAAATCAATCGACATATATAATGGGCATCTGATATGTCTGATAACATTTTAAAACCACAATTTAAAATCTCTAAATAATATACTGTCATTTAAATATACTGTTTGGAACCATGTTATGTATGTGTGAATCGAGGTATATTTAAGTTAATCAGTAAAAACTTGTGTATAATTGAGGAGAAAAGACTAGTAGCTCACAGAAAAGAAAATTATTCTCTGGTATGCAAACTGTTGTCAACAAAGAAGGATCTGTATTCGTCTTGCCTCTGTATGGTCTGTCCAAAGGCAAGACATATTGCCCCCAGTGCAACATGTGATCCTGCTTTTCCTTCTTACTCTTTTTTTCTGAGTCTCGTTCTGACTGTGGTCAACTGTGAAAACAGCGAGGGCGCCTCACTTGGGGAGGAACTCACGTTTCTAATGGTCCTCGTGTTACCCTACGTTGGGGCCATTTTAGAAACATTCTCCCTTTGATGAATACCACGGTGAAGGCTATCTTTGACGAGGCATCCTTTCCAGACTGACCAGTTCCTTCTGGCAGCTCTTATCCATGCTGTACTTGTCCCAGATCAGGTCCTCCATGGTACAAGGTCCTTTGGAGGCTGGCAGGGAGTCCTTGTAACCAGACATTTTGGCATTCCCCAGACAGCGCCTTAGTAGCTCCAAAGGATTTAATTTCCTCATCTTGTTCCTGTGCCCATGGCCTTGTACATGCACACGTAAGGGGATGCTAGGGATAATTCGACAGGAGTGGGACGCTCCAGTTTCCCCAGTGTAGTTCAACAGCATTGTATGAGCTACGTTATTTGTCAGGCTCACATCAGGGGGGCATGTAGACAAAGAGAGCAGCTTAGCTATCCCCTTTGGGGGGGTGGCATTTGTAAATATATTCAAATTTGTCTTATTCAAACAGGGAGATGATTTTCATGTGACCATTTAGTAATCTCGCCAGATGTAGAACATACCTATGTACCAAGGCTGACAAATGACCATCAAAAAGACTCCTGAAATGTTTTATTTCTGGATTTGGCACATTAAATGTGTCTACTTATAATTGGCGTCCACAATTTACAGGTCAGATTGTAAATAAAGCTGTAAGGCCCTACACATTTGCTATATCATGCAGAATCAGAAGAGGTGGTTAAATGTCAAGACGAAATTGTGAAAAATAACCTGGCAGGATTATGCAAAAACTGGACGGAAGCAGCCAGATGCCCTACCTATACATTGTGAACATGAGAGCTTTAACAAACAAAAAACTGGGACCTTCATCTAAAAAAGTGAGTAGGCTTATGAGACTTCCAAAGGCAGACTTTTAATGTGCTAGATGAAGCTGTGCTCTGTCACTGGGCAGCACTGGTAAAGGGTGTCGACGCATTGCATGCACAAGCGCAGGAAGCCTGGGTGACGAGGTTCACGTTAGGGTTCAACAGTCTGCGCTGTCACGCCAACCTTCCCGCAGGGATTTACAGTTCTGTGGGCGACCAATACGAACGTACCAAAGCCTCACAGCATCTCTGGTAGGGAGACACTGGCCTCAACTGCTTAACAACTTCTAACTTCACTCGGTTTTCCTCTAAGGCTCAGAGATGTGGATAATCTGCTTCCCACTTGAGTTTCAGACTTGTGATGATAAGCTGCCCAGGAAGGTCCAGTCCCGGTGGCCCCCGAGCCTAGGTGGGAAGGCACTCTTCTCCACCCGCAGCCTGCTGGGGGGGAGAAGTCAATGCACCTTTCCAGACTCAGTCAATGATCATCCTAAACTGCTCTGAGTTCCATCCTACAACTGTGGATGAGACACGAGAACACCTCCTAACTGTCTCCAAGAAGGTCTCACCTCTGGCCATATTTGTTCCAACTTAGATTTTTATTTTGTCTTCCCCCCAAAACTCTGCCTTTGTCCTCAAACAATAAAGTTGGGCTTTGCTCATCTCTGAACCAGGTCCTAATACCACAGCCTTACTATACTGAGAACACTGCTTCTGTCAAAGACTGACTCCAGCACTTTCTTGATGGGAACTAATTGCTCACTTGAAACCCATCACACAATGCAGAGGCTGAGAAGGATGACACAGCCTTTCTCTCTGTCATCAAAGACTATGTCCCCGCCTCCCCTGACCCGGTGCAATAGGGCATGTCTGTGAGCAAGTATCTCAGTGGCTGAAAGCTGCTGCTCTGTTCCACCAAGATTTTCTTGTCTGGTCACCAGGACTTAACCAAAAGATAAAGATGACTCACTATCAAAGACAAGGATTGACCCCCTCCTTGGAAAGAATAGGCCCTACCTAATAACCTCTGCTATGTACTTGTCTATGGGAACAGAAAATTAAAAAACAACAAAGCCTTTCTTCATCTTTCTTGTCAACGTGCAAGACATATTTCTAAAAACTGGATCTGCTCCCAAATGCCACAGCACTGAGGGAAAAATAATACCAGTGCCCTTTACCTGAGTTGACACTTGTGACAGCTGGAGAGACAGGGGCAAAAAGAAAGCCTCCTTCAATGTCTGGAGTATGGCAGGAATCTAACCTCCTACACTTGATCATCGTAAAAAAATTAGATAGAAACCATTAGAAAAATATGGCGGTCCCTGGATTATTAAGCCACGACAGTGATGGAACTGTACCTTGGGGAGCTAATGTTTTCACACTGACGTTGCACCAAAGATGGCCCTATAAGAGTATGGTGCCACTCATTTCTAGGTGGAATGTGTAACTTTAAGAAAAACAGTACTGTAATAATACTGGGAATTATAATTTATACGTGGCAGCAATGTGTGAGCAATGTCACATAAGAAATGCCTCATAGGGACTTCCCTGGTGGTCCAGTGGGTAAGACTCTGCACTCCCAATGCAGGGGGATCGGGTTCGATTCCTGGTTGGGGAACTAGGTACCGTATGCTGCAACTAAGAAGCCTGCATGCCACAACTAAGACGTCTGCATGCCACAACTAAAGATCTCGCGTGCCAGCAACTAAGACCCAGTGCAGTCTAAATAAATAAATAATTAATTAAAAAAATTATTTTAAAAAATGCCTCATAAACCCTCTCACCTACATGGTAAATAACAGGGGTCCAGGGTGCATTTAGAAGTAGGGTGGGAAGGAAATCTCAAGAGCAAAGGATAATGGATCCTATACTATCTAAATGTAACATATTAAGTGTTGTCAAAGAGGCAACAAAGAGAAACATTGTAGCAGCAGAGTATCACATGCCTAGAATTCCATTTATTAAAAGTGTTCTTCTTTTATCTCTCCTTTATTGTAAACTTTAAGCATCTCCGGCTTATTCTTTTGTGCTAGCGGATGGAATTTCACTGCTCAATCCTGAGAATCTGGCTAGGAGAAAGAATCTTGAAAAGAGGAGAACACTTATTCCCTCTTCCCTTACAGCTCCAGAGGAGTAGAGACTTCTTGCTTCAAACAGTTATTTCTGATAAAGTGGTAAACCGGGATAATCACAAAAGTATTCATTTCAGTCTGCTCCCCAGTGTGGAAACTCACATAAAAACATAAACTCCTGTTTTCTGATTAACAAAGAAGTCTTTTAAGACATCTGTGAGACGCCTTCACAGAGCATGGTGAGGACCTGTAAAATGTAACCTTTCACTTCTAAAAAGGCCACTTTCTAACTGGTTGCCTTACTTGATAATTTGTTGTTCTGCTCATAATATTTAAAGTAGCATCTGTGATTATTTTTTCCCTGAAGGAATAAATACTTGTAAGATTTCCTTATTTTATTTTTTGGTTTACCAGAAGAACTTGGTATTCTTCTCTTTTCCTTTCGTGCGTAAAGTATAAATAAACGATGCATCTCTGGTTCAAACAAAATTTTAAAATCTTTGTCTTATTTAAACTATCACACCCAAATTCAGCTGGTGGATAAGAGCCACAAAAGTATGGGACAAACTCATCTGCTAAAGAACAAAAGGGAGGAACTATGTTTTAAAGGTTTTTTTAAAATTAATTACACGTATATATTAATTCAGAACTGTTTTTTCGCCCCTCTAACTTCTTCCTAAATTGGAGAGGTCAGAATCTGGTTTAACTCAACTGGCCTCGTTACCATCATGTTCCACTTAAATCCTTGTGCAGACAGCATTTGTTGGGTTCTCTGCTGTTTACAGGAAGCTCTGCTCTGCTCCTGGGCCACAGACAAAGAGTCCTATCCCCACTTATCCACTTAATACATGCATTGTGATTGACAGTCAATAGCCTAATCTTTGTTATAACAGATAGAGCATCATTCTTGTGGTTGATAAATTATCATTCCCAGACTTCTCTTAGTACAAATGGGACACGTCTTTTTCTTCTTCAAACACAAAACTCCAATCCACCTAATCTTTTCGGTCCACTATAATGCTGCTTCTCCTCAGCTGTGTTTTACCTGCCAACATGCATTTAAAAATGAGGTAGACAAACTGAAAAAAGTCCAATGCAACTTACTGTTAGTGGATATGAATGGACTTCTTGCTGTGAAATTTGAGTCATGTTTGAGCAATGAAATAAACAGAAACTAAAATGCACAGCAAGCAAAAGAATCAGCCCTTAATCAGTATCTTTCAAAAAATAATTTCAGCTAAGAAAAAAATCTATTCACCTGCACAACCTGCTGACTCTCAAAAGAATGACTGACATCATTCCATTTTTAAAAAAGAGCTTAAAAAAAAAGACTCCTCTGCTTGCCTTCATAGAAAAGGGTAATTTTCTTCTTGATTAAATGTTTATTACAGAATATAAAAGCCAAAAGAAGAAATACAAATCAGCGTAATTAAGAAGAGTCTTTTAAAATAAAACACTGAATGTGAGGGTGCTTTATTACCTGTAAAGCCCCACACAAATGCAAAGTAGGATTAGAATCACCTCTGATATCAGGGTGGCCTCTACCCCAGTAAAAGTCTTCCTAGGGTTGAAGTAGGTGTCTGGGATGTTGTCATGCCCACCACTGCAGAAGCCAGAGTAAGAAATAAAAAAGAACCACAATGCCCTCCAATTCAGTTGCCACTGGAGTCCCTCAGCGCCCCCCCTCACGAGGCCTCTCCCACGCTGGTGTGATACCTCCTAGTAGCCATTCCTGCCCAGCGGGGGACCAGCTTATCTGGAAACTCTGCAGGGAAAGAGCAGCCCCTTTTGTCACTGGAGGTTCTAATCATAAGCAACTTGTGCTTTTATGTCAAAGTGAAGTCTGTCTTCCTATAAGTACTACTTGTCTTCTTTGAAACTCGGGGAAATATAAAATCCCTTTGCTGCATGACAGACCCTGAATACTTGAAGACAATTAGGACACACTCACTTCCCTACCCAACCTTTCTGCAGGTTTAAATGTCAAAGCTGGCGATGTGAAAATTGGTGTCACTAAGCTAGTACCTACCTAACTAGTCTGGAACGTCAATCTGAGTCAAACATTTATTGCACCCTTGGTGTGTGAAGCATATAAAGGCGCCTAGTTTCTGCCCTTTAAGGATACCCAATCCAGTAGCTACAACTAATCTTAGTTAATAAACATAGTGTGCCCAGTATATCTTAAGAACTTTTTATGGCTGACCTTGTTCCAGATAAAAGAAAAAAGGCTCATGTCTTTTCTTGCCAGAAATATAAGAAAATTATAAATATAATATAAAAATAAGTATTTCTTAAAAGCCTCAACACTGTTAACATCAGTATTGCTGCAAATGCACTCCATCAATTAAGTAATGATGATGTTAAAATGAATTTATACAACGAATGACAGATGAAAGAGTTAAGCGCCCACATGAGTGATTTTCTGTCGTAAGTAAAAGGATTCATTTTCTAAAAAAAAGATTTAACAATAAAAATATCTAATTTCCAAGAAACCTGTTTGTTAGACTGTTGTATTTACATGTGCTACAGTAAAAAAAAATCTGATACACACAAATTACTGTCTGGTACTTTAGATTTTAAATATACCTAAACTGAATTTACTGAGTAATTATAACATGATGCAGAAGAGCAATAAAAACTATTTTATTTTAAGGTTTTCCAATAGTGTGTATGTATACGTAAACACATGTGTATATACACATAAACATACCACAAGCTTTAAAACCTTCTCCAAAAATATTTCACATAAGATGAACATTTAGCCAAAAGAAATAAATTCAGAACATCTTTGGAGGTAAAAGTCACTTTAAATGTTAGCATTCTTTTCCTTACAATTCAACGGCAAGAAAATGCAAGGGAATTCTTGACGGTGCAAAACAAAACAAAACTCATTTAATAAAACAATAACAATGCTCTTTAAATAAACGTCAAACTTAAAAGTATTAAAACGTCAATTCTAGCTTTAACACTCTTACAGGTAGGTTTCTGGAAATGTGTAATATATTACCGTATGACAGCCTGGCAGCTTGTATTTTGTTATAAGACCGATTACTGCAACCTAAATTACACAGCACGATCATACTTCCTCTCAGGCCACTTCATTTGCATAATTGGAATAGATCATACGGCTCAATATCAAAGCTTGAAATTAATACAGGTCAGCATGAAAACGTAAGTTAGATAAACTAGACTAACTCGCTGTAGCAGATGGCAGCTCTGTCGCCAAGCCTGGAGCTCTGCTGCATATTTGCATTATGCTCAGTTTCATGAATCACAAGCAAATCGTTATCTAGGGTAAACTAAAGCCCATATCAAAGCTTTAGAGAGGGGCTGTAAAGATAGAGTACTTACGTAAAGGGTTATCAGGACAGAAGACAATGCAACTTATCTGGGAGGGTCTCTAACGTCCACGGGGTGGTAAAACGCATTTAAATAGGCGATGTGGATTCAGACGGCCTCCTCCCCACAGCATCCCAGACAAAGCAGGGCCAGGCCCTCGGGCGCTCCTGGTGCACCTGCAATGCGGATCCCTCACGCTACAATCCCACCCCGGGGCTGGCAGGAGCGGCCCCTGGGCTGCCCTCTCCTCCCCCTTCGGATTGGCTTGGGTGCGCGGTGGGGACGGACTGCAGCCTCGACTGGAGCCCTGGCAAGGGCATCCTCCTCCCCATAACGGGCTGGAAGACCCTGCAGGCAGCCGGCGCGGGGGTCGCTGCGCCTCACTTTTGCCCTCTTTTCCACCTCTTGGTTTTTCCCCCCGAGATGTCTCCGCAAGGGGACACCCTTCCCCACCCCATGGGTCGGGAGGACCCCTCCCCCTGCAGTGAGGGCTTTAAAAATTATCTAAATGAGTTTCTGCCGCGACAGGTGCCTCCGCCCCCCCGCCGGCGCCCGCAGAGCCTCCCTGCAGGTACCGCCAGGTGAGCGGGGCTGGACTCGGTCACACCTCGGGCCCCGCCTCACCTGCGGGCGCGGCCGTCGCGGTCCTTCAGGCGGCTCCCCCACTCGGCGCGGTCCTCCGGGCGGGCGGCAGCGGGGGCCGGCGGTCCATGGGCGGGGCGGCGGGCGGGGCTGGCTCCCGGCTCCGGCCCTGCCCCGGCCCGGCCGCCGAGGGAGGTCAGTGGGCACCGCCCGCCGAGCGCATCTCGCCGGCTCCCACCCGAGCGCTCGCCGCGGTGCACGCTGGGAGCGGGGGCCGGGGCGGCGAGGCCTGTCCGCGCTGACCGGGAGGGCGGCCGAGGCGCCGGCGCGGCGGCGGGTTTGTGTCTGCGGGGAGGGGCGGGGGAGGCCGATCGATACTCACTTCCCGGGGAGGGGGCGACGCCCCCCTCCCGCAGCTGTGCGGGGTTGGGGAACGGACCGAGGGGAAGGGAGGGTCTGGCCGGTGGGACGCAGGCGCAAAGCTCAGGTGCGGCCGCACTGCGGTTGCCCGGGGTAACGCGGGCCCGGGTGGGGCGCGGGGGAGGAGGAGCGAGGCGGGCGAGCGGGAGCGCGCGCGCGCTGGGCGGTGGGGGTTGGGGGGTACCCGGGACCAGCCTGGGATTGGGGGGAGGGCACGCGCGGGCGGCCGACGGGGGCGGGGGCAGGGGAGGGGGGAAGGGGAGCGGGCCGGGCGGCGCGCATGCGTGCGGCCCCCGCTCCCCTGGGGCTCGCTGGCCTCGTGCGTGCGCACGCGCGCTGTCCCCCGGAGGCGTCTGGGTGTGCGGAGCGCGCGCGCGCGGCTTGGAGGCGCACCTGTGAGGTGTCCCTTGAGGAGAGGGAGGGTGGGTTCGCGGAGTCCGCGGCCTGGGGCGCTTCAACCCCTCACTTGGAGTGAGTTGTGGGGCGGCCGGGCTGCAGTCTCTTTATTTCTTCTCTGAATCAAGGCGGGGGCGGGGGCGGGGGGCGGGGGCCGGGGAGTGGGCTCGGGGTCGGAAGAAGGATGAGTGGATTAAAGAGAAGAAAAACAACCCATCACTTAGGATGGGCCTCGAGCCGGGGCGGGTGCCCGGGCATCGGTGGGAAAGGTCAGAGCAGCTCCGCGCAGCCGGGCGGCCTGGCGGCCACCGGGCCGGCCCCGGGGAGGGCAGCCTGGCCTTTGGCCTCGGCGAGCCGGCGTGGGCCCGCAGTGCCGGGGAGCGGGGAGCGGGGGTTACAGATGGCGGCAGGGTGCGCGGCGGCGGAGGTGCAGCGGCAGGGGCGAGGCCGGGCGGAGGCCCCGCGGGAGCCGGACTCCCGAGCCGGGCTCCATTGTTGTTGGAGCCGAGGGAAGGGGGAGCAAAACAGCTTTAGAAACCCGTGAAGCCGCGCCTTGGAGCCTTTCCAGGCGGGTCCGCGGAGAGGCGGTAATGGCCGCGCCGTGGGATCAGGGAGCCAGGCTGTGCCGCGGAGAAGCTTGGCTGCATGATGTGATGTTGTGTTTTTTTTTAGAGCGCCTCGCGTCCCGGCAGAGCCAGCCGAGCATCCTACTCAGGTGATGAGGAACCCTCCCGGCACCCAGCGCAGATCGCCGCTGCCGCTGGACGCCTCCATTGTTTGACCATAACAAGGGCCGGATTCTCACCCAGGTAAACTGGATGGCAGCGCCGTCGAGCTCCCTCTCACCTCCCACATCCAAAGGAACCTCCTCTCCTCTTTCAGGACTTTACTCCAGTTTTCTCCCTGTGCCCTGCTTCTGATTAACTCAACATATCCACCTCCCAGACATTTCCCCATCTGGCTTAATCTTCCCGCATCTCTCTGCCAAGTCACCTCTCATTTCCCTCAAAACTCAGCTCCTTTGTGAAACCTTCCTTGCCGAACTCTAGCAACTAAATCTCTCTAGGAGGAGCCTATTCCGGACTTTTCTAGTTGATAGTTTATTGGTTGTCTTATTGCAACAAAGGAGACTAGATGTTTTTTAAACATTCTGAGCTATTGTTTTTTTTTTTTTTTAAAGGAACGTTTTGTGATAGTTTATTGTTTTAAAAGGATCGAACTGTTTTTGTTTCTATAGTTTGTCCTTTTTTTGAGGGGGGGGCCCTACTTCCTTGATAGGATGCACAGCTTTTTAGAACAGAAAAATGACCTTCTTGTTCAACCCACAGGTTAATTTAAATTTTAAAAATTAGTTTTAAATTAGCAAAGTAAAGCATTTTCTTTGTAAAAATTAAAACATCACAGAGATGGGCTAAAGTCTTTGACTACAAACCTCTGTCCCCAGAGATAACAGCTATTATGTTTGGTGTGTATCTTTCTAGGTCTTTAAAAATGTTTTTACGATCTACAAAATGTGTGTACTTGTATTATCTTTGACTGTTTTAACAAGTACAAGTGTACTCTAGCTTTCAGTTTTAGCATATGATGCATTCACTCATTCTGCAGAACTGCTGCATCATGTTCCATAGTTTGAGTACACCATAGTTTATTTAGCCATTTCCTGGATTGATGGCAATTGATGTTTTAACTTTATACTTAAACAGCTTCTTTGGTTGTGGTTCTCTAGTGAAATGAAATTTTAGTGAAGGGAGCACAAATCTACACTAATTACAGAGCCTAAGCTTTTATGATGGAAGTTCTCTTTGGTTCAGAAATTTACATGTGGGAGCCTCCACCCCTCCTCCCGTTGTAATTGTGACTCTACTACTTTCAAGTCCTGTGACCTTGGGGAGGACATTTAATTACTCTAAGCCTCAGTTTTCTTTTCTACAAATGGTGATAATACCTGCTCTATCTATTCCACCAAGTTCAGTCATATGATGTATGTGAAAGTCTTTGTAGAGTGTAAAGTGGTGTATAATGTTGATTTTATTGGCCTTTGTGATCTGAAGGAATTTTTAATTTACAATATAATTTATATTTTCTTTTTTGACCAGATATGTATATTACAGAATACTACAGATAGCCAACTTTGAATGCTGTTTAATTTCTGATTTTGCTATATTTTTACCAAGTACTGTTAATACATTAGACTTCTGAAAGAGTATTTTACAAAGCACATTTTTCATAGTGCTTTACATACCTTAAAAAATAAGGCCTAAAAATTAGTTGCCTGTGAATAAAGTATCAGCAACTTGAACACTACGCAAAACTCTCATAATATGTAAACAGAACTTACTTCCTAGTGATGTAAATTTGTGTATGTGTTTTTCTGAAGCAGCAGCAGATTCAGGTTAGTTTTTATGTCCTTTGAGTAAAATGGATTCTTACAGAGTTTGCAGGCAGTATCAGAGTTTTAACAGTAAATATTTATTGAATAATGTGATGGGTATTGTTTTAAGATGTAAGAGATACCATTAGGGGCTTTGTAGGTGTTTTTCTTTCATTCATATATGCATGAACGTCTGTAGTGTGGCCAGCAAAATCAACTTGACCCTGTTCTCTTGTAATTGATCTATGGGGGGAGAGGAGATCAGAAATTAAACACAATCACGCAGCTGCATGTAAAATCATAAACTGGTATCTGCTATGAAAGTGAAGTAGCATTGGCTATGAGAGAGTATAAAAAGGGGACCAAAGTTTAGATTGCAGAAAGAGGGCCTAGGAAAGACTTTTTTGCAAAAATAAGATTTGAGCTGAGATCTGAAGGGTGAGTAGGCGTCAGTGTAGAATGAGATGGGGGATAATTTTCCAGGCAGGGGAACAGCCTGTAGGAAGACCCAGAAGGGGGGAAGCGTTGCCCATTCCGGGAACTGAAAGAATGACGTGTGGATAGATTATGGTGGATGAGGGGCAAGTGTGGCTAGGCAGGGGCCAGATCGTGTAGGGTCTTGTAGGGCAGGTTAAGGATGTTTTATTTCACCCTGAGTGAAATGGGAAACCATTACAAGGGTTCGGTTTTAAGTAGGGGAGTGACATAATCAGATTTGCATGTTTAAACAACTACTCCAGCAGCTGCGTGCAGAATGTAGGGGTGGAGAGTCGAAGTGGGGGAGACCAGGTAGGCCATTTCAGAGGCCTTTCTAGAAGAGAGGTGGTCTTTCCCTTCCAGTTCACCTTGACTTCAAACTACCAGCTAAACTAAGGTCAAGATAGGTATTTGATTTTAAAAATAAATAATTGATTTTAAAAATAAATAATTCTTTATTTCTACAAAGTAAGCATAAAAATGCACTTTTTTTATGCGAAAGGCACACACTATGTTAAACTAATTATTCATACTACGCTTAACAGAAAAGTATCAAGAGTCAAATTAAAATTTGGGATATTTAACATGTTTTTGGTAAGTTTTGTCAAAGCAGGAATACGTGAAATAAGACTGAGGTGAGGCTCTAAAATGAAAAGAAGGGAAATACTTGTAGATGCTATTGGCTTAAAAAAATGAGAATAATAGAAAAAACATTAGACAAAAAAATCGAGAACGTGACTGGGCACACAATGTGTATATAAAATTCATAGCTTTCTGAATACTAAAAATAACCTGGCAGAAACTAAGCGGAAAAACAACCAAAACAGCAGGCTCTGTTCACAATGCAACAAAAAACAAGAAACAGGTAAGCACAGCCTCATCGAGACAAGTGCGGTCTGCCTGGAGGAGACCAGAAAATATCCTGAAAGATAAGACAGAATGTCTTAAACAGAAGGACAGGCCGTATTCCTGGATGTGATGTTTAAACGTTATAGAGATGCCCTTTTTTGGGTGAACTGGACAGAATAGTGAGTAATGAGGTGGGACAAACCCTATCTGATTGTTTAAACATATTGTAGAATCATGTTTGTTCTGTACAGGTCACTGGAACCTATTCAGCACCCCAGAGATAAACTGTATATGGGAATGTAATAAATGACCAACCATCATGAATGCCCTTCAAATCAGGAAGAAGATATGGAAGTAAATATTAAACATCTGGAAAAAGGAGTTATGCACGCTGAGGTGGACAGAGCACAGGCTTTGCAGTCAGACAGACTTGAACTGGATTATTTTAAGTGAGGAAAATAATACCCACCGTGCAGCTGTTGTGACAGAGAGAGATACAGATCTTCGCACCTATGGGGCCCTCAAATCTGTTGCTAGTTAAAATCAATGTATTAGACTATGTACACATTTAAAACTTCTTTAAGAAGAAAGAGAAAACAAAACCCTAGGATCAAAAACTAAACCACAAAGTAGGAAAATACTTATGACAAATATAAGTGAAGAGTTAATATCTTCAACCTTCAAAGAACTCACACAAATCAATGAGGAAAATCATGAAAATCTACACGTGGTTGCAGGATGTGGATAGATAGTTCACTGGATAGAAATATATTTTGTTCAACATTTGGAAAGATGTGTAATCTCACTCATAATCAAATAATTGGTAATTACTCCTATAGAAAAGTAAAATTCTATTCTCAGTAGCAACAAAACCAGAAAACATTTAAGAGTAAAACACAAATGTACAAGAGCTTTATGAAAAAAGTAAAAACCTTTACCTGAAGAATTTAAAAGCTAACCTAAATAAATGGGCAGACATTACATGTTTCTGGAAGGGACGGCATTTTTGTAAAGATTGCAATACTCTACATATTAAACTGTAACTTCAGTGTTATTCCAGTTGAAATCCCAGTGAGACTTACTTTTGGACACTTGATAAATTGCTTCTAAAATTTGTCCAGAGGACTAAATGTGCTAGAGTGGCCAAGAAATTGTTCAAGCGGAAAAATAGTGATGAGCGATTTGCCATGCCAGATATCAAAACATACTGTAATGGTACAGTAATGTAAATGGTGAGCACAAGAATAGACAAGTTGGTACATGGAACAAAGTAGAATCCAGTAACAGACCCATATATATATATAGGAATTTATTGTATAATAAAGTTGGTATTTTGAAACAGTTGGGCAGTGGTTGGTTGATGCATTGTATAGGGAAAAATGACTATTTGGAAAGAAAGATTCTACTTCCCCATATTCAAAAATGACTTTTATTTGAATTAAAAAACTAACTCAAAGACAAAAACACCTATAAAAGTACTAGAAGAAAATATAAGAGAATTTATTATGTTGGAGGATGTATTATGTTGGGAAAAATGTTTTTGGGGTAGACCATTTAGGTAAGACCAAGGCCCAAAATCATAAAATAATGATAAGTTGGAACATCATCAAAGCTGATATTTCTGTGTGACAAAAAAACATCACAAGGTGACAAGACTGGGGAAAAAGTTTTGGTAACATGTATAAACAAAGGATAATAGAATTGACACAATTAAGAAATGAATGGAGGATATGAATAGTTCTGAGAGAAATGAAAATATCAAAGCAATGACAGGAAATTCAACCTCACTTGTGATTAGGGGAATGGAAATTAAAACAGTGAGTTTTTTTTGGGGGGGTGTGTGGCTCTCAGGCTAAAATTTAAAAGCTACCCAAGGATGTAGAGAAAAATGTACCTCGTATATTCTTGGGAACATAAAATTGGTTCGACCTTTCCAGATGACAGTTTGCTCAAACCTGTCAAAATTTTAAAAACACCCATATGCTTTCATCTAGCAGATGCACTTCAAGGAATTGATGATATTCTAATAAGAAGATACAAGTTAGTTTGAATGAAGTCTGTCGCAGCATCAGTTAGAATGAGGAAAAGCTAAAGATGAACACAAAAAATTTGGTGCCTGTATACTATGGAATGTTATGTAGCTTTTTAAAAGAGAGGTAGATTTGTATTTATTGACATAGCCTGGATAGATGTCTAGAATATATTTTTGAGCAGGTTTAATTCCGTTTTTTTGTAAGATACAAAACAAAATAGTGTGTGTGGTTGTGTGTGTGTGTGTGTGTGTGTTCTGAATAAAAATAGAGACAGATCTAGAAAGATATGTGACTACTTCTGAGGGGAAGAGAATAGGGGAGACTGAATTTTTATTTCTGGGACTGATTTTATATTTATTTCACAATGTTTTGGATTGTTGCAGTTTTTTTTTTTTTTACAATGAGCATTTACTTTGTAATGAAGATTTTATAATTTCTCACTTAATATAAAGGCCTAAATTTAGACTAAAAAATTTTTAAGACCTAGGACTTATGAGGATGTAGCAAAAATGTCACACTCTGATGTTACATTAGACATATGTATCAAGAGCCTTAAAAGTAATCATATTCCTTGATGTAGAAACCACCTAGGAGCCATCAAAGGAATATTTTTAAATACAGAGAGGCTTTACATAGAAAAGATATGTATTGTGGAATTATTTTTAAGGGTGCATTTCCTATAATTTTAAGGGTTAAGTTATGGTACATCCACTGGATAATATACTACTGGCCGTTAAAATATTTATGAAGAAAATGTATTAGAGTGCTTATGACAATGTTGAAGGAAAATCAGGATGCAGAATTGCATACGTGATATGATTAAAACTCTTAGTTAAACAGAAGTCCCAGCAACCCTCCACAAAAACCTATGATGGAAAAATGTCTAGAAGAAATTAAATGAAAATCTTAAAAGTTGTGGATTTTGGGTAGTAGGATGTTGGATGATTTAAACATTTTTGCTTTTTTTATTTTCCAGGATTATATGTTATTACATCTATAATTTGTTATTTCATTTATTTTGGAACATTTATTTTTAAAAAGTACATCATATCTAGAACATGTGTTAGCTGCATGGTTAATAGATATGTGCCCTTTAAAAAAATAGATTTGTCTTATATATTAAAGTGTCCTCTAAAATGTTCTCTAAAAACTAATATCTAAACATTTTTTGAGTGATACATTTGGAGTAAGTGAATGAATTTTGTCGCTTCCAACTTTTGAAGGAAAATTGCTTCTTAGCAATATGCAGAATAAAAATAGTACTCATTTCTTGTAACTGTAGAATAAATGCAGAAACTTAAAACATGGGCCATGGAATTTCCTAGTTTGACTCTTGTTAACTCTTTGTGTTCCTAACACACAGATCCAGTCACAGAGCAAGTTGCATTTAACTGAGTCAGGATGAGTAGGACTTAGCCAGCTGGACCAAGGGCTAAAGCATTGAGAGCCTGATTATTATGCAGGGCCTGCAAGTGACTCGGCAGAGTGGAGCTCAAGGTACCTCGGGGTATGCAGTGTAGGTGAGGCTGAAGGGGTTATCCTAAAGGCATGTGCATTTGTTCCCTTGCCAGGGGTTAACTGTGGACCTGCGGTAGGTTCTGTGGACGTGGAGTGGCATGTGGCTTAGTAGAGGACAAAGCCGAGGAAGTGTGATAGTGGAGAAAACGTTGCGGACATGGAAGGACTCTGGGGGCACATAAGATGGTATCCTACATAATCCAGATTTGAGGGTAGGGGTGCAAGTCAGGGGAAGCTTTCTAGAGAAGGTGAGCCCCGAAGGTAAATGGCGGGAGCATCAAGTGTGAGGGCCCAGAGTTCAACGGAGCGTTGCGGGGGCGGGGGGGGCGGGGAGTGGTTGAGGCCTAGCAGCAGACAAAACCTGGCGAGTCTGAAGAAGTTTGGTTTGGCTGGAGCTAGAATTGGAGTGGGCAGCTGTGAGAGATGAACCAGGAGAGGTAAATAGTAGCTAACACTGATCAGAGTTTAAAAGCCTGGGACTTCCCTGGCGGTCCAGTGGTTAAGACTCTGCGCTCCCAATGCAGGGGGCACGGGTTCGATCCCTGATCGGGGAACTAAGATCCCGTATGCCACATGGCCAAAAACAAAGAAACAAAAAATATATGTATGCCGTATGAATAAATTTGGAAGTTACACTGAGAATTAATGGAACCCATTGAAAAACTTTAAGCAGGGTAATAAACAATCCATTTTGCATTTTAGGAAGATTACCTTACAGTGGATAATGGATTAGAGGAAGGCAAGCCTGGAGGCTTTGTAGCGTTCCAGGGGAAGATGGTGGCCTGAATGACAGCTGAATGTAGGTGAGGTGGGTGGATAAATTCAGGAGGAATTGAGGAGATAGAGTGACAGAAATTCGTGCGCGGGAGGAGGGTTGATGGTAACCAGGTTTCTGACTTAGGCAATTGAGAGACTAGTGGACCCATTTACTATAGTTGAGAACAGAGCTGGCTTTGGTGAAGAGATGACAGATTTTTGGACATGCTGAGTGTATAGGGCTTGTAGGACATGTAGGATCTTCCTGAGAGAATTTGCAAAGAATGATTTTATGATGCAGATACATGCTTTGTTATATGAATGACTGGGTGCTGTGCATAAATCCATTATTAAAAAATCAGTGTTTCTGTGTGGTAAATTTTTCTTGGAATATAATTACATATCTGTATATTGTTTAAGATTGGGATATCTGTCTAGTTTAGACTGGACTGTTGATGTCTTTTATATGGAGTTAAGACTGCATGACCCTGACTTTGGGTAATACTGTGATTGCCTTTTGGGCTAGACTCTGACTCTTTGAGCAGGTGGTGGTCCTATAGTCAGTCATCCTGTTGTCAGTACTGCTGAATAATTGGAGCGATTTCTATTGATGTTTCCAAACTGGTCGTTCCACACAGAGGTGGGCCAGGACGTAGGCAGAGGGGTGCCCTAGGTCTGCATCCATCCACAGGTGCCCACCTGGCCATTAGAAGTTGACTTAGTCCATTTGGGCTGCTATGACAAAATACCATAGACTGGGTGGCTACAACAACAAATATTTATTTTTCACAGTTCTGGAGGCTGGGAAGTCCAAGATCAAGGTGCCAGTAAATTGAGTGTCTGATGAGGTCCTGCTTCCTGGTTCATAGATGCCATCTTCTTGGTGTGTTCTCACGTGGCAGAGGGGCGAGGGAGTTCTCTGGGGTCTCTTTTATAAGGACACTCATCCCGTCGTGAGGGCTCCACCCACATGACCTAATCACTTCCTAAAGGCCCCACCTCCTAACACCATCACACTGGAGTTAGGGGACACAAACATTCAGGCTGTAGCAGAAGTATAGATTGAGGTTGGAGAATCATTCACAGTGTCCTCACCACACAGCTGGCATGGAAACCGTGGATGGGTGAGATTGTGTAGACCAGAGTGAGGAGGAGCCCGGGGCAGAGCTGGGGCATGAGCCATCAAGGAAAAGGTAGGGGAGACCTTTACATTCTCAAAAGAATTCATTAGAGAGGAGGAGGATGTCTTAGAGAACATTTGGTTAAAAGAAAGAAAATGCATTTGAAATGGCTTAAGTGAAGGGGGATTTCTGAGGAGGCTACCGTGGCATCCAAGGCTGTTTCTTGGCTGAGACCCAGTGGTGGCTGGAACGTCGACAGGAGTCAGTGCAGCTGCTCTCTCTGCCGTTGTCCCTCCTGAGTCACGGTCCCTGCCAGTTCACTCTATAGACCCAGACTTCCCACCTCCCGAGTCTAAACTCTCAGGGAAGAGCATCTGATTGGTTCAGCCCAGCTGATTGGGTTCACTGTTGCAGGGCCTACAGGGGCAGATTCGCCAGGCGGTGAGTGCAGAGGAGGGGCTCAGGAGAGGGCGGTTCCTGGCAGCTGAGGAGGAAGTTCGCAGACCTGGCAGGGGCAGTAGTTTTAAATGTTCGCAGATGTGATAAAGGGATAAGGAGTGAAACTAGATTGGGCAAATCAAAGTGTTTAGCCTAAGTTAAAGAATTACCACAGCTAATCCAAATTGGGAGAACTGCAAGATGGATAACCAGTGGCTATGGTGGATACTCATTTGGACAGAAGTTGGAAGAAGGGAGATTTTCAAAAAAATGAAGTTTAACTTTGACGTTATCAGAAGAATTCAAAGTTTGATTTTAAAAAGCAGTCATTTGTGTTGCTAACACGAAAGCATTTCTACAGCTTTATTCTGACTCTAGAATATGCATTGTCTCTTGTGTCACCTGATATAAGAAATTCAGTAAAGCTATTCTAGAGCTCATTTATTTTTCATAACCTGCAAGTTCATAAAATAATCATAGCTTATTTCCACATCTTATTTTGCAGCGCCTTCCACAGTATTGTGACAGATCTTGTGAGGAAGCCCTTATTAAAGCCAGAGCAAACGTCTGTCCCAGAGAGGTTAGGTAAATGATAAAACAATTCATTTGCCTCTTAGGTAAATGATAAAACAATTCATTTGCCTCTTAGGTAAATGATAAAACAATTCATAAAAATAACCTGAACCCCTTTCCTTCAGAGTAAACCCCATTATGTCCCTCTGGCTTTCAAAATTATTTTTAGATGTGCGTGTCAAACGTGTAGGATTAAGCTTGATAGGATTTAAGAATATTTCAATGATTCAAAATACTTGGCATCGGCCGGCAAACATAAGTCAGGTTTTTAGTTAACCAATATGCAGTAACATTACTTTATCTCTGTATTATGCTAGGATTAGGACCTTGTGATAAGCCCCCAGACTCACAATTAGGATCAGGGAACCTGCAGAAAGCAGGTGGTACAGATCTTCATGCTGCGTAGCAACGAGTTAGAGGTAGTAATCCACTGTGAAATTCGTTTCAGGTTCTAATGCTGTCGTGTAAATGGCCGTGAAGATTTCTGAGCAAGTGTTTGAGCGCCCTCTGGAGGCATTCTGCACGGTTAAAACGCAGCTCCTACAAAAGGTTCTCTTGAACAGCCCGCGTTGAGAACGCGTGGACTGGATGGCTGGCCTGGGGGGGTGTAAGTGGGGGGCAGCGAGAGCCCAGCTGGAACCCACGGCAGTACTGGTGCTTAGGGAGGAGCGGGAGTCTCCAGCAGGCTGAGAAGAAGACCGTACGTGGTGAGAATGGAGTCACAGAAGGCAGTGTCCTGCGAGAGGAAGAACGCGCCGGGAGGAACTTTAGTGGCAGGAACTTTAGTGGCATAGTGATGGGTGGAGGAGTAAGTAGGAAGTGAAGTGATAGAAGTCGGGAAAATAAGTCTTGAAGAAGCCTGGGTGGGGAAATGGAGAGAGAACATGGCAGCTAGAGAAGGCATAGGATTGAATACTGGTTTTCCTTAAGACGGAAGAGGCTTTGCGTTGGTTTAAATGCTGAGAGGAGAAAATAAGCAAAGATCAGATGAAATGGAAAGATGTGTAGGGTGGGGAGGGGGAGAGAGTTGGATTTAAAGCTCCCAGCCTGGGAGACTTGTTGGGGGAAGATGTTGCCTTTTATAGGGACTTTATATGGCGAATTAGTGATTTTCAGTTCATTGTGGGGTGATAGGGAAATATTCCTGTTATGAGAGAATGTGGAATTGTCGTCATGGAAATGGTTCTCATTCAAGCCAAGCAGGTGGTTGAGCTAAAAAAAAAAATGGAGTCAGGATGTACCTTTAAGCGGGCACTTGTGTTTAGAAAGAAGGAATAAAAGAAATGGTCAATGCCTTCAGCAAGGCCTGAGGAGAGGTGAGAAAGTGCAGGGAACTGGGGACGGAGGAGACGCGTGTAAACTAGAGTCAAAGAGTGAAACAGGAGCAAGGGTCTGGTCTTGAGCTCTGACGCGGAGGGGAATGGTTTTGTTTGTTTGGTTTGTTTTTTTCTATTGTGTTTGGCTGCACCACACAGCTTGCAGGATCTTAGTTCCCTGACAAAGGATTGGACCCCGGGCCCTCGGCAATGAAAGCCCGGAGTGTCCTAACCACTGGACTGCCAGGGAACTCCCAGGGAACAGTTTTGCAGAAGAGGCGTCATGGGGGTGGGGTATAGAAGGGGGAGTGGGTGTATGGGGGGGCAGGACCAGGAAGTGTAGAGGTCTGCGGGGAAGGCCAGCAGAGAAGGTGGGGAGAGGGCAGTGGTTGTAGCTGGAACAGACGGTGAGCTTCTCTGTGCTCACCCAGTGAGAGCCCTAATCAGCAGTGACTGTGGAAAGAGAATTATATTTGCCTTTCTGCTTTTACAGGTATAAGATTTAAATCTTGTACAACTTCTGAACTACCTCCTATTTTTCTCAGATTAAGAATCTGGCCAAATGGGAGAGAATGTTTGGATCTGTTCCTGACATTCGTGGGGACTCTTGCACAAGGAGAGAGTAAATATGACCAATTTTTGATTTATTTTTCTGACAGATGTCCTTCAAACATACAGGACCATTTGTAGCCTAAATAACATGTTTTCCCTTCTTTTTGGTAAAACTAATAGGATGGCTAGTAGAAGTTGTTTGGCTTCATTTTTGTAAAATATTACATTAAGAAAAAATAATAGACTCCTAATTCAGGAGTACCAAAATTACAATATGTTTAAATTTGGGAGGTGAGGGTTGATTTCTAACTTCAGGCTGCTCAGTTTTGAGTAGTAAGGCATAATATTTAAGTGTAAACTTCTGCAAAGGGCAGGTGGGCAGGTTCCAGCTTACACCCAAGCATGTCTCCTTCCGCGGGACTGGTTTGCAGTCCTTAGAAGGCCTCAGCACTCAGCTTCGGCGGCCTTTACCATGCCACGTATCAAACGTATTAAAAAAAAGTACCCACATCCCACATGAAATTAGCTTATTCAAAACTGTGAGTTAAGCTTCATTTGACTAGTTGTAGACATTAAACATTTATTAACTTTGATTTTATGATTTTCTTTTCATATTTTACATCCAGTAAATATTTTTTTTCAGGTCTCAAACATTTTCATAGACCATTGAGATTCTCATGAGCCCTAAGGCCTGTGCCGAAGGAGCCTAGGGGATGAGACCCCCCTGTTCTGTTGGGATGTCTAGGCACGTCTGGCTGGGGTGGACTTGCCAGGAATCTGTTTGTTGGAGGCACCGAGCTGCCTCCTGGGAAAACTCCATCCTCAGGGAAGCTGAAGTAACTGTTTTAGTTAGCAATTTTCTGTTGGAAGGAGCAGAGATCCATTCCATTTTAGGAAACGGGATATGGCGTACGGATGCGCCTGGACCAGAAAACTGTCGTTAACTAAGGCAGCTCAGAGACAAACAGTCTTTCCTATCGACAGTGGGGTCTCAAGGCAGCTGTCTTTCCTTTGTGTCTTTTTCCTCTTGCTGCCATCTGGTGTTTTCTTTTTTCCTATCCCATCTATCTTTTCTCTCCCTTACTTAGAGATTCTACTTCCTCATGACTTTGGTTTGCTGTGATTGCTCATGACCGCTCCAGTTCCTTTGTACATAGTAACCTTTCAGCTTCATCTCTCCTGGCTAATCACCTCATTTTCAATATTGTTTAGATTCCTGAGAGAGAGAGATTAGGAATACAACTTTGTTGCAGCTTTTACTGTTATTCCAGGCCACAGCAGAGGTCACTGTTAAGCTCATGGGTCAGGTGTCTGCACTTAGTCTAAGACGCTGTGGTGAGGTGAGATGGAGTGGTTATATGGTCTACAGCAGCTGGGCCTATCCTTAAAGCTGAGGCCGTTCCCATTTGCAGGATTTGCAGGCACCATGATTGGCATGTGTAATTCAGCAAGGAAGAAAAAACCTGGCCCCCTCTCAAAACCATTTGAAATTCCTGCCCTTTAAAGTATATCCTATTAACAACCTTCATTCTGAGTCAACCCTTTGTTCCCATTTTAGAAACTAAAATCCCTAAATATATTGAAAGCATTTTCATTTTTCCTTTTTCTCCCCATTTGATTCAGTCTCAGATGTTGCAGGGTCACTCAGGGCAGTCTGTAGGATTCCATTTCTCATGTTAGTGGTTTCTGCTGAAATGATAGAGCTGCCTCAGATAGCTGTTAGCAGAGTTGGCTAACTCCAACCTCGTATCATTTGCATCCTTCCCCCCAGATATCTGGGGAGCTATATAGACATATAGTATATAGTAACTTAGCACCGTCCCTAGATTCCCCAAATTTAGGAGAATATTGCATCCTAATGTTAACATGGCAGCAGTTTGATCCCTAACTCCCTTAATGTGTTATCACTTCCCAAGGAAAAGTGATGTTCCCCGAACTTTAAAATAGATCTTGGGATCTATACCCAAACTACTCTTAGCAGTTTTAGAATATAGCAGAGAGGGGAGGAAGTAGATGGAATAAATAAAATAATGATAATGATAGCTAATCTTCGTTGAGCCCTTAACATTTTCTAGGCACTATTTTATAAATTTATTTATTTATTTAGTTTTGGCTGTGTTGGGTCTTCGTTTCTGTGCGAGGGCTTTGTCTAGTTGCGGCGAGCGGGGGCCACTCTTCATCACGGTGCGCGGGCCTCTCACTATCGCGGCCTCTCCCGTTGCGGAGCACAGGCTCCAGACGCGCAGGCTCAGCAGTTGTGGCTCACGGGCCCAGTTGCTCCGCGGCATGTGGGATCCTCCCAGACCAGGGCTCGAACCCGTGTCCCCCGCACCGGCAGGCAGATTCTCAACCGCTGCGCCACCAGGGAAGCCCCTAGGCACTATTTTAAATACTTGTCATACGTTAATTTATTTAACCCTTAAACTACCTTATAACGTTACTTTTCAAGGTCAGGTGCCTTTTATTATCTCCATTAACCGCACTCTTAACCTCTTAGGTGAAGGTTGCACAGCTAGTGTATGGTAAAACCAGGATATGAACTCGTTCAACCTGCCTCTAGTCTCTGCTCCTTCAGCAGCCTCTCACCTGGAAAATAAGTGAGAAAAACAGTATTGATTTTAGACTCTCTAGGGTTCCAGCCAATCTGAGTCAGTTACTCAGTATCCAGTGTGAACCTAAAACTCAATTTGAATAAAGTTCCTATCAAGAGGCTACTTATGATACTAGAATTCCTATATCTTGGAGGGAAGTTGTGCAGGCTTGCCTGGAATTTCCTTTCTAGAGTTTCTCAGGCTTTCTCATCCTCTGTTTGGCCCTACAGGCCTTGAATTCCATATTTTTATATAAATCCTAAATATAAGTGGGTCTACCTATCTTCTGAGCTGGGAGCCCACATTTATAATAGTTCTTCGAAAAACTTTGTGATCCTAAATTCTCCATAATACAAACCTTCTACTTTTCTCTCTGCATGTTTCTAACCCAGCAGGATCCCGAGGCTTTTGTTGCCCTTCAGCCACTGTGGGCCCTGCCTCTGCCTCTTCTGGAATGTCTTGGGGGTTTTGACTTCTGTTACTGTGGTAAGTGTTCCCCTTGTTTGACTGTTTTCCTCCATGGAGAATCGCCCTCAACTATTTCTAAACCGAAACTGTCTCTGGAGTTTTTTCTAAGCATGTTCCCTTTCGGACTCAGTGAGGAAGAAAGTCTCCCTATCTCATGATTTTTCTTAAGCTCTTGCCTCTCTCTGGCTTTGAGGTCTCTAGGCCTTAGACAACTTTCCTTAACTCTGAAGACAGCAGAAGCATCTTTGTCCCATCTGGAGTTCCTCTTTGTACCTCTGGAGTTTGATTTTCTTAATTTCATGTAAGCCATTGGTTATTAAAGCTTCACTCTCTCTCTTCCATTTTCCTTTGCTGTCCTGAAGGCCTTCTGGACCAGAAACCTGCTTTTTAGACTGATGCCCTCCTGGTTTTCTTTCCCATTGGTCCTGTCTTCACTGAGATATCACAACTTGTTTTTAAGCTGAGTTTGTTGCTCCATAAGTTTCTGGTGTTTTCTTCCAAAGTCTGAACAGCAGCTTTCTCCTTAAATATGAGTTCCTGAAAGTCTTCTTACCGGGGACTCTGTTACATCAGTCTGTGCAGACACGATTCTGAGAGCAGCATGTTTCCAGCACAAGCATTTTTTTCCTTCATTTTCTTTTGAGCCTTTGGATTTGTGATCATTTTTTAATAGTTTTTTTTTTCCTTCAGCTTGACTCAAGAAGACAACATATATTTTACGTAGAACAGGTATTTGTTCCTCTTTATTTGGTCATTGCTGAAATCCAAAATACTCCAGTTGAACCCGCAGTCTGGATCGCTGTGGTTCACGTTCAGGATAAAACTTTACGTCCTTGCCACGCAGAGCTGGGCAGCAAGAGGAGGGAGAGCCCTGTCTCAGCGGTTGCTGGCCTGGGGCACGTGGCTTCTCACCTTTTCTCCTCGCTGCCAGAGGTTGAGTTCTCAGCTCTGGGCCTCTCCCTGCCCTGACTTCACGTCCCTCCTGCACGAGGAGAACTGACTCAGTGAGATAAAGGACGTTTCAGTGGCCTCTGTCCTAGTGGGCGTAGTTACTGGGCACCGTGAGAAGGTTAAGCCTGTGGGGAGGTGTGGTGTCTTTCTCTTTCCTGACTCTGCTTGGCAGGGTGGGAAGGCTGGGGCTGCTCCTGACCAGCCCAGGGGAAGAGAGGCTGCTCTCCTCTCTTCCTCCGGGTGCTGGATTGACTTCCAGGCCACGGCCCTGTCTGGAAGCCTGGGCGAGTCTACCTGTGGGCATGGCGGCAAATGATCTTTCTCTCTTCTCTGTCCCTTTCTGGCTCCATTCTCTCTGGTGCTGACTTGGGTCCCCTCAGCCAGCCTCCTTTATTATGAGTAGTAAGACTTGAGATACAGGCCTAGTAGTTTATGAATTCCTGTTCTGCCCATAATTACTTTGGTCTCAAGCTCAAGGTTACCACTAACAGAGGGAAAAGGAGTTCTCCATGTGATCTAGCCCCGCTGTGGAATGCTGCATCAGGAATGGGGTTCACAGGCCTAGCTAATGATGAAGTATTCATGTGTTTTGTATTTCTGGTTCAGTCCTATGCACATTTCTGCCTAGAGTTCCTGGAGGTGAGGAGTGTTCGCTGAGACCACTGGCCACATTTGTTAGTAGTCTTTAATAGCGTACGTTTCCAAAATGCCACTGATCACCCTCAGGTGCTAGTCCTACCAAGCCAAAAGCCTGAACGCTGAAGTTCTGCACTGTTTTTTGTAACCATTCCCTGGCTCTTTTTGAGAGCGGGGTGGTGATGCATTTCTATCCATGCTAATCCTGAATTCTGATGGCCATAGCTTATGCAGTTGTAGGATTATGGTTATCTCTGTATGGCTGTAGGAAGTTAGCTGCTCTCGCAGTTCGTGCTTCCTGAGCGAGCCTGCTCCACAGATCTGTCACGCCCATATGTACTTACCTTGGTTTGCCAAACAGAACAAGTTACAAGTTGTGAACCAGGTATAAAAATAGCCAGAATCTGAGATATTTAAAGTAGTCAAATTCATAGAAACAAAGCAGAATGGAAGGGGGAGTTGTTCAGTGGGTACAGAGTTTCAGTTTTGCAAGATGAAACCTCTGGAGAGGTTTCACAATAATGTGCACATCACATACTTAACACTACTGAACTCTACACTGAAAAATGGCTAAGACGGTACATTTTATTATGTATTTTTAACCACAATTTTAAAAATGCATAAAAAAACCAGAATCCCAAATCTCTAATTTTCTGACCTGCCAACTGCTGTTATACTCCCAATCCCAGCGTCCCCGGGGACAGTCCTGTTAAAAATCCCCTTTTCATTTCCGTCGCCGTCTCCTGGGCCCAGTCTGTGTGTATCCTTCCTTTAGCTGGCCAGGCCCTGTGTGACCTTCAGGTATTTCCTTGGCTTCTCCCTGAGGGTGGCTTGAGCTTTCTAGTCTCTGGTCCTTTTTCTTCTAGGCCCGAACATGGATTTTGTCCCTGTAGGTCTTACTCCTCCAGCAGTACGAGGAGGAATCAAGTCTGATAAACGAGAGTCATTCTCGCTGCGCATTAGAGCTCCTCTGACCTGAGCCTGCTGTGCTTGCTCTCCCGGCCTGGCCCTGCCCAGCTGCTGCGGGCCTTGGAGCAGGGAGAATCCCCTGGCCCAGCTGGGAAAGGCTGGTCCCCTGAGGAAGACAAAGCCAATAGAATCAGCCCAAGGGAAGGGACAGGAAAAGGCAGGTTATGCAGGCAAGGGTACACTGTCTTACAGGCTGTAGTGCTTACGTGCATCGACTCTCCAAGCATCCCGAAAAGCTTTTGTTTTCAGTCCCCCCACCCACACCCCCCGCTGCTTCCCGGTCATTGCTGCTCCTTCCTGGGGACAGAATGAGGCAGAGGCCCTAAAGCCCCGTGATGAGAGCGAGCGTGAGCATCTGTATGACTAACAGTGGGTCTGACCGTCCATTTCCTGGATGAGTGAGTTGAGGCTGAGAATGAGTGACCTGTGGCCACACAGCTGTTCAGTGTCAGATCAAGAATTTGAACTTAGAACTTCTTACTGCAAGCCCCGTGTTCCACCCACCAAATTATTATGACTCCTAATGTATATAGATGTTACACATTTACTAGATAGATAAGGTAAACTTGGGCCTTATATGTGGTACTCACATAGGGGCCATCAGTGAAGCAAATCACATTCTGTCCCATTCCTTGGGCGTTCCTGTGTACAGTGTTGAAGAGCAGGAAACAGGTGGTGGTGGAGTCCAGAGTGTGAGGAAATGTCACTGCAGTCGGATGGATTTTAAGACAATCCTATGAATAGAGAGTGAAGAAAGAAAAACTGCTGGGTAGAAGCGGGAGGTGCAGGAGATAGACACGAAGGTGTGAAAGCCG
This sequence comes from Balaenoptera borealis, assembly GCF_965194805.1. Taxonomy (NCBI): domain Eukaryota; kingdom Metazoa; phylum Chordata; class Mammalia; order Artiodactyla; family Balaenopteridae; genus Balaenoptera; species Balaenoptera borealis. The sequence continues at coordinate 85,665,710 of NC_138875.1, forward strand.
CGTTTGACTTGGAGCAGAGGAGGAACCGTAATTACTGGGAGACACACTGTCGGGTCTTGGGAGGCCTCTGCCTGTGAGATGACCCTCTTGGCAAATGAAGGAGTGTGTCATGCACTAGTCAAAATAAGGGAAATAAGGAAACACATTTATTTGGCTTCAGCCAAGCTGTGGGCACTCTGATAAGTACTTTCACACTTATTATCTTCTTTAATTATCACAGCAAAGGGTTGTAGACACGATTATCCATATTTTTACAGATCAGTCTTAGATCAGCCGGGGTCACACAGCAAGCGGCAGAGCCAGGCCCACGCCCCGCTGTGTCATTCCATAGGTCATTTTTGTGGGAGGACTGCGCTGGAGGGAAGCTGAGGAGAATATACCTATGTCATCCTTTATCACCGTAATCACACAGTCAGTTGTCCTTCTCAGACTTCCTTCTCAGACTCAGAAGAAAACGTGGCATCACTCCCTCCATACTTTTTGTTGCCCTTCTCCAGACCTAATTTCATAGTCTCTGAGATAATTTCTAGTTAAAGAAAAATCAGGCGCGGTTTCTTTTGTCTTTTATCTTTTTTCCATTAGGAGTCATTAAACCAAGTCACACGAAGAGCAGTTGTCCCAAGGACAGGAGGAAAGCAGCTCTCTTCCCTATGGATCATTAAAACCCAGAGCCCAGATCCTTAGCCATTGAGAACTTTATTAGGCGCGAGGTCAGGGAACCTAGGACTTTTAGCGTGTAAGGCCTCAGGACGTGTGGGCAGGAATAGGGGGCGGGGAGAGAGGAGCCCACAGACGTGGGGCCCCAAGTAGGAAACGTGGTCGGGGTAGGGATAAGGTGGCCTCCCTGGGAGATCCTGGGCGAGCGGCTGCGGGAGCCAGTGTCAGGGGTTCTCTTCTAGTGCTCAGGGGTCACACTGGATTGGAGTCTTTTCTCACCAACTGGTGGCAGGGAAGCAGAGAGGAAGGCATCAAAAGTGATGTAAAATCCACTGTTGTCATAAAAGTTGAGTTGGAGACTCCTGCTCAGAGTCAGAAACTCCTTTGACTGACCTAAAAAGTTGACCTCAATACCCTCGGGGAAATTGTCCCTATAAATTACTGAGGCAGCTGATTATCAGTAGTGGATTCAGGATGTGCTGCTTGAGCGCCAGGTCAGGGAGTGTTGGAATAGGGGTTAGGGCAGGTTACTGAGGGGATGCCGCGTGAATGGCAGCCAGTGGCCGGTGACTGATGGACCGTTTCACGAGCCTGCTTTGAGGCCACTGTGGTTTTCCGAAGCGTGTGGTGCTCCAGTGAGTAGGTGCAGCGCGTGCGCGCCTGAACTGGCCCTTAGGTGGATAGAAGCCTGGACCGTGCTCTCAGGCTGGGCGTTCTGGTGTAGAGGGATTTGGCCCCAGGAGATTGAGGCCCCGGAGAGAGCTGTGTGCTTGAGCTGCTGTAAGCGAGGCTCCCCTCTCAGCTTGGACTGCCTCCAGCGTCCCGTTCCTGAAGTTAGCCCGGGAGATGAGGAAGCCTGCGTCCTCACGTCTGTGAGTGGGAAGCACACCTCAGGAGAGTGGCCCCGCAGTGGGGCCTTGCAGGGGGTTGTCAGCGAGGGCAGATGAGGTGTGGGGAGCGGACTAGCTGGAGGCCTTTGTGGCTGCCGTAGAGTGTTGGGGGAAGCGAGCCACCAAGGTGAGAGGTCTGGGACCTTACAAGGTGGTCTTCCCTGTGCCCCGTTACCGTGGAGGTGGCCCGGGGCGCGTGCAGAGGGACTGTAATGAGGCAGGCGGCCCCGGTAGCTTGAGGAGTGAGGCATTGGGAAAAGTGGGGGAAATAGGAAGGGCCTTTCGGGCAGCCAGCCTGGGTGTCTTCCAGGCCGCTGATATCTTCTATTCAAGGACCGATGGTGATGTAGGAGCAAAATAGAGTGGGTTTGGCATTCACAGTCCTAATCGATGCGTTACAAGTGGCTGCTGTATTAAGTTATTCTGAGACAGATAGCTGAGCAAAGATGAGGTGGATTGGGCCTGTGGAGCTTGAGTATCTAGGTCAGCTGTACCCTGTTATGTGTGGTTTAGACTGGAATTTTCTGAAGGTGTAGTGAGATTAACAAGGAGGTAGATGCTGCCTCTTGTGTGTGCCCAGGTCCCTGCAGCACACGGGGGTGGGGGGGGCGTGGCCTTGAACTTCTTAGCCCTGTTCCTCTGCAGCATGCAGGCACCAGGGACCTGAACAGCCTTTCCATTTATTGTTGCCGAGGCCTGTAGAAAAGGGCCAAGCAGAGGTTCCTTAGCATACCACTGCCAAATTAATATCTGAGTGAGTTGATTTGTGGGACTTCCTGACGGTTTGTGAGGAGGAGGAGTGCCTAGCCATGCTGAGGACATGGTCCATGTTCTGTCTCTACGAACAGGGACATCCATTATGTCCAGGGGGAACCGTATAGGATAATAAGAATCACAAGGCCTTGGAACCGAAATCAAGGTCTTAGAGGAACACATTAGTAGCTTCTGCCTAATGGGATAATTTCTGAATCCTTTATAAAACGTCTCTCTGGGTAAAGAGTTATTTCTTGTGGTGTTCATCTTTTAGTCTTCTCATGTACAAAACTTGACTTTGGGGTTATTGTAGAGGAATTTGGAGAGTATTTTTCTTACAACCAGAATAATGATGGCTGATGATGGAAATTACTAGCTATAAGTAAGTGTTCATCTTAACAGTTTGTTCACATACTTTCAGCTTTAAAAAAAAGTCGGTTTGAGATGGAATCTCAACCCCTTTTTGGTCTTTGTATCCTTTTACGCTTTAAGAAGTGTTACTTAAGGACCTCAAAGAGCTTTCTGTCTGTGTGGGTTATGGGCATTGATACTTATAATAGAAATGAAGACTAAAACTTTACAAAAAAATTAATTAAAAAATAATGACAAACTCATTACACATTAACACAAATTACATTTCTATGAAAAATTGCTATTTTCTAAAATAAGAAAACATTTAGTAGGAAGAGTGGCAATATTTACATCCGCTTCTGTGTTCAATCTCTGGCAATATGTTGTTTTAGCTGAAGTAGATGAAGACATCCAGCCTCACAGACAAGAGAATTGAAAAAGGGATTTCAGTAGCCTTTTCAGGTAATTGTGAGTTCATTTGTGACACGATACCAAAACTTGACAAGTGGTAGGTTCCTACAGGTTAGTTGCCATGTGCAATCCTATCAGTGAACCTTTTGTACTGTGCTATGTTAAAATCCCTGGTCTCTTTTGTACTTTGAATAGATCTTTTACCCACAGTGATTTATTACCCGACACATTGGTCATTTGGGCAACATTGGTTCACGTTTTGCAGATCCTAAAAATGTTCATGTGTTCCATTATGTGTAATATCGGAAGTTCACGGTTAGTGTTGCTGTCAGTGTCATCAGAAAAGTCTTCACGTCTCAGGAAGCTGGAGAGCTCATGGTGACAGGAGTTTTCCAAAATCCCAATTTTCACTTGAAAGCTCGGATTTGACAGTTGGCAATAAATACCATCAGTTTCCTTTTATCTGAGATGTCTGCCCAGCACCCAAGTCTGCATAGCAAGTGTGTAGCCACTCAAGTAAAAATGATGTTCTGTTGAAAAGAAGAGGCGGTTCAGCTTGCAGCTCGGGCAGTTAAATTTATACAAGTGCTTTTCCTTTAGGCAACCATTGCACTTGGGTATGCGACCTGGTATGCTTCCATTTTAATCTAGAATATAAATATACATTAAAAATATATTTGTATGTATTTCATATCAATGTAATAAGTAATAAACATAATATGTTTAACATAAATGTAATAAATATAATAAAAGGGTCTAGATTTAATAAAATTATTTTTTTATTGCTTCTTCAAGGATATTCTTAAGTGAAACTGTTGCTTCCTGTGAGCCCCTGGAGGTGAAGAATACCTTGACTACCGGTATCACTTGGTGCCTCTGCCGTAGGGTTCCGTGTGAGGAGCCTAAGGAGTCGGCAGTTTTACCAACCGGCACTTTTGCATCCTCCATGCAAACGTCAGCACAGTGAAAAGAGCAAACAGCATCTTACTATTATTTTGAAAGTCATTTTGATCTTGTTTTATAAGGGTTTTGGAACCCCCAAGAGTCTTGGTTTTTGAGAACTGCTGCTCTACGACAGTAACTGGGAAGAGCTGAGCTTCCCGAGGTTGGACAGTTGTTCAGTGTCCCGTGCTCACAAGTTGGGTTTTTTTGCAAGAGACTCAACTTGTGGCTGGTGGACTGATTTCAGCCTGCTGACGTTTTATTTGTAGGAATGAGTGCTTTTAAGGGGAGTAGGTGGGAGGGACCCCCAGCCCCTGATGTCTTAAGCCGGACAAGAGCACACGGTTATATTCCCTGCCGGACCCCAGAAGGCACCTGACTTTTCGCGCCTGGCTGGAGCATGGTTTTAAGGCGAACGAGGCCGTTTGTCAGGCTCTTGGCTTAGTGTGTTGTAGGAGAGGCCTTGAACCTGGAGTGAGTGAGGAAAACAGAATGTGAAGGATGTATTTTAGAGCATACTGTAACATTTCTGTGCGTAGCAGGGACAGAGAAGAAGGAAGAGATGGATACCACGGCAAACCCAGCTTACTCTGAGCTAGGAAATTGGATAAAAGAGGAATTTTTAGGGAAAAGACTTTCTTTGTCATTCTGTAGGCAGTATTTATTAGCATCTTCCCCAACTCAGGAGGGGAAGGTCTGGGGACTCGGTTTTCACTGTGGGAGGATAGAGCACCCTGATCTATTGGCCCATCAGCGCTGCGTAGACAGGGAGAGGTGATCCCGAACAGGAAGTGAGCGTGCAGTCAGGAAAGGTATGGACGCTGGGAGGCGACAGGTTGACGGCTGAACACTGCAGGTTCCTGAAGCCACCCTCCAGTAAACAGCATGCCTTCCCGATGTTCAACGAGTTGAGGGAAGGACGGGGGGAGAGTTTATGGAGCCTAGGCTTGTGCACTGTCTCATTTCATTTTTGTAACAGCCCCGAGAGATAGATATGAGTATCATTTCTCTTTTACGTTTGAGGTAATTGAGTCTTAGGCTTAAGTGACTTGCTTAAAGTCACACTGTTGGGGGAAGAGCTGGAAAGTGTGTTTTTTGCAGGATAACAAAGGTTGGCAGAAAGTGCTGCTTCTCGGGCTGAGAGGCGGCTTTCAGGGGGCTGAGCGTTGGAAGGAGTGGGGGCAGCTGGGGACGCGGGACTGGCGCTGCACGGAGACTCATGCTCTCAGGATCGTGCTGTTGGATTGACGGTAGGTTTCCGTAGGCTTCGACGTGTATAGAGGAAGAGTGGAATCTTCTTTCTTTTTGGAATGTTTTCTAGCGATCAGGACTTCTGGGTGAGGCTGGAGCTTTTTCATATTCTTGGCCCGTTAGGGGACATGTAGTCTTCCGACTGCTCTAGCAGGTGATCCCTTGGCAGGGTTTATGATGATTTCGGGAGATGTGGAGTCACGGTTGCAGTGGAGAGGGAAGTGGCAGGGACGGGTGAGTGGAGTTTGGTATGCTCCCCACCCTGTTCCAGGCTGTGACGCGCAGGCAGGCTCTGTCTTGGTCCCGTGGGAATGAGCCACACTCCCTCACTGGCCAGGCTCTGAGGGGGATTCCTACGGCTGAGGTGGCCACGGCAGAAGCTACAAATCAGTTAGAAGGCCTCCCCTCTCATTTCCAGACGGAACATCCTTTTCCACTGCTGCCCACTCCCCTTTGATTTTGAACCTTAGAGTTTTATTCTAAGGAAGTGTCCTTTCACATCATAATCTGGTAGAGGTAAGAGAGAGGCAGAGCCCCCCTTTTGCCTTCCACATGCTGAACCTGTGCTCCTAGGCTCTGTCATCCTGGTCGTCTCTAGACACTTGCCCTTCCCTAGGCCAAGACCCTCTGTCCTCCTGCCCTTCCTGGTTAACTTGGTTCGTCCTTTCAGTTTCAGTCTAAAAGTAGAGTTTACCAGAAGTCTCCCTTGTCACGAAAGACTAGTTAGGATGCCCCCCTTCGTGCAGCTGTGTCCGTGGGGCCTGGTCGGCCACAGCACCACTTGCACGATGCTGGGCCTGTCTCCTTCCCCTCCTAGACTGTAAACCACACGAATGCAGAAGCCATGGCTGTATTGTTCTTCATAGGATCTTCCAGAGTGTAGCCCACTGCCTGACAAATGCTGGGTGCTAAACGTTTGTGGAACGTATGCCTGCATGCACGCATGTGCTGATCCTGCATCTGAGTTCAGTTTCCAGGGCTGTTGCATCAATGACGACTTTCTTCTAGGCCTGCTTCTGGGTGAGCTGGATTCTCTTGAGTATCATTTATAAGTCAAACACTAAACAACATGGCATGAACCAACATGTGTTAGGGCAACTTGGAACACAGAGATCTTCCTGTAAAACACTTCCCAGTAATGAAGAGAACTGGAGGTTGATTTGGAGTCTTTATATTTCACAGTGACTAGTCTAGGGCATCATCTGAGCTACGGCACTTCGGTTATCTTTGAGGATCTTCTCCAGGCCCCATGACACAATGCCTGCTCTACAAGTGGGGGAGACGAGTCACATGGCCAGTGCAGCCCACTGCAGTTGGTGGTGGGGTTTTTGGTTGAGGCTGGAGACACAGGAATGTCTTCTTTCCTATTCTGTTTCATTTTTATCTTTCCCAGAAAGTGTGCCCTTATCCCTTCGAGTGACAGAACTATAAACCACATGTTCTGGCAGATCTGGTTCTAGATAGGAAGTTAGTTTGATCTCTGTTGACATAGATTTAACTGATGTATTAAAGAGTCTGCTACTCTAGGGTGGGGTTATTTATATTTAATGCTTTATCGGAACCGTAATACTGTAGGAGGACCTGCAGCAGAGCACACGACAGCAGCCGGCCTGGTGCGTGTGTGCAGTCTGAGGGCGAGGCTTCTGGCTGCCAGTGCCTTGGCGAGCGTGACTGGGTTTCTCTCCTGCTGGGTCAGGGTGGTTAGTCTTGATGTCACATCCAGCCGGTACCGAGTGTGAGCCAGATCCGAGCCAGCGTTCTGGAGCATCTGCTGGGTGCCACTTCCCGACCTGCGCCTCTGTGCTGGGTGGTTGGTTTTCCTGAGTGCAGCCACACTGGCGCCGCCCGTCGGCCCAGCACCGGGGCCTGTGGGACAGAGACGCTCGGTGTCCTGCTCTCCCGTGCTTCTGTTCGTTCTCAGCACCTGCCCTGTGCGGCCTGGGTCCTTCTATTTTGCAGGCATCGGATCATTTTAACAAGAAATCTGTGAAAAACTAGTTCACCCTTTCTTCCTACGCAGAATCATACTTTGGGGACAGCTGTGTAAAAGAGAGTAACACGTGAAAGGCGTATACAGAAGTAGGTTAAATAATCCTCTTTCAAAATCCACATTCAGAATCTCCCTCCCCAGCACAGTGACATGAGCTTCCTCCCAGGGTGGAGGGACTGTTATCTGCAACAGATTCAGGCCGAAATTTGGAGAGAAAATCAGCGTCCCCTCCCCCCCCCACCTCCGGTACCTTCCTCTTGACCTTTGCCCTCTGCAGGTATGACCCGAGTGGGCTCCTCTCCCTGCAAGCATATCTGCCTGCAAGGAAATTCAAGGCTACTGCGGCAGACGCGGTGCCTCAGTCCAGTAGTAGTGTTACCTCCTGAGCACAGTGGTGGTTGAATCTGCGTCTAGAATTGAGAGCTCTTGGCCCGATCAGCCCTCAAAGGGCAACAGCTCCGTCTCCCAGCCCATTAATCCTGTGCCTCCGTTTCCAGATGACCCTTTCTGTGCCAGGGCCCAGAGCTTTTATTCTCTCAGGACATAGTTTCTTTGTATTTAGAACTCATTTTTTTACTTCCTCGCATTTCAGCCACAGTTGTTTATTAGCTGATCCCTCACTTTTAGCTGTGCCGGGAGATAGGTACAAATTCAGGTATTGTTTGGTGTCACAAGGTTTAGATGAGGCAAAGCTGCTAATGGACAAACTACAGGGAGAGAAGAGGGCTCTTTTCATGGAAGGTGGGGACTTGAGGCAGATGGGCTACTTGAAGCTTTCTTCCTGTCACTTCTCAGCCGGATTCTAACCTTCCTGTTTGAGAGGTTCTCCTCAAATATACATTGAAGGCTTGTACTGCTGAGGGTGCCCCTGAGGTCTCGTGGAGAGATGGGACATCGCCCGTGGCAGTGCCAGGTGACCTCAGTGCAAGGTTCCTTCCTCCTCAGGTCTCCCAGGTGGCCTCACAGTCAAACAATGGGCTGTCCCCTTGAAAGCCCTTACGGGACATTGGATAGGAGACATCGTCTTGAGTGAGAGAATCTTGGGGACATTGTGCCCTTGGGATCTGTAGAATTCTGTGGCATCTACCTGCTCGCTGGGTTTACAGTCTCCTTTGTATGTATGGAAGCTGTGAGGCAGATGCTATTTTAGGGAAGGCTACAATGAGGATCATTGGTGGTGGTTTGTCCTTCTTTTGTTTTTTGGTTGGTCACATGGCAAATTTGCTGGAGGTTCTTTTGCTTGAGCTTTTTCCTGCAGAATGTAGCTTGCCCTCATGCGGTGAGACTTACATGTGTGTCCAGGCATTTTACCTGGAAGGAATGGCAGTACCTGACTCCTCGTCCAGAGAAACTCTGGCGGGAGTTCATGTACGACAACCGTAGGAGTTTCACATCGCTGAGCTTGGTGTTTCCACCCTTCTGAGCAGCGTCAGCCTCTCCTGAGGCCAGTCTGGACAGATGCCTTGACCCTCACTGCTTCATTTCTGAGGGAGGGCACCAGGAGAACCACATGGCGTCTCGGTTAATTAGCTCAGGAGGGAGGGAGGAGCGGAGCGCAGCACTGCCCCCTGTGTGCCCTGCTTGTCACCATCACCTTCCCTCTGCTCTCCAGTGACATCTGCGGTGCACATATTCTCACGTGCTCAGGATTGATGGGGGAAGTCACAGCCATTGGAGGATTGCATCTGTTTAGTTCAGTTTCACCTCTGTGCAATGTGCCGGGTTCTGGGATCAGTTTCTCATTGCAAGAGGAGCAGGAAAAGAATGTTTTCCCAACATTAACCAGTTTTGTTATCATGGAAAATTACAGACATACACAAAGGAAGATAGATTAGCTTATTCATCATTTATCCATCACCTAGAAGCAACAGTTACAACAGTCCTCCCTCATTTGCTTTGTCTGTCGTTTTTATTTTGGCCAAAGCATTTTAAGACACATCTCAGACATCATGTCCTTTCATTCTTACAAACTTCAGTATAAATCTCAAAAAATACATTTGTTTACACAACTGCAAAGGCATTATCACACCGAATACAGTGAGCAGTGTTCCTTGTGTAATCTGATACCTAGTCCCTAATGGTGTTTCCCCAGTTGTCCCGCTTTAGCAGCTGGCTTATTTGAATCAGATTCCGAAGAAGGTAGGTCTTCAAGTTACATTTGGCTGTTACGGTTGTTCTATCTCAAGTCTTTGTAATCTAGAGCAGCCCTCCCCCACCCCTTTTTCCATGCCATTTACTTGTTGCAGAAATGGGTACCTGTCCTGTGGACTGCCTCACATTTTGATATTTTTCTGCTTGTATCCTGGTAGTTCCTCTAGCCCTCCTAGTTCCTTCAAATAAAAATGAGTCCTGGAGGCGTGTCTGGCAGGAATGTTTCAGGTGACGCTGTGTGTTTCCTGTTGCCCCTTGGAGTTACGCTGACATCATGGATCGGTGGGTTCAGGGGTCGACAGCCAGATCCTCAAAATGTAAAACGTTCTTGATCAGCCTTTCATCTGATGTTTTCACCCATTTCTCACCGTGGTCTGAATCAGGCATTTCGTTAGGGTTGCATGTTTACTAGCTGGATTGTTGCATCGTCTTGAAAGATAGTTCATAGACGAAGGATTTTTCATTCTTTCCTTTTAATTGCCAAGTGTCAAAAAAGGTAAAAGTTGGCATCCTATAACTTTCAGTTTAGTCTAGTGCCTTGAGTCTGTCTCTCTGCCTCTGTCTGTCCCTCTTTCTTTTTCCACTCCTCCCCAACCCTTGTCGTCGTTGTGAACTCGGGGGTTTTGTATATTTAGTGTGTTTCGGTGGATTGAATTCATTATTCCTTCTGATGCTTAGTTGTCCCATTTTTGGCCAGCAGGAGTCTCTTCATGAATTGGCATCTGTGTTCCTTTGCCATGACTCTCTTACATCCTGGCATAACAGGGTGTCCCAGGCTCACTTTATAAAGGCTGCTCTGGCCTTGAGACCAGGCGTTCTGCAAGGAACCCTGTGCCATTTGGTGGAAAAGGGTCTATAAGGGAAGGGACCATTGCTGTCTGTTGTCATTGCTTCCAGGCCTTTTTGATGGACAGCCTTAAAAAAAAAAAAGACATGAATTCAAACTGATGTTTCTAAGTCAAATTTTATGTTATAGGATTTTTTTCCTTACCTTTGATTTTATATTTGTATCTCATTTGTTTCACCTCGAATCTTGGTTCCTTAACAACATTACCGTAATGACTTATTTGCATTATCCTACTTTATAAAAACACCACTGTTATTATAACTAAGTTAAACTATTGAAAGAAGTTTGACTTCTTTGCAGCTTTATTTATCAACAGAATGTCCCTCTGAGTGTGTATGATCAGTCTACTGTACTCAGAAGTCATTTGTGGATATGTCACCAACTTGAAAGTTAAGGTTCATTTTCTTCATTTTGTTTTCAAAATTTAGGGATTGCTTTTCTTGTTTATTTAATTTTATTTTTTGAATATATAAACATTCATATGTCTCCAAAGTCAAAACTGCATCACAAGTTACATTCAGAGAAATTTTACTTCATCCTTTTCTCCTTCCTCTCATTTAAATTCATTTTGTATTAAACAGAAATAGACTCACAGACATAGAAAACAAACTTATGGTTACCAAAGGAGATAGTGGGGGTGGGGAGATAAATTAGGAGTTTGGGATTAACGTATACACACTACTATATATAAAATAGGTGAACAACAAGGATCTACTGTATAGCACAGGGAACTATATTCAATATCTTGCAATAACCTATGATGGAAAATAATCTGAAAAGGAATATATATATGTATAACAGAATCGCTGTACACCTGAAACTAATAGAACTTTGTAATTAACTATACTTCAATAAAAAAATTCATTTTGTATTATTCTTCTCCATGTTTACTTTTATACGTCATGTAAAGAAATATTTATATAATTCATATTCCCCTCCTTTTTTGCACAAAAGATAACATGTTTGAGCTATCGTTCTATGCCTTGTTTTTTTTTTTTTTTTTTTTTTTTACTGAACAGTGTTATCTGGGTTCACTCATATCAGTACATCATGCTCTTCCTCATTCCCTTTTTTAAGTGGCTAAGCAGTAGTTCACTGAGTGAAGTCCCATAGTTGATTCAACCACTCCCCAGTGGATGGGCCTTGGGTTGCCGGCAATTTTGCTGTGACAAGTACTGCCTCAATAAACTGGGCCATCAGTCATTCCTATTTTGCAGTATATCTTGGGATAGAGCTCTAGAAGTGTGATTACTGGGTCAGAGGATAGATGCATATATAATTTTTCAGACATTGACTATGTGTTTTTGCTGAAATTTTGGTTATCTAGTTGAATTTCATTATTCTAACACTTCCATCTAGAAACAGTGAAATTTATTTTGCAATTTTAATGTTGAAGAAATCTCCTCAATCTCTCATGTACCCTATCTTTGTATAAAACATATTATGGAGAGTGTTATTTTAAGATCTGTTAATTTCATTAATTAATTGAAGTATCACTTAGTGAGTATAAAGTACAGGACATGAAAAGGTGGCTAAGGCATCCTAAACCTCAAAAGATTTCAGATTGAATATTTTGGAATTTTCTTCTGTTTCCTCTCCTTCTATTTGGTATATATTTTGTCCCATGTTGGTTATCAAAAGCCTGGTAATAAGGCACTGGAAAATGTACCTTTATCTGCTGTACCAGAAGAAAGCAGGCCATGTCTGCAGGAGAGAGGAGGTGTCATCAAGTACTCTGTAGATGCATTCAACAAATACTAACCGAACCACCTCCCCGCCTCCCCTTTGCCAGAATGTAACAGCGAGCAACATACAGAGTTCTTCCCTCCTGGCATTTATAATCTAGTACGGGACACAGAACAAAAAGCAAGGAACAATAAGGTAATTACGAGTTCTCTGCGCTTTGAAGGAATCAAATAAGAGGTTAAAATAGAGCCTTAGCCAGGGGCCTTCTTTACGTAGGGGAGAGGCGGCTGACACACCAAGCCACGCGTGAGGTCGGGGAGCTTGGGGGCAAGGTCATGCAGGACCTTGGTTTTTAGGTTAAGGATTTGGATTTTAAGTACATAAGGAAACCATGGAGGACAATTAAGCAAGGGAATGACATTTGATGCTGTCATATATTTATTCTTTCTATGGATTGGGAGGTGACTCAATATTACGTTTCAGCTCCAGAAGCAACATTTTCCCTTCTGAAGTTCCAAGTGGAGCGCGTTTTCCTTCTTGTGCCTTTATGCAGGACAGCTGCTTCTCATACTCACATGCAGGTCTTCTGAGGGTTTCTTTTCTTTTTCAATAGTATTCCCTTGATGTTGCTCAGATAATTACAGTAAGTGGTTGTAATTGGATTATGTACTTGGGCTATGAACAGGAGCATGATATCTACAAATTCTCTTCTTCAGACCTGCAAATCCAAGAGACACGTCTCTCTGGAAGATAAGAGCTCCTTCCTCACGATCAAAAAAGGTCTGTGTTACTGCTGTCACGTTTATAAAATTAATTATGGAATCCATAACAATTTTCTGGACAAGAAAGGCATTTTCAGTGTAAGTATTTATGTTTCTGTTACAGAAGACTGCTGGAGTGACACCTGCGTAGGGAATCCTCACCAGGGAGGACTGACACACCTGGACCCAAGGCGCTGGCTTCCTGGGAGGCTCCTGTCTGATGTGCAGGAGGCAGGATGTCATTGTGACTCTGCAAGGGGAGGCTCCTGGCGACCGAGACCAGCACGCAGTATCGCACCCTTGGCTACAGGGGACGCTGTGCAGGCCTTTTCCTACAAGTGAGAAGCACGAGATTATTCTGCAAGAGGAAGATTCCAGGGGCTTAAAAACGCAAAGGTTTCTACCTTGGGAGCCCCTTGGAATGTTGGCAGCTCAGGATCTCAAAGGAAGTTCTGTGTTAATGAGTTACAGAGTTCACGTGGAAGTAAATGTCACTTTCTAATCAATAATAATACCGAGTGAGGAGCACTATGCAGGGAGAAACCTTCCATAGAAAGACAGGCAGGGAAAAGCGTAGGCCGACCTTAAACCTCCCGAACAGAGCCAGCCTGAGATAAACACCAAAATGGCCAAGTGAGAGACTCTGTGAAATAGCAGCCCTGGAACTGTAGTAGTTGTGAGGAAATCTTCTCCGCTAAATCACGATACCAAATAGGAAACATGATCTACAAGTGCCCCATGTGTAGGGAATTCTTCTCTGAGAGAGCAGATCTTTTTATGCATCAGAAAGTTCACACTGCTGAGAAGCCCCATAAGTGTGACAAGTGCGACAAGGGTTTCTTTCATCTGTCAGAGCTCCATATCCATTGGAGAGACCACACGGGAGAGAAGGCGTATAAATGTGACGATTGCGGGAAGGACTTTAGCACCACAACAAAGCTCAATAGACACAAGAAAATCCACACGGTGGAGAAGCCCTATAAATGCTACGAGTGCGGCAAAGCCTTCAACTGGAGCTCACATCTTCAGATTCACATGAGAGTTCACACAGGTGAGAAACCCTATGTCTGTAGTGAGTGTGGAAGGGGCTTTAGCAATAGTTCAAACCTCTGCATGCATCAGAGAGTCCACACCGGAGAGAAGCCCTTTAAATGTGAAGAGTGCGGGAAGGCCTTCAGGCACACTTCTAGCCTCTGCATGCATCAGAGAGTCCACACAGGAGAGAAGCCCTATAAATGCTATGAGTGTGGGAAGGCCTTCAGCCAGAGCTCGAGCCTCTGCATCCATCAGAGAGTGCACACCGGGGAGAAGCCCTATAGATGCTGTGGGTGTGGGAAGGCCTTCAGCCAGAGCTCGAGCCTCTGCATCCATCAGAGAGTGCACACGGGGGAGAAACCTTTCAAATGTGATGAGTGTGGGAAGGCCTTCAGTCAGAGCACCAGCCTCTGCATCCACCAGAGAGTGCACACAAAGGAGAGAAACCATCTCAAAATATCAGTTATATAAAGCGTTTTGCTAAGAGATAAAAATCTTAAAACCCATAAGTGCCACTAGGAAGGAAACCCCTGTAAATACCTACATTGACCCAAGAAATTTTTACAGCAAGCCCCAGCAGAACATTGTTTTCCAAGAGGCATGTGTGAGGTTGATTTTTTGGATTCATGCCAAGTGTGTTCCACAGCTTGACTTTGAATCTGGAATCCCTCCGCGTGTTTGCCCAGGACAGGCTGTGAGGTCCCAGTCGTGGGTGTGCATTTCCTGGGATTCTGGCGCGATGCCTCCGTAGTTGAAACACTACACAGGAAACCGTGATCCTTGCCCAGCCTCCTGAGTCACCTTCTGTCTACGCTTTACCTAAAAGTTGCCCCAGATACTCCCCCATTTCGGGAGCTCATGACCTTCCTTCTCTTGATCCAAGCATACTGGTGAATGCATTTGAAAACGGCCAGCTCCCACGAAGTAGTGTTCTGGTATTTCTGAGGTTGCCACTCGATTCAGCCTCTACGTATCTGTCCATATATCCCGTTACTTCTGAACTCACTTTACCTGTATATCCTCAAAATACCCATAAATATCCACCCCTTCCTAGATGGCATTAAATTTCATTTTAGATTTTAGGTGACTCATAATTTCCATTTACTTTGTCTGTTGGCGAAATCATTGGCAGACATACATGCCCTTGAACTTTAATTTTGTGAATTCTGCTAATCACTGTGTCTCTTTGTTAGTCAGACTTAATTTTCTAGTGGCTACATCACATATTTTTAACTTGAATTTTTTTGGAAATAGCTGAATGTAAATAGGGAGGAAGAAGCAAGCAAAGTTAGAACTTTTCTCCATCCAGAATTGCCCTCTCAGGCTCCTTTGGTAACAAGGGGAGCCCCTTACTAGCTTGGGGAGACCATAGGAGAAGCGGATGGTAGGAGGCCTCACTAATAATAGTCTCTGATTCTGTGATTTTTGGGCAATAATGTGTAGGAGTCCTTGATACCTTTTCATTGAGGATTACATATCAGTTCCTTTGTAGGCATGAACTTTCTTCATTCATTCAACAAGTATTTATTGAACACCTCCTGCGTGCCAGGCACCGGGAATACCACTGAGTGAGACAGACAAGGGCCCTGCTCTCGTGGCGTTGCCTTCTGGTGGAGGAGACAGATGATAAGCAAGTAAACAAATAAATAATGTAGTCTGAGGTAGTGATTAAGTGATACGGAGAAAATAACCTAGGGTGATGATTTAGAGCAGTGGGGGTGGGGCGGGGGGCAGCGGTAGGTAGCGGGCAGGGAGGCCTTTCCGGGGGCGGCACAGGGGCGGCTGCAGGGGGGTCGTGGTCCCGCCGGGGAGCTTCCGGAGCAGGAGGTGGCGGCCCGGCGGTGAGGGTAGCGAGCAGCGGGGAGGGGGAGAGATACTGAGTTGCTCAGTATCCTGACATTTATAGGCCTTTTTTTTTTTTTTTCTTTTTTTTTTTTTTTCTGGCTAGATTGGTATTAAAAACTCATGTGGAGGAACTCAAGGAATGTTTAGAAGACCAAAAGTCCCCAATGACAACAAAAAGCAACTAATTTTTAACTTTGTTTCCCTTCTCATTCCTGTTTTCGTTGATTTCCCACATGTAGTCCTTTTGCTCAGGAAGTCTTTGGGGGAATTTAGGCTCTTTGAAAGCTCTGAAATGGGTGATCAGGTTAGCGGTCTGTGTCCACTGTCTGAGAGGCTGGAAAATGAACTACCCGAAATAGTCATCGAAATACTGAAACGAAGCTTGATTTTCTCTTCATATTTGAATTAATTTCTTCTGTTTGACTGGAAGGGTTTTTTGTATAACTAAAACCTCAATGCATAAAGGAGATTTAAAAGGAGCACATAATTTACTGGGTGAGCCATGAAACTGGAGGTGGGATTTGGGGGTAAATTTGTTACCATCTGAATTTTCATCCAGACATCTCTGTTAACAAGCCCTTGGGAAGTTGCTTCTCATGTTTCCTCATTTTCGCAAAGAGAGGGCTGGCTTAGTTATTTGATAAAGTCCCTTCCAGGCCTGAATTCCTCGACTACGATTTACTGTAGTGTCTTAACACACTTCCGTGTCACAATAGCGTGGAGCATTAGAGAAAAGCCTAGACTTTTAGTTGATAGAGAGCCAGTTGAAATATCATTGATAGAATTTTAGGTTTAGGAAAAATTGGTTTGATTTCTAGCTTTATTACTGTTAGGTATGTGAGCTTGGGCAAATCGCTTAATCTTTGAGTCTAGTTTTCTCACTTACAAAATGAGGACATTAGGCTAAATGATTTCCGAGTTTCCAGCTAGTCCTAGAGTTCTATATTTCTACATAGTTGAATTATTTTATCATGCTGTTGCTGGGGAATATGACTAACACTTTTGAAGCTACTAATTTTATGTCGAGCTTTAAAGTCCATAATTGTTATCTTTGGAAAATATTATTTGACCTACAGTATGTCCAAATCAATTTAATAAAATCACTTTATAACAGGGTTCTGTGCTTGACATGGTTGTGTGAATTCAGTGGTCAGCGTGTGTCTGCGTGTGTGTGTGTGTGTGTGTGGTGGCTTGTGCATTATGTCTTGGTGACCATATAATAAAGTGAGGGGGCGATGCTGTTACTACTTAAACAAGGACAATAGGCCTAAACTGGGACTGCCCCAGCAAACCAAGTTGCGAGGACCCTCTGGCCCAGGGGTCAAGCGGTTGACAAAGGAGTCGTGAGGTCTGGCAAACTGGAGAAGGCCTGCCCTCCTGAGAGGACAGCGCCTGCTCAGTGGTAGCTGTTTGTTTCCATGTGGGATACAGGCTTAAGGGCCCCGCATCATCTGCTCTTCTAAGGAAAAACCAACAATCCAGATTTTTACATAAAATTTAATGATTTTTAAAGGTTGGCAACGAATTCATGTTCCCTGTGTGACCCATTTTGGTCACTTGTATTACCTGCATGGTGCCCACAGGCTTTCCTTTCACTTTGCAAGCTGTGCTCTGGTCCCTGATGGCTGTTGCCCGCCCATGCTGAGGCCTGACACTTCTCAGCTGAGCGGTGGTGGCCCAGACCCCGCGCACCAGTCTCTGACAGTGGGTCTGGCGTCCACCTGCTTCTCGGGGCGAGTCTAGGCTCTGCTTCCACGGTTGAGGCGGAAGCCATCCAGACGGCCCTTTCGATGTGAGTGGGGTGGGGCAGAGACCCCACGTGGGTCACACGTGGCTCAAGCTCTCCCACTGGGTCACTCCTGTGCCTGCTAGGAGTTAGGGTGTGAGAGAGAAAAGCCAGGGCTGACTTCACAGTTTCTAAGGGGAGCCCGAGTAAATGGCAGATTGTATCTTTACGGTCTCTTACCTTAAGGAAGAACTCTTTCAAGAAGTCAGCCCAATAGCCTGCAGTGGTCTGCTCTAGAGAAGGTGGGTGCCCAGGCCAGTCGCGGGCCATCTGGAGGAAGCTTTGGGTGTGTCTTTGGTGTTGCGTGAGGCTTGGACACGATGCCTTCCAAGGGGCCTTCCACCACTTAGTTCAGTTATTCCCCCCCCCCCCCAGATTTAAAATTATTAAGCGAGTCTTTCTGTGCAACCTGCTGTTATCCTCAGGAATTTGAAAATCATAGGTGAAAGCAAGTATCAGCCAGATGGAAAAAGTACTCAATGGTAAAATCAAACCCCGAGGAAGAGATGAGAAAGAGGTTGATACCATTACAGGGCAGGAGGCAAATATAAGTAGCACTGCCGAGTTGGTACATGGATTGAGATAGAGAGGGATAGGAAGCACGAAGGTGATACAGCACTTACTCTGTGACCTTACTCAGTTTCTTCACTTCTCTGAATCTCAGGTTTCTCATCTGTAAGATGGTTTTGAAAATACCTAACCTGTGAGATATTTGAGAAAACTAAGTAAACACATATAAAGTGCCTAGCCTTTAGTAATGCAACAGAAAAATTATTATTAATCCCAGGTGCCTGTTAAGGAAGATGAATCGTGTTATTTGGAGTTCTTTGGTTCTGCTGAGCCCCGTGGGGGGTTTGGACATCTCAGTTTGGGGTGGGACCTGGATAGGGCTGAATTGTTCCACATGGTGAGAAAGCGAAGAACTGCAGTCTCCTGGGATAGACTGAGACAAGAAAATACAGAGTAGACTTGGAAAGCGAGTCGAAGAGAGGGACCCAGCGGAGGAGAACGGTGTCAGGTTGCACACTTTCCTGTATGAACCCCTATGACCACAGAATCCCTCCCAAAAGGCTTGGGATGCTTGGTCTGAGTGGCTTTCTTATGGGAACTGGTGGAAGGGCCAGGTGCTGTGTCCAAACTGAAGTGGGCAGAACACGTAAGTACAACACTTTGAGAGACGCTGGGGCCCGGAGAGGGCGGCCCCGAGACGTACACCCCAAGGACCGCGCAGAAATTCTGGGAGAGCTTCCGGCTCCCACAGGCCGGGGTCCCCCAAACCCTACGGGCAGGGAGGCCTCCGTGTGTTACCCCTGGGTTCCCACTCCTGGTGTGCATAAGGCAGAGTATTTCTGAGGTCAGAAGGACATGAAAACATTAAAAAAAAATCATTCTCATGTTATATTTTAAAATATTAAGAGGCACACGAGCAATTCCAGAGATTCCAGGGCCTTGTGTTTGTTAAACGTGTCAGCGGAGGTCTCGGTGGAAGGTGACGGTTCAACCAAAGTGATTTTATTGTTCAGATGTAGGTATATGCAAATAAAATACATTTTTAAAGTAAAATAATAGCATATGTAAGTTGCTCTTACTGATTTTCAGGTGAATTTACACACTTTATAGCCTGTTTTGTGTGTACCCTGCCAGTTCTGCTCCCTCGATGCCACTTCTGAAAATGGGTTCACTCAGACTCCCCTCCTCCTTTGTAAAGCTGGCCCTGGCCCACATCTTCTCTGCATCATGAATTATGGTAGGAGTGCCATGTTCGGAGAGCTTTTCAACCTAGCGTCTGTAGATGGGTTTCAGAGAGGTCCAGAACCTTCTTAAAGTGTATGCAGGGTTTTGTGTATCTGTGGGTATAGACATTTTTCTAGGAAGGTGGGCTTTCCTATTTAATTTGGGACTCTAATGGATAAAGAACACTGATTGAGCCACACGATTATTCATTGTGCAGGGACCTTGGGCAAAGGGGCATCTAAGAGGTCAGAACAGTGGTGGGTCACTGGGACAAACAGAGAGCAATGGTGTAATGAGTGGAAAAAAAGTAACCTTGTGCTGTGTTGTGAAGAAAGAAGAGGCTGTTGGCATAACATGAAAGCTGTGTGTGCATGTGCTGTTACACTGGGCTCAGTGCAAAGCCGTGTTACAGCATAGTGTGCTCAAGAGAAAAGTCCTGTGAGCAATGTGAGAGAGTCTGTGTGGGTGAGAACAGCTGGGTCCTTCAGAGGGACTGGCTGGAAGTGGGAAGAGTCAGCTCCATGCATGGAAAGTGCTGGAGCCACAACTGAGTCTGGCTCTCGGTTGCAGGGAAGGCAATTCTTGCTGTAAAACTGGAGCAAGGTCCCCAGTGCCTGTGTGGGTTGTGTTTAGATTCTCAAATAAACCTATTCACATCACTTGGTGTCGTGTCCTTCTGTGTTTAATTTCTGTGTCCCACTTCACTTGCTTGGCATACAAAATTAAGGAGATATCTCCTTATTAATGGTTAAATCAATCACCTTGAGCCTTCATCCTGTCTGTCCCCAAAATATCCTTTTTACCCTGGCGTTCCTCTGCCCCTGCATGCCCCCCCCACCCCTCTCCCTTTCTGAGATAAACTCAAGACCCACAGGGACTTAGTCCAGAGGGTAAGTCCTGCCTCTAATGTCCTGTGGGGAAGGAGCTGGAGATTTCGGCTGGTGACCAACAGGCCACACAGTGTCACTGTTAACAACAGGTCATGTTTGGAGAGGAATGAATTCTCTACGTATTGCATGCAAAGACAGCTCACTCGATCCAGTAAACATCAGGAAAAGAAAAAAGTATAAAATAAGATGGCAGGAGTGAATTTAAACATAGCATTCATCATGGTAAACGTGAATGGGTTAAGTTCTGCTGTTTATGGACATTTTCAAGTTGAATGATAAACTTCACCACAAATATGTGTACACGTTGATTACAAGAGACCACCTACAATACAGAGGTGACACAAAATGTTGAAAATAAGGGAATGGAAAAACATACCAGGAAAATGCTAACAGAAAGCCAGTGGTGGCAGCCTTGCCAATGAAAATGGAATGCAAGGTAAAAAGCATCAATTTATCGGAGGAATAATTTGTCAAGGTAAATGGTTGTGTACATTTATTCAGCTAAAAACATAGCTTTGAAAGATAGGGTTTATGTTTTTAGAGGTACAACGAGAAATTAATTCCCAACCACAACAGAATATGTTAATCCTCCTGTCTCAGAAGTCTGCAAGTCAACTAGACAAAGAAAAATCAACCAGCACTGTTAACAAACTTGATCTGTCAGCTGTCTATGAACTCTGTGCCAACAAACCCTCTTGGAGCATTCATAAAAACTGACTATGTTTCATGCCAGAAAGAAAATTTCACCAGATTCCAAAATGCATAAATCCCACAGGCCACATTCTCTGACTATAACATCATACACATCAAAGTTGCTGAGAAAGAGACCAAAATCCTATCCACTTGGAGATTTAAAAAAAGAACGAGCAAAACATCCCCTTTCCCTCAAGTTGACAGCTAAAGAGGAAATCAAGACCAGTAAAAGTGTTTAGAGATGAATGGCAGTGATGGTATCATGTAACACATCTCGGATGAGACCAAAATGAGTAAAACTTTTTATAGACTTAAATTCATCTATTAGATAAGAAATATTAAAAGTAAACCAAGCCTTTGAACTTACATACTTGATCTTTATCAAGACCATTATATGTTCTTTTCCTCTCACCTATCATTGTGCTGAGTCATTTTGAAAAATAAGGATAACACACAACATGTAGGACTGTTAGGTCCCCAGGCAGCTGGGGCGGGCAGAGGGGGTGGGGTCCCTGCGTCCTGGGGAGTTTCCCTTAGGTAAGGTTGCTTGATAAAGTGCAGAATGCCCTGTTAACATTTGAATTTCAGATATTTGACCTACTGATGCTAAAACCTATTCATCGTTTATTCATTGTTAATCTGAAGTTCCGTCTAACCAAGTGCCATGTATTTTTTTCATTTGCCAAGGCTGGCACACCTGCCGGAGGGAAGGATGAGAAGGGGCTCTAGCGTTCAGGGAAGGGATGTCATAGGGGGAGTGCAGGAGACCCTCATTGGGGTGGGTGGGGAGCCCTTTGGGCTGCACAGGGAGCAGGGAGGCCGTGCTGGTTTCTACAATAAAGAGAGGTTGCACGCCCTGGTGACATGCTCCCCAGGGAGCGGGGAGAGGGAAGAAGGGCCTGGGTTCACAAGAACAATCCGATCCAGGGCTTCTGGGCACCTGCACCTTGGGAAAAGTCTGTGTGGGGCTCAGGAACCAAGGCCAGGGCCACCCCAGGCCACGTGGACCACTTTCCCCAGGGTAGACACATGGAACTGGACCGACTTGGGGCCAACCATCTACGCCAAGGTCAACTCTCGTCCCGGCGCTGCCCTGAGGTGATGGGACGCAGCGAGAGCAGTAGTCTGCAGAGCCCGCTGGGGTACAGCTCTTGGGGGCTGGTCTGGGTTTTCCGGGATTCTCTAAGTCTTAACGTTTTGGAATTATTCAAAGGGGGATGAGGCGGAAATCCTAAGAGGGAGATACTAGGCTTTATGTGCCCTGTAGATGCTCACCTGATACTGTTCACACTGTAGGGTTCTCCTGGATCTAGTCGCTTACCAACAAAATACCATCTGTGCTGTGCTCAGAGCTACGTAAATGAGAAGAATCAGCGGGGCCGGAGGGCGGTGGTACCCAAACACCACAGAGGTTTGGCTCCCTGGATTCAGGGGCCCTCCACCATGTCTAAGTGTGACCTCAAACAAGTTTATTCACCTCCAAGCCTCAGTCTCCTCATCTGTAAAACAGAACGAATGACTGAGAGTGTGTCCCTCATAGGATGGTCCAGGCCTCAGCTCAGTGCCTGGCACAGAGCGGGTGCCCACCGTGTCGAAGGGGCAGCGGTCCCTGGTGGTGTTTGGATCTTGCAGAAAGGATGGCACTGCCCATCAGAGCTGGGCTGAGCCAGCACAGGGTCTGGCGCCCCTGGCTGTGCGTGGAAGCGATGGTGGTGGCAGTGGCATTGGGCAGAATACAGAGACACCCGGCAAATGAAGCTCCAGTGCTCCTGGTTCTGGGGCCTGTGGAGTCAGACTGGAAGCAGCTCCCCTGGGTGTCCAGCTTGCAGACGGCAGATCACGGGACTTTGCAGCCTTCCTAATCCCCTGAGCCTATCCCTGTAAAAAGTCTCTTTCTGTACATCTCTCTCTATTCTGTTGGTTCTGTTTCTCTGGAGAGCCCTGGCTAATGCAGCCCCTAATTTGTTTGGTGCTTGGAGCAAGAGTACAAATGGGGACCCACACCCCATGTGTTTGCTCCTTTAAAAGTTAGAAATCAAGCTAACGAAGTGTTCAGTAAAATATATTCTCTTCTCCTACTGAAAGCCCGCTCAGCCTTAGAGTTCCATGCTGGCCGTGGTGGTCCAGGAGGGTGGACACCCCAGCCCACGGTCCAAGTGCTGTCCATTCCCTACCTCCACCCCGGAGCTGCCCCTTTGTGGGTCCTTGGGCTGGGGTATCTCTAGCAGCAGCTCGCTTGGAGGGGGGTGCACAGGAAGAAAGGCTCACGTAGACCCTGAGAGCAGGCCTGGGCTGTTTGGGAAGGAACATCCGGTGGGGGTGTGTGTGTGGATATTTGGAGCACGGTGTAGAGGCAAGGCTCCAGGTGGGCACATCCCCGTGGCCCCCGAGAGGGTCTGAGTGGGACCCTCTGAAGCATGGGGCCCAGGGCAGGGGCCCCTCCTGACCAGGTCCAAGGGCCGTCCAGACCATGCACCTGCAGAGATTGAGTTATCGACAGTATCAGGTGAGACCAGCCCAACGGAAATTTCTGCCCCGTGTGAATAAACAAAAATAGTATTTATAGAACAGTCATTCTGAGGAGAGGAAGGACCAGAAACCAGAGCCCGTGAACTCCAGCCTTCAATCACGCATTAGGGCATTTGCCAGTCGGTATTCTCAGGTCTTTTCCCTATTTCCCCCGTGTTCTGATCTCACGTCGGCCAAGGTGCTGACCTAACTCAGACCGAGTGTGAATAACTCTTTCCAGCATTAAGAGTTTCCATCTCAGCGGAAGTGCTAATCAAGATCCTCAAGAGATCCTTGGGCTTCGAGATGCCTGGGAAACACAGATTGCTGTCAACCTCACGTGCCCAGCGCAGGGTATCCTTGGAGGCTCGAGAGGCCGCTGTCCTCAGGGACCCCTGCAGCGAAATGGCTTGTGAGACTCATCAGCTCTGTGGCATCACCTGAGGTCTCTTCTCTCTTCTTTTTCGCACACTCTCAGAGAACATGCACAGAATAGGGTACAAGTCCCCCAAAGTCCTCGGGCCCCTCTGATAACTGCCTCTGAGTATTGACACAATTTTAATATGCAGACTGATGGGGTGAAGCAATCACTCGGATAACCCCCGCGAATATGGAATAATAAAATAGATATGTTGCTTTGGAATTAATTATATTTCATTTGCCTTCATGATTTAGTTTTGAATAATCAAATTAGCTGACATTCCTTGGGCAAACGCAAGTTATGTAGGTGATTGGGAAAGAGCCAATCATTTGATGGAAAAAGCCAACCTGGGGTTCATTTTATTTTATTTTTTTCTGTGTAAAGAATAGTCATCTAGAAGTTGCTGATTCACTCATGGATAGTTGAATATTAATCATACACTGAAGAGTTTATGTTCTCTGGATAGTTTGGGGTATTTTTTAACACCAAAAAATAGTAAGAGATGTTCATTTTCCTTTTTCAAAACAAAAAAACCTCTAAGACCAAAGAACAATTTGCTTTGTTATTTACTTTTTACTGGAAATAGTGTGGCTATTGCCCTTATTAGAGTTGATACATCTATTTATTAATTATTGAAGTATAATTGACCTGCAACACTATGTTAGTTCTAGATGTACAACATAATGATTTGATATTTCTTTACATTACAAAATGATCACCAGGATAAGTCTAGTTACCAGCTGTCACCATACACAGCTATTACAATGTCAGCTGTAATCTCCATGCTGTACATTTCATCCCGGAGGACTCATTTATTTTGTAAGTAGAAGTCTGTACCTCTTAATCTCCCTCACCTATTTCTAGAGTTGATATATTTTAGAACAAAATTAATAAACCTGCTGAGATACATTTTATTAACATGGCAGAGTCAAATGCCAAAGTTATTTTACATAAAGAAATAAGAGCTGCTGAGCATTAAAAACCTGACAGTTCTATGCTGCATGACTGGAGAGGCCAAAAATTAAGTCCTTGATTATTTGGGGCCCACCAAGTAAAAATGGAGCCATTTCGCTTTGGAAAATGAAGCAGTGATGTGGCTTGAAATGCACAGATGGCCCCCTCTAGTGGTCAAAAGGGGCGGGTCAGGAGCTGTGATACAGGTTCCTTGTGATTATCCATCCGGGTCCCCAATTTCCATGCAGCTTTCTAAACATTTTTACCCCTGGGAGGGGAGACCCCAAAACTGCCATCCTCCACTTGTTCTCTGAATTACTTTTAAAAAAGATAGCAACCACTATTAATGTCATATAACTTCATGGTCCTAAGTTTTAACCCATTCTCTCTCTGACTTATGCCTTTCTTATCTAATTTAAATGTTGAACCTCATGCCCCAAATCCATTTACTTTGTTTCATATGTTTAGTTAATTCTAAGTTCTGTTAATTATATCTAGGCTTGTCCTTCAGTGATCACTGGTTTAAAAGATCAAAAGATACAATTAATGCTAAGACTGTGTGCGTGTGTGCATGCGTTTACGAGAGGTAGTATTCTATAAAAAAATAGAAGCATTATGTGATTTCATCAGGCAATTTCTCTGAGATAAAATGAAAATTGATAGTCTAGCATATACATCATTGAGTTACAAACCATTACTTCACTTGTGCTGTGGCTTGAAAAAGTGGGTTTCCTTCCAAGGGCTCAGATCATTGCATGTAAATCATACCACGAATGACAATGTTTTTAAAAAACTCTTAAACAACTGCTTGGTGAAGCATGCCAAGAATCGTCTCTGATAAGACAGCCTATTGATAATGCAATTCTTTTGGCTCTAAAAATCCCAAGCATGTGTGTCAGCAGATTAACGTTATCTTCCCTTTTCATTTTCCTGTAGGGCTCATCAATGACCATTATCTGACCAAAGAAAGTTCTGCTAAAAATATAAGAATGCTAAAAAGTTGGTTAGATGGCACAGCAGCCCAGGAGGGCAGGTTTTAGTTTAGAGAACAGAAAAGCTTTTGAGGTTATGGGTGGTTAAAAAACATTCCTTCTTTGCCTCCTTTTCTCCCCCTCCAGTCAACAATATATGGAACTCATGAACCACCTTTATAGTTTAGAAGCTGATATCTCTGTCTTAATATACTTATCATTGTCATGGTCATAGTAATTCAAAGGGAAAGAGATATTCCACCCTCATTTTATGCATGGGACACTGGAAAGAGTGTTCAGTGACTTGCAAAAGTGAGGGGGCAAAGCTAAGCAAGAAACCAGGTCTCCTGGAATTACCATACTATCTAGCAATCCCACTTCTGGGTACATACCCAGAAGATTTGAAAGGAGGGACGCCAACAGATATTTGTACACCCATGTTCATAGCAGCATCATTCATAATAGCCAAAGGGTGGAAACAACCCAAGTGTCCATTGATGGATGAACAAATAAGCAAAATGGGGTTTATCCACGCAATGGGCTACTAGCTTTAAAAAGGAAGGAAATTCTGATGCATGCTTCAACATGGTTGAACTTTGAGGATGTTATGCTGAGTATCGTACAAATATTGTGTGATTCCACTTACATGAGATACCTAAAGTAGTCAAATTCATAGACAGAATGTAGAAGGGTGGGTGCCAGGGGCTGGGGAAGGAGGAATGGCGGGTTAGTGTTTAATGGGGACAAAGTTTGTTTTGGGGAAGATGAAAAAGTTCTGGAGATGGATGGTGGTTGCACAACAGTGTGAATGTATTTAATGCCACTGAGCCATACACTTAAAAATGGCTAAAATGGTAAACATGATGTATATTTAAACACAGTGAAAAAAAAGCAACCAAAAAAAGGAAAGGCATCTTGGAGGAATATTTTGAATGCCGAGTCAGGAAAAAAAAAAAAAACAAAACCCATCACAGTGGGAGTAGATTTTGAAGGCACTTTACCTGGCTTTGATCCTGGTCCCCTATTTCCTAGCTTCGTGATTTTGAGCAAGTTCCTTGACCTCTTTGTGCCTCAGATTCCTCATCTGTAAGATGGGAATAGGATCTGTACCTATTGCAAATGGCTCTTGTAAAGCTGAAGGGAGATGAATACAGGGCCTCGCAGAGATGGAGCATTCAGTAAATATTGGCTGTCATTACTACTATTAGAGAGTTTAACCTGGCCAAGGACTCGCTTCTAGTAAATAGCAGCACCTCCTGCAAAAGGCATGTCAGCCAGTCTTTTCCACCATCTGGGTGCACACATCACACATCATGTTATTTGTTGGATTGAATTGAAAGCAAAGTGCTACCATCTTTGGAGGGAAATCATTGCAGCTTAAGGATAATCAGAAAATGCATTTAAGAAATTTAAAGGTGTTACAACATTGCCAATGTTCAACTCTTCCTATAAGTGAAATTGAAGGATGGATATATATGATTTTCAAATAAAATAAAAGTACACTCAAAGCAAACACCTCCACCAGGTATCCTGAATCTCAAACCGCTGCTCTATCAGTTAGGGAGTTACCTCCTTCACCTGGACAGCTAGTTGGGCCACCAGGCAGCTCAAGCAGGTGAACTTTCCTTGAGTGAAAGGCGCTTACTTGCTAAGGGCTGAAAATACAGAGGATGATATCAAACATGCTCCTTACTACATTTATTTAGCCTAGTTGGAGAGAAAGACTTCCAAACAAATAATTATAGCACGGGGTCATAGAACACCTACAGAAGAAGTAGGATCAAGGTACAGCGTTAGTGCAGAGGTAAGCATGAATAACCTTATCTAGGGCTGTGGATCCAGGAGAGGCTTCCTACAGGAGGGCTTTAAGGGATGCATAGGAGTTTGACAGGTACAATGAGAAAGCATACTCCAAGCAGAGGAGATAGAGTACCCCAGTGGTTCTCACAGTTCATCATCCTTCAGAATTACCTGGAGGACTCGTGAAAAGAGATCACCGAGCCCCACCCCGATTTTCTTATTCCGTGGGTGTGGGGTGGCACCTGAGAATTTTTGTCTCTATCAAGTTCCCAGGGGTTGCTGATGCTGGGACCATGGAGACCTGTTGACCACACTTTGAGAGCTGCTGATTTACGTGACGACCTGGAGCATGAAGTTACGACGTGCGTTTGGGAAACTGTAAGTAAGACGTTACTGCTGGAAGTTGAAGCATCTGGATGATATATTTAGAGAGCTTGGGAGAGGCCTTAAGTGCCACGGAGGTGTGCGCAAGGGAAATAAAGAAACACACAGTTGTGTATTCTGGCCGCAGCAGACACACTATGCTGTAATATTCGATCCTGACAATGACTCAGGAAGCAGGTGTCATCATGCCCATTTTACAGACGAGGTCATCGAGGGGCACAAGGTTAACTGGAGAGAGAGATGTAGGAGGCAGAAGACCCTGGACTTGGTGGCTGATGGCACGTGGCGAGCAGCATCTCGGTCTTGACTTTGGAGGTAGTTACTGGGGAATGACAGTGACCAAGACAGGAAGCCTGGGGGGTGGGGCATGTTTGCAAATATTCTGTCTAGAATTATGGGAACAGGTAAAGTCCCTCCTTCTCACAGGCACCTGTCCTCTCCCTTTGCATTACTTGCTTCCTTGTTAACTTTGTGTTTTATCTTATCGTTCACTCATTCTCTTTACCCTTCCCTTCTGATGAGATGCTCATCACCAGATTACACATTATTAACAGATTTTCTTCATCCTCATCATGGACTTAATTTTTTAAAGGAAAAATATAACAATGGGAGCAGACAAGGGAAAAGGGACAGAACTTTCACTCACTGTTGGAGTTCAAGCTCCTTGAGAGAGCGTGTCTCCTTTTTACTATGAAACACTTCGAAGAAGGAAAATGGAATAACTGACACCCATACATCCATCACATGGATATAACAATTATTAACATTTTGCAACTTTAGCTTCATTTTTTCCCCCGGAGTATTTTAAAGTGTGTTTCAGACATTATGACACTTCACTCTAAATACTTGAATATGCATCTCTGAAAATAAGGACGTTTTCCTATTAACCACAGCAGCACCATCATACGTAAAGATGAACAGAATTTATTCAGTCATCTACTGCTCAGTCTATATTCAAATATCCCCCAACGTCTTTCCACCCAAGATTTTATCATATTGTTTTTCAAACATCAGACAAGTGGGAAGAATTTTACAGTGAACATCTATATACATATCCACCACCACTAGTCCTGCAATTAACAGTTTGCTGTTTGCTTTATCATGTATCTATCCATCTAGCCATCCTGCTGTTCGTCCATTAATCCATCTTAGCTTTTCAGGGCATTTCAAAGCAAGATGCAGATCTCAGTATTCTTCTCCCCAAACACTTCAGCATGGGCATCATTTATAAGATTTAGCATCTTTTTGTTGTCGTTTTTTTCCTTTTGGGGTAAAATTTACATATATAATGATAGACACCCATTTGAAGTGTAACATTTGATGAGTTAAGACAAATGCATACATCTGTGTAACCCGAACCCCTATCAAGTTACAGAACATTATCATCACCCCAGAAAGTTCCCCCAGGCCCCAGTCAAGCCCCCCCAACCACAGGCAACCCCTGTTCCAATTTTTCCTACCATTGCCTCTTCTGGAACTTCAGTTAAATAGAATGTACTCTTGGGTGAGCCTTCTTAATGCAGCACGATGTTTCATACTCATCCACGTTGTGTGTGTCTCAATAGTTTCCTCCTTCTTATTGCCGTGTATTATCCCATTATATGGATATACCACCGTTATTCGTTGGTGGACCCTTGGGCTGTTTCTTTTTTCCGTCGCTAATGAATAAAGCTGCAACGGACATTTGCGTACAAGGTTTTTGTTGTTGCTGATTCTCCCAAATGCCTCTTACTGCTGGTTTGTTTTATTTTATTTATTTATTTATTTATTTTTTGATGTGGATGATTTTTAAAGTCTTTATTGAATTTGTTACAATATTGCTTCCGTTTTATGTTTTGGTTTTTTGGCCCCGAGGCATATGTGATCTTAGCTCCCCTACCAGGGATGGAACCTGCACCCCCTGCATTGGAAGGCGAAGTCTTAACCACTGGACCACCAGGGAAGTCCCTGCCGGTTTGTTTTAACCACGATCCAATCAAGGTCCCCACGTTGCAGTTAGTTGGTGGGCTTTTCAGGCGGGAGGGATCCCGTTCCCTGATGTAGCCACGGTTCCTGTTACCTGGTTGGCGTGAGGAGGAGCTAAGTTCTCCGAGTGAGCTACTGAGCCACTTGCGTTGACCTTGGGTTCCTCACGGGAATGGTTTCTCTGCGCCCCTGCCTATGGTCAGGAGGAAGAAAACCCCCAGGTGGGAAATCTCAGAACTCCGTAATTGAACTCTTTTCTGTGATGTACTGTCATCCTGTGGCCACAAGAGGGCGCTTGCTCGCTTTGAATGATTTAAATTCGTCAGGCCTGGCAAGCAGGGACAGAATGTCCTTCTAGAAAACAAATCTTCTCAGATTTTCCGTCCGTGTTTTCTGTCCTGCTGAATTCAATGGTGACGTTTGTTCAGTTGCTCAATGAGCATTTACTGAATACCCACCACGTCTGATTCATCGGGCTAGGCGCTGTGGGTGGCAAAGAAATGAAACGTTTTCCTGGCTGGGGGTTCTCCCGCCCCCATAGGGAAGGTAAGGCAGCCACAGCACATCTCAGCGCGAGCTTGAGGTCAGAGGAGTCAAGCTCAGACATGCAGGTGGGTGTGAGCTGGCACTGGGGATGTAACAGGATGTCATGATGTCAAGAGCAAAGGTGGAAAGGCCGGAAGGTTCTGGAACATAGGATGTGTTTAGGAAGGCTGGAAGGGATTAGGTGGCCCAGAGCTAGGAAGTCTGGAACGTATCCACTGTTCTGAATGCCACGGGGGAGTTTTCAGTGGAGCAGGGACTGGTGGTGCTGGTGGATTGGAGAGGAGAGGGGGCAGAGGGGGGGAGCTGGGGAGAACAATTGGTCCAGTTGGAAGTGATGGGACTTATGTTGGGATGACATGGGGAGAATGGCTGAGAATCACCTCTGAATTCTGTAGGCGTGAACAAGACCACCTGGGAGAGTAGAGAAAGAAGGCATGTTCTGGAATGCTCTCGGAGCACTCTTACTTTGAATATTGGTTTTTAAATATATGGGTTTTTAATATATTGCATTATATTCACAATACTCTTTCACTCAGATGGTTTCAAGTGGTGAGATGTTTTGCCTGTTAAAAAAAAAAAAAAGAGTTATTCTGGGGAGTTCCCTGGTGGCCTAGTGGTTAGGATTCCAGGTTTTCACTGCTGTGGCCCTGGGTTCAATCCCTGGTCAGGGAACTGAGATCCCGCAAGCCGTGTGGCACAGCCAAAAAAAAAAAAAAGTTATTCAGACACTTGTTCAATTAGTACAGAAGACTTTATTTAGGACTGTAGGTGTCAAGACTGTCTCAGTGACAGAGAGGCCAGCCTCACCTCTGAATACAGCAAGGACAGCTGGGGAGTTATAGTCAATGACGGGGCGGGTCGTTGGATAGAAGAGGAAACATCAAGGGCAGGGATTCTTGCTAAACCAACTTAGAGGGATTCTTGCTGAAGGCAGGACAAGGCGATCAGATATCAAGGGTAAGAGATCCTTTCTAAAGGGAC
The DNA here is from genome assembly GCF_965194805.1 of Balaenoptera borealis. Lineage (NCBI taxonomy): Eukaryota > Metazoa > Chordata > Mammalia > Artiodactyla > Balaenopteridae > Balaenoptera > Balaenoptera borealis. Next base: position 85,696,913 of record NC_138875.1, read on the forward strand.
TCAGCAGGATCCTTGCTACAGCCAGACCAGCAGACAGAAGACAGGGCCCATGGGTGAGGCCTGGGGAGAGGAGGGATTAGGGGAGCCGGACTCAGGTTTCGAAAAGGAGAGCCTCCATGTCCTGCCTCAGGCGTTACCCAGATCTCCTCTAAATGCAGATTGCAATGTGTAAAGTGGGAAGTATTTCTCAAGTGGAAAGTCTGTATTTTCTAAAAGTGGGAGGTATTTGTAGTATTTAAATAGGAGCATGATAGTGGTGAAATGAAGAGATACATGCATTTTAAGCAAGATGAAACCTGAAATCATTTTCATACAAATAGAAAACCTTCTTGACATTATAAGTCAGTGGGAGAAGTCTGTTTGATTTACAAAAATAAATGAAGCGGCAGATAAAGAAAGGATATAAGTGAGCTTTCATTCATACTTTTGAAAGAGATGGTATTAGTGAGTGAAAATAGATGTATTAAATAAAATGAAAATATAAAATGCTTTTGGTCCATTGAAGTAAGGTGGTATCTTTGGTCATGACTAGATCCCCAGTTAATAGGCTGATTTGTACACACATACACCGATTTACATAAATATTGATCTTTCCCCCAGCACACCTTACTAAGTTTAAGGTACAAATGTTTCCCTGAAAATTTATATATTTTTCCCCCATTCTCCCTTAGACTCCCCCTTTTCATCACCAAGGGGCAATTAAGTGCGTGGGTTCTGGCTTCAAATCAAGAACCACCTCACACTGGCCATGTGGCTTTAGTTTACCCTACTGTGTAATGGGGGTAATAATACTGCAGCCTCTCAGGAGTGAGGCAGGGCTGGCACAGCTCCTGGCATCCACCCAGGCACGGTCCATGTTTCTGGTTGAGACAGTCTTTGACCCAAGTTTGGTGTAAGATGGAAGTCCAGCCAATTCACTCTGCTTTGTGAACTGAAAGAGAAATCACTTTTCCAGCTTGCCCACGAAGTCTGATGCATCCCTAAACTTCTTGTATTACGTGGTTAAGGCTGAGTTAGCCGCACGCCCTTGATCCAAGAAAATTCAGAAGACCCTGTTTAATGCTTCTCTTTTATGGGATCGCCCAACTTTAAAAATCCATTTCTCCCTTATATATAAGCCCATGATGTTAAAAGTGGAACAAGGTGTATACACCTAGGAAACAAGTTCCATCTTCAACACAGCGCTTGCAGAGATAGAATTAACTCGGAAAGTGGCTGGGAAATTGGCCCTGGAGCCCACAGTCGGAAGTGGTCAGCTGTGGTTCATTTCTCTGTGCTGCCCACCCAGCAGCCCCGTGATTTGGCCCTGGGGGCGTTTGCAGCAGGGTAAAATGACCTTACCCTTTGTTCGAAAAACACCCTCACCCATGGAACGGTTTATCGGGGGGATAGAAACTCCGAAAGAATGAAAGAGGGAAATGGATGAAACCAAGCAGATTTTTTTTGCTCCTGGTGGGGCAGGAAAAGGAAATAAGAACCAAAAGTTCGTATCATTTTACCTGGGCGGCCAGTCCTCCGACACTGGGATCTGTGTCGCACCCTCAGGGTTCAAGGTCCCAAGCAGGGGTGTCTGTGTGGCTGCTGTATTTTCAAATAAGGTCACATCCACAGGTTCACGGTGGGCATGAACTTGGGGGGACACTGTTCACCCCAGCGCAGTACCTAGGTGGTCACAGCTCGGCCACGTGCCTGCACCGGGGCTACCAGGGAGCAGGAATACCTGCGTCTCCAGCTTTGCTAACACAGGTGGGCCTGTCTCGAAGCAAGACCCACACGATGGGGGCACCCCCAGTAGAAGGGAGGCCTGGATGCCTGACAGTGGAAAAGGGGGGGCTTTTCCCAACTGTATGACCTCATTGCAGTAATGAGGTTACACCAGCTCCGTCAGCATAAACCTACAAGTTAGCAATATCTTAATTCTTAATTGTCTCCTGTTTCTGCTTTCATTATCTTTTCAACCATCAATGAATAGAGAGTGAATTTATTAGAATTGATGGATTCAAATTGAAGTGAATCTTTCCCCATATCAGGGCCCTCAAGGCAACCAGGACATGTTTCTCTTCTATGGTGGGTATCCTAGAGTCGCCTGATTGATAAGAAGTTCTGTCTTTGCCCTCATCGGGGGCCAAGAACTCTTCTTACAGAAACATTTATCTCCATGACGATGAACACAGGAGATGGCCCTGAGTATCGGCTCTCAGGCATTTCTTCTTCCCAGGCCTGCAGATTTGCAGGGGGTTCCCGCATCCCTAAGTATGACCATCAGAGCTGCCAAGAGACCAGCTCCCCTTCCTTAGCACGTCCTACGTTCACAAAGAGCAGAGAGCACCTAAGTCAAGGACAAGTCAGGGGCTGCCCTCTCCGCCCCTCCCTGACCTCTGCCCGGCACACTGTGCGGCCGTTCAGAAGAGTAATACCTGCAGCTCGCTGTGCACAAAGCAGTAGCCATGCGAGGGATACGGGCACCCGGCTGGCTGAAAACACATTCATGCCCCTACCTAATCACCACGAATCGTACCCAAGGTCCTTGGCGTGACTGAGGGAAAAGGCTCTCGGAAAACCAGCACTCCAGTCACCTCTATCTGAGCTTGTAGCCAGGATCCCAAGTGATCCAGGAGGCTGCCCAGATGCCTCAGGCAAAGGCCACCCCCAGCCTCAGCATTTCGATTACTGGCCACTGTCGTCCTGAGATGCCACGGGCCTGAGGGCCAGCCAAAAGGCTTTATTTTCAAGTGTGTGTGGTTTTTGTGTTTTGCATCATTAAGTTGAAGAATGCAACAAGACAAAAAGATAAGAAGCTGCCAGTATATCGTGTTACCTGAGGCCGGGGTTTCTCAGCCTCAGCACCAGTGGCATTTGGGACGCGTCGTTCTTTGCTGTGGGGCCATCCTGAGCCCTTATAGGGTGCTGAGCAGCGTAGCTGCCTCCGCCCGTGAGAGGCCCGGAGCATCCTCCCAGTTGTGGCCACCAAAAATGTCTCCAGACACTGCCCCACATCCCCTGGGGGGAAGGAGGGGGCACAAAATGTCCCTGGTTGAGAAGCACTGCTCTGGGCCGTGGGATTGATCAGGATTCTACCCTAGAAACAGGAGCGGGGCAGAGCGTATGTGTGCACGAGGCATTTGGGAGAACTTCTGTGCTCGTTTGCACAGGCCCTGCTTTCTCTCCGTCTCTGCTGCCCGCTCTCATCAAGGGACAAGACAGGCAGATCAAATACATTACCAAGTCGCTGTGGACGACAGCCCTGCCCCAGACACAAAGGAGCCTGACTTTCTAAAGCACAAGAGAAGAAAAAAGAGCAGCTCTCCATGTTCCTTCATTCATATTTTTCTTGTGGATGCCTCAGTTCCTCCATGAAACTTAAATACTAGGAGAAGAGCAGAATTCAAGCAGCATTTGAAGTCAGGCCCTGTTACAGGTTCTCTGAAAAGATAAATGAGCAAACGAGACACAAGTCTGCTCCCGGGGTTGGGGGCAGGGGACTTGTCCTCCAGCGGTGATGAGCTCGGTATTATGTATGATACTATAAAATTACTGTGCAGCCGCTGCTATCAAACTATTCAGCTCTCCTCCCAAGCTTTTACATCCGCGTTTTCTTTTATCTCTTTTCCTTGGCTTCACATTCTAGGTTTGCAAAGAGCAGAGAGCACGTAAGTCAAGCACACCGTTCTGTGCCTCTCAAGCGCCTGAGGAGTGACCTGGGGCTCCTTGGTCCTGGGAGCCGCCACACCTGAAGAGTCGGGGAAGCTCTGCTTCTCTGTAACCTCCGGAACCGGAAGTTGTATCTGGGCTTCACTTGGAGGCCGAGTGTGCGACCTTTCCCACACCCTTCTGGAATGGATCACGCGTTGGGGGATTTTTCAACACGTGGGCGAAGTAAATAATTGTGGAGCCGGATTGGAGATGGTTTTGCAAAGTAGGGATTTCTCCCCTTGTAGGATCTGAAGGATCTTGTCTCCTGGTGGCTCCTTTACTCCAGGACCCAGAGAAGGACAAGATCGGCATGTAGTTAAGTTTGGCACGGACCTTTGTGAGTTTAGGTCGTAAAAACTGCAGCGATAGGGTTTTGATGCTGCAACTCCAGTATTTAACAGGTGAAGGCAAAGAGCTGGCCCTGCAGCTCTCGGGGGTCTAAGGAATGACCAGCAGCTGCTGGACGCGACTCAGGCAGCAGGAGGCGGAGGGCTGCCCCCGGGCCGTGTGCACGGGGCTGTCCGTTTCCTAGGGCGTCGCGCACACGCACGCACACGCGTGCACGCGCGACCACTGTGGAGACGCGCGCTCAGACCTGCCTTCCAGAAAGATCTTGCTCCGCTGCAGCCTCCAGCTGTTACATGTGCATCTAGGCTCCATCTTTGCTTTTGAGCAGAGGCAGCCTTCCAGGCAGTGCCTGAGCGTGGCAGGGACCCAGGGCTGGCCATTTCTGCCCCACGCAGGACCTCCCTGATAGGCAGTCTTTGCTCTGGAGCCCCGGTAGGTTGGCTGAGACCCTCAGATCTGCCCAGCCTGGTCCTGCTTCCTCTCCCCTTTGTCTGTCCCAGGTGTCACCCCCCAGTGAATCTCTTGCCCTCCTAACTCAGCATCCACTTCCGGGAGGACCCAATCGACACAGTGCTTCTGTGGTTTCCTCCTGGGGATGCGTGATTAAAAATATTCGGAGCTCCTACTGGAGAGGGCGCTGTGGAACAGTTTTGAGGGGAGGGAGGGATTGGAGACTAATCCCCGGCTCAGAGGTGACCTCACTTATCCTCTACCTCATGGCTCGTAGGGCAGGAGGGGATGCATTCACCCCTGCTTTCCAGATGCAAAATCTGAGAGCGCAGAGATTTCGCTAACTTGGCATTTTACAGACCAGGAGGCGGTGAGCTTGCCTCGGGATCTGGGCTTGGGTAGTTTAGTGAACACAAGAGTAGGCTGGCCTGTTTCCAAAAGGGAAATGCTCTCTCTCTCTCTTTTTTTTTTTGGTAGATCAGGATCCCCAAAAGGACATCAGGAGGCAGAGGGAAAAGCCTCTCTTTGTCTTTTCATTTCACGCCGGCAGCCCCCCTTTTCGGGAGCTGCTGTGAGAAAGTAAAAAGCTACTGCAAAGACCCCGTCTTTGCGTTTGCAAAAATGTCCAAGGTGCCAGCTGCCCTGGAAAAAAGAGTTTTGAAATAAGTGTCCTCCGCAACTCAGTCCTTGAATTGCTTTTCCTTAAAAAAAAACCAAACCAAAAAAACCGTCTTGTTCTTCATCTGTTGTTTAACAGGTTCACATGAGGCCAAGGGGCAGCAGAGCCAGACATCCAGTCTCTTCCTTCTAGCATTTTCCAGTAATGCAGCTCCTTCATGCTATTTCTGAACCTCCCATGCTTTATGAGCCCTTGACCTCATCCCTTTCATCCATGACAGTGACCAGCCTCCTCTGAAGAGCCAGAAAGTTTAGTTAAGTATCATTCCCTGACCCTGGGTTGTTGGTATGAGTCTCCCAGAAAACTGTATGAGCACTGACCCCTAAAGCCATGCTGTCACCTAAACCTACCCCCCATCCAAGTCACCTCCCTAACAGCCATCCTTCCTTCTTCCTTGCTAACCCCAAATCCTGGTTTTGTTTGGGTGGCCAGTGTCCAGCCCTGAGATAGGATGAATCATGACTGAGATAAGTCAGTAAGTCCATGCTGTTACCTTTGACAGTGATTGGTCAGTGGGGTGGGCATGTGACCCAGTCTTAGCCAATGAGACATAAGGCAAATTCTGATGGGAGCTTACGGGAATGATTTTCCTTTAGGACACAAGGGGAGAATAGCGTCGTTCCCATAACTTCAGCTACCACTTAAGCTCTAAAGAATCTCCAAACTAGGTTGAGCCATATGAAATTGCTGATTTTGACCTACAAAGAAATGACAGTTTTGGACAGTCCACCCTAATCATCTCTGGCCCAGAGGAAATAGAATAAAGAAAGTAAAGTAATAAAAAAAGAATGTAAGAGCTATGGAGGGCAAAAACAATCCAACATAAGGATGAGTGGAGAAATCAACAGTGGAACCAAAAATTATTCAAAGTTGGAAGAAACTTTCCTGGAGATGGAGGAAGTGCTGAATTTCAGCTCAAGAGAGTACGCTATGTTCCTGGTAAAATTTAGACAGTTTGGTTGATGCTAAAACTACTTGGGTTCAGTTAATGAGCTTTAAGTTCAGTTAAATGAGCATTAAGGAGAATGAATTTTTCAGGCATTTGGGCATGAAAGGTAATAATATTTAGAAGGGAAAATAGGACCTTAGACTTCTCCACATTAATATTCAGTGCTAGAAAATAGAGGAGGCATATCTATTAAATGCTTTATTCTCCGTAACACTTATCACTACCTAACATATTCTGTATATCTGATGATTTCTTCTGGTTATTGATTCTCCCTGCATTCGTATGTAAAGGCAACATGCTGTCTTTTTCAAATATTGGAGAAGTCTAATGATTCTGAGGTTTTATTTCCGTTTGAAAAAGTTATTTGAAGATAAAACCCAGCAATGAAAACACTGTAGCAAAAGGATTCATACAATATCAGTGCAGGAACACAGTGGAGCAATGTTTACCAAACTCCAAAGAGAAGAACTGTGACTCAATAATTTTATACCCAGACACGTTGTCCTTAGCTTATAAAGGCAACAGAAAAGTGTTCTCAAGCAGGGCATATTCTTATTGAAATCAAAGCAACCAAGAAATAAATTGAGATAAAGAACTCAGGAATGGAGAAAATACAGTTTCACAAATAGTGGTAAGCACTGAATCATCCACTTAAATAAGAGGTTTTTTTGGGGGTATTATGGTTATTTTGGAAATATTTATAAATCTTGACAAAGCTAAAAAATACAACCAACAACAATTAGAGGTTGGAGGAAGGAAAATGGGAGAGGGTTAAAAAGTGTTAATTTTTTCATTGTTCAGAGTAGAGTTAAATGACACTGCCTGTCAATTCTGATACCAATTCCAGTGTGTTTGTGTGTGGGTTTTGGAGGGGTCCTCATACCAGCAAGCAAGTCCCCAACACCAGCTGGGTGTCCTACAATTCAGCTCAACTCTGACACTCTCTACCTGGAGACAGCATCAGATCCCACAGGTTAAGCGCTCAGCCCCACAAGACTGCCTCCCCCGCCCCGCCCCCACCACACACACACTTCAGATGTCAATCACAAGTCCAGGTTGTCACCTGTGCTTCTGACCCGCCGATTATAGATTGGAGATTCCAGTGATCCCCTCTTTGGGTTTGGTTAATTTGCTACAGCAGCTCCCAGAACTCAGAGAAACATTTTACCTACTAGATTACCAGTTTATTACAAAGGATATAATTCAGGAACAGCCAGATGGAAGAGATGCATACAGCAAGGTCTGGGGAAAGGGTGGGGATCTTCCATGCTCTCTGGGCATGCAACTCTCCTGGCATCTCCACATGTTCACCAACCTGGGAGCTCTCAGAACCCCGAACCCTGTCCTTCTGGGTTTGTATGGAGGCTTCATTATGTAGGCATGATTGATTAAATCACTGGCAGCTGGTGACTGACTCAACCTCTAGCCCCCCTCCTCTCCCAGGATGGATGTGGGAGGGGGTGGGACCGAAAGTTCTAACCCTCCAATCACGTGATTGGTTCCCCTGGCAACCAGCTGCCACCCTCAGGTTCTTTTCAAAAGTCACCTCCTTAACATAACAAAAGACACCTTTATGGCTCTCAACACTTAGGAAATTCCAGGGGTTTTAGGAGTCGGTGCCAGGAACAGGGATGGAGACCGCATATGTGCATGTGGAAAGCTGAATCTCAGCCCTGCAGTAACATGATGGACAGCCTTTGGCAAATTATTTTACCTCCCATGGATTCAGTTTTTTTTTAAGTGAAAAAATATTTGCCTCCTTTATTGATGTCATGGGAGGAGATGAGATGTACAGACAGTCTGAAAAGTAACAGGCGTTGTGAAATGCACAAGGGGCCTCCAAATGTCATTTCCCCATGTCGAGGGCCCTACAGACACCTCACTGCTTCTGAGGTGCCCTTGGCCATGTAAATATTGCCTCAAGCTTAGAAAACACCCTCCAAACTCAGAAATCCCTCTCTCAGGGGCTCTGGTTGGGAGCCTTTTCATGAATTGGATTCTACAGTCCTGGTTTTTAGTTGAAAATCCTTAATGGAAGATCTGAAATATAAGAGGAGAGGAATTCCTAGGATGCTCACCCTCCAGAAAATGAGAAAGCCCTGTAAACTATTGATGAGTCTCCTCCCAGCTTGAAAAGTCAATGTCTCTTCGACTCTAGAAGGCAGAGCGGAAACAAGTCTTTGCCTTAGAGGAGGGAGTAGAGGGAGAGCTTACAGGTGAGAGAGTAGAAGTGAGCAAAAAAGCCTTCTCTCAGAAAAACAAAGGCAGGTTACAGAGGAAGGAGAGAAGGGAAAACACCCCATCTCCTACTCTGAACAAGGAAATATGATAGAAAACGTTCCCCATGATGTGTCAGTTGAGAATAAACTAGATCCGTTCCACATTTCTCTCTTCTCCTCCTTCCTTTGTACATATTTCCTGTGCAGACAGCTTCAGGAGACATTTCCTGGGAAGGTTATTTCTTCAAAGCCTCCCTCCCTCCCTCCCTCCCTCTCTCCCTCTCTCAGCTAGAATAGGACGAGGCTGGTGACATCGCTATGGACAGCGTCAGCAAGGGGGCAGCCAAGTACAACACATATGACACGAGGACCCTTTCTATCCTCAAGCAGGCAGGGCAGCCATACCAGCCACTTCTTTTGAAGGGTCCCTCTCTGTTTTGTTTTGTTTTTTGTCCGGGATCAAGATGTTTCCTGTAATACACTGGCCTATTTTTAAATCCATTTTCCATTGGCTGGGCATAAAGAGTGGAAAAATATACTGAATTGTGGAAAGAAGTGGGACATAGGTATAAATGTCAATGATGGGGTTTTACAGGCATATGGAAATCTCCCCTTGACAAACCACTGTGATTATTTTTAGAATTAGAATGGGTCTTAGGGTGGCTGGAGAGAAGGAATGGAAAAAGACCGTCCCAACTGTTACCTTACAGTTCAAACCAGAGGTATGTTTGCCATCCTTGATGCAGCAGTTACAGAGGCTGATCACCTGCCATGGATGAGTGTGGCAGTTGCCACAGGGAATATCGAGGTGACTGAGACACAGTCTGTGCCATCAAGAGGGCTCCAGCTGATTAGGGAGGAGCCAACAGCTCACAAATGGCTGTAAAGGAAAGTTAAGCCCGTCACCGTCACCAGGAAAGTGCACACCAAGTGTTAAGAGGGAGACGTGGCATTCTGCAGGGGGTCAGGAGATGATGCTTCATGGAGTTGGTTCAGAAATGACACTTAGCACCTCTGCATATGTTTCATTGGCCAGAGCAGCTCGTGTGACCAAGGCTGTTATCCATGGGGCAAGAAAATACAATCCTCCCTCGGGGAGGGACAACAGACATTTTGGAACAATGATATAGTTTGCTGCAGTTGGTGCGTGGAGAGCACTGATTGTGTAGTTAGAGTTTAACCTGCTGTTGTAAGTACCAGCTGATTTCCTTAACGGGGGCCTCGGGATATCCTAAGTAAACCAACTTATAAGTCCACTAGGAGAAAAATCAATTATTTACCAGGAAAGCGATGGACAGACCTAGAGAGTAACAGTGGAAACAAAAAGACATGAACGGATAGAAAAGATGTTGGGGGGGTAGAACTGAAACCCAGCAGGACCCTGTGGGGCCTTCCTGGGGAGAGATACACCCCCATGTCCCCCCGCCTCTTGTTTGTAGAAAAGCTTTAGCCTCTTAGGCCTTCGCGGAGCTCCAAAGAGCAGATTTAATCAGAGAAGTGAGAAATGATGCAGAAACAAAGGAAGGCAGTCAAGCAAGACAAAATAATAATAGTTTAGCCAAAAAACAAAGTCAAGAACCTTAAGTTCCTCTTCAAGGACTATAGATAATGTCCTGAGGCATATCCTTGAGTTGTTTTGCAGATACTAAAACCCCCAGCAGGTGGAGGAAGTTAACTGCTTGCTGACCAGTGGCACTTAGACCCCAGACCATTGGAAGCAGAAGGTTGATGATTGAGATTCCTGAAACATCATCCTGTTACCTCACCACCAAACAGAGAATTGTGCATGAGCTGATCAGTCACCCTACAACCCTCACCCCTGGTGTGCCCTTTAAAAACCCTTCCCTGAAAGCTATTGGGGAGTTTGGGTCTTTTGAGCATGAGCTGCCCATTCTCCTTGCTTGGCACCCTGCAGTAAACACTGTACTTTCCTTCGCCACAACCCGGTGTCAGTAGATTGGCTTTGCTGCTCTTCGGGTGAGCAGACCCAAGTTTGTTCAGTAACAGGATTAGTTGAACTAATTAACCTATTAGAGTTTTAGGAACTTGACAAAATGATTCTGAAGTTTCTTAAGAAGAATAAAGACAAGGTAACTGGGAATTTTTGATAAAAATAATGGGAGGGGGCTTCCCTGGTGGCGCAGTGGTTGGGAGTCTGCCTGCCAGTGCAGGGGGCACGGGTTCGAGCCCTGGTCTGGGAGGATCCCACATGCCGCGGAGCAACTGGGCCCGTGGGCCACAGTTGCTGGGCCTGCGCATCTGGAGCCTGTGCTGCGCAACAAGAGAGGCCAATAGTGAGGGGCCCGCGCACCGCGATGGGGAGTGGCCCCCGCTTGCCGCAACTAGAGAGGGCCCTCGCACGGAAATGAAGACCCAACACAGCCATAAATTAAAAAAAAAAAAATAATAATGGGAGGGGACTTACCCTACCAAACAGTAAACATATTATAAAGCTATAATAATTAAAGAGAGTGGATTTAAATCAAGAATAAATATGAAGATCAAGGGACAGAAGAGAGAACTCAAAAACCTATCACTTGATATGTTTAATTGCATTAAAGGAAGCACTCCCAAACAATGGAAGGGGGAAAGCTTGATTAATAAATAGTTAATGAATAGTTTCAGGAAAAATGGACTCTGGGAAAAAAATCAGTTAACGGTCTCACCTCATCCCATATTCCAAATAAATTTTAATTGCATCAAGGAAATACATATATAAATAAAATGAAGAATGCATTAGAAGAAAATATGGGTGATGGTGTTTAGGTGCTCTCTGAATAAGGAAGTTCTTTCTTTCCAAGTATAAAAACAATAGAAAGAAATCCCTAAGGAAAGAAATTGATTGACCACCTAAAATTTAAAATTTCCATAGATATATGTATACTTTTTTCCTATAGAAAATGAAAAGCCAAAAATGAACCATGAAAGTAAATGCTTGTTCAAATATTTTAGAGTCATAACCTTAAATGCACAAAGTACTCAAACTAATAAGAATAGGACTAGGATCCTAAAAGAAAAATGAGCAGAGACTGTGAATGGACAATTCATGGAAGAGGAAATGTAATTAGACAATAAACACCCCCTTGGTATCCACAGGGGATTGGATTCCAGGACCTCCTGTGAATACCCAAATCCACAGATGCTCAAGTGCCTTTATAAAGTGGCATAGTACTTGCACATAATGTACGCACATCCTCCTGCATACTTTAAATCCTCTCTAGATTACTTACAATACCTACTACAAAGTTAATGCTATGTGGGCTTCCCTGGTGGCGCAGTGGTTGAGAATCTGCCTGCCAATGCAGGGGACACGGGTTCGAGCCCTGGTCTGGGAAGATCCCACATGCCACGGAGCAACTAGGCCCGTGAGCCACAATTACTGAGCCTGCGCGTCTGGAGCCTGTGCCCCGCAACGGGAGGGGCCGCGATGGTGAGAGGCCCGCGCACCGCGATGAAGAGTGGCCCCCACTTGCTGCAACTAGAGAAAGCCCTCGCACAGAAACGAAGACCCAACACAGCCAAAAATAAATAAATAAAGTAAACAATGCCTTAAAAAAAAAAATTCTTTAAAAAAAAAAAAAAAAAGTTAATGCTATGTAAGTAGTTGCTGGCAAGTGGCAAATTTGAGTTTGGCTTTTGGGAACTTTCTGGATTTTTAAAAAAATAGTTTCCATCTTCATGGTTGGTTGAATCCACGGATGCAGAATCCGCAGATACAGAGGGCCAACTGTAATGCAAATGAAAAATTGAACAAATTGTCAGCCTCAGCAATAACAAAAGAGATGAAGATGAACAGCATGAGACCACATGTTTTAACTTATTAAATGCAAAGCTGGGAGTCTGTGTGGGAAAGGGGCTGCCAAGGGCATCTATGTTTATACCTTCTACAGGGAGAACTTGGCACAAGCGATGGGAAGCCTCTTTGACCCAATAATCCACTTTTAGGAACCTATCTGGTGGGTCGCTGGCTTTCAACTATTTTTTTTTTTTAATTTTTATTTATTTATTTATTTATGGCTGTGTTGGGTCTTCGTTTCTGTGTGAGGGCTTTCTCTAGTTGCGGCAAGTGGGGGCCACTCTTCATTGCGGTGTGCGGGCCTGTCACTATCGCGGCCTCTCTTGTTGCGGAGCACAGGCTCCAGACGCGCAGGCTCAGTAGGTGTGGCTCACGGGCCTAGTTGCTCCGCGGCATGTGGGATCTGCCCAGACCAGGGCTCGAACCCGTGTCCCCTGCATTAGCAGGCAGATTCTCAACCACTGCGCCGCCAGGGAAGCCCTGGCTTTCAACTATTTATCCTCAGGAAATAATCAGAGATGTGGCCAAAGATTTGAGCACGAAGAGGGTTGTTATGCCAGTCATCATAGTGTGAAAACGTTGGGGAACAGATAAAACGTCTAACGCCTGGGATTTGATTAAATAATCTGGGGCCCAGCCAGGAACTGAACGATACGTGGCACATGAAAAACGATATTGTTGAAGTAAAGATCTCCCGGGGGCTGCTTGTGAAGGGGCAGGGAGCATGGAATAGTACAGTTGGAATAGGTGCACGATGCAGAAGGTAGTAATGTCCCGCCGGTACAGCACTGAGTCTTCCTTTTCCTGTCCCCAGCCCTCCAATCCTTTCGAGAGGCAGCCGATGCCTCCTTGTTCTTTTTTTTTTTTTTTAATGTTATTTATTTATTTATTTTAATTTAGGCTGTGTTGGGTCTTCATTTCTGTGCGAGGGCTTTCTCTAGTTGCGGCAAGTGGGGGCCGCTCTTCATCGCGGTGTGCGGGCCTCTCACTATCGCGGCCTCTCTTGTTGCGGAGCACAGGCTCCAGACGCGCAGGCTCAGTAGTTGTGGCTCACGGGCCCAGCTGCTCCGCGGCATGTGGGATCTTCCCAGACCAGGCCTCGAACCTGTGTCCCCTGCATTGGCAGGCAGACTCTCAACCACTGCGCCACCAGGGAAGCCCTGCCTCCTTGTTCTTACTATACTTTCAGAGAGATTCTGTGCTGGACTGTTAGCTGGAAAGGCCAACTGGGTGAAGAGATGTGATTTCCGGATAGGGAAAATCTGAGGATGTTCTCAGGTTGAGGAAAGAAACCAGCAGGTTGCGAGAGGCTGAAAAGAAGAGAGAGGGTCTCTGTATGGCACACGCAGGAGAAAGGAGAAAATAGTGTGATACTGTTGTTGCCTTCACACAGCTGGGGAGGGGCGGAGGAGAGAAGATGTGGAGAGAGTGGTGGGGACGGAGGCTGACGGGAGGCGACCTCACAGTTCAATGTGTGAGTGGTTGGACACACTATAATAAAGGAACAAATACTATTCCATTGCATGTATACATCTTTCTCTCTCACAACTTCTTTATCCGTCCGTCGATGGACACTTAGCTTGCTTCCAAGTCTTGGCTATTGTAAGTAGTGCTGCAATGAACATTGGGGTGCATGTATCTTTTTTAAAAAATTAATTAATTAATTAATTTGTTTTTGGCTTTGTTGGGTCTTCGTTGCTGCGCATGGGCTTTCTCTAGTTGCGGCGAGCGGGGGCTACTCTTCGTCACGGTGTGCAGGTTTCTCATTGCAGTGGCTTCTCTTGTTGCAGAGCACGGGCTCTAGGCGCGGGCTTCAGTAGTTGTGGCTCGTGGGCTCTAGAGCACAGGCTCAGTAGTTGTGGCTCACGGGCTCAGTTGCTCCGCGGCATGTGGGATCTTCCCAGACCAGGGCTCGAACCCGTGTCCCCTGCATTGGCAGGCGGATTCTTAAGGAAGAAGTCCCACATGTATCTTCTGAGTTAGAGTTTTCATCCTTTCCAGATAGATGCCTAGGAGTGGGATTGTTGGATCCTATGGTAACTCTATTTTTAGTTTTTTTTAAGGCACCTCCATGCAATATTGCCATTGGCAGCAACATGGGTGGACCTAGAGATGATCATACTAAGTGAAGTAAGTCAGACAGAGAAAGACAAATATCATATAATATCACTTATATGTGGAATCTAAAAAAAAAATGATATAAATGAACTTATTTACAAAACAGAAGCAGGCGCACAGACATAGAAAACCAGCTTATGGTGACCAAAGGGGAGAGGAGGGGGGGCAGATAAATTAGGAGTTTGGGATTAGCAGATGCAAACTACTATATATAAAATGGATAAACAACAAGGACCTACTATATAGCACAGGGAACTATATTCAATATCTTGTAATAACCTATAATGGAAAAGAATCTGAAAAAGACTATCTATCTATCTATCTGTCTCTAATCTATCTAAATCACTTTGCTGTACACCTGAAACTAACTCAATGTTGTAAATCAACCATACTTCAATTCAAATTTTTTTTAATTAAACAAAAAGAAGCAAATACTGATGTCTGAAACAACCTGGATGAACCTCCGGAGAATTGCACTTTGTGGAAGAAAAAACAGTCCCCGAAGTTTGCGTACTGTATGATTCCATTTGTATGATATGATGGAAATGGCAGAAATATAGAAATGGAGACGGGATCAGTGGTTGCCGGGGGTTGGGGGTTGGGGGTGGAAGGGAAGAGAGGGTGGTTATAAAAGGGCAACGTGTGGGACGCTGTGCGATGGACAGATTCTGTATCTCGACAGTATCAGTGTCACTCTCATGGTTGTGACACAGTCTTGCAGGAAATTACCATAGGAGAAACCAGGTAAAGGGCACTAGGGAATCTCTGCATTAGTTCTTCTGTGTGGGGATCTACAGTTATCTCAAAATATAAATGTTTAGTTAAAACATTTATGTGTCAAAACGGATGCCAGTTCTGAAGTTGGAAGTGTATTTATTCACTTATTTTTCATCATGAGGCTGTCTCCTCTCCTTGGTTGACGTTTTTCAGAGGACTGGATTTTTCATCCTTTAATAACTGTGGCCCTTGAGAGAAGCATGTCTATTATTTTCTTCCATTGGCAGCAATACCAGGAGCCCCGACTATCCCAAGGAAAGACAAGTAGCTCAAAACAAATGAGCTCATGCTCAGAGAGAGATTTATCTGCCCCCAACCCCCATCTCCCCATCTTTCATCTGTTATTTTTAAGATAGAGATGTTGAAACATGATATAGTAGAAAGAGAACATGAGCTGTGGGGTCTGAGCATCTGGGTTTGATGCTGGCTTGACTGGCTGAACAGAATCAACCTTGCTGAGCCTTGGTTTCCTCATCTGTAAGATGGGAATAAAAACAGCACCTATCTGTCATTGAGAGCATCTAACTCAGGGGCTGACTAACGATGGTCTTGGGGCCAAATACAGCCTGCCCCCCCCATTTTGTGAATGCAGTTTAATTGACATGCAGCCGTGTCCATTCATTTACTCAGCGTCTGCGGTGCTGTCACACTCCTAGGACAGAGTTGAACAATAGTGACGGAGACCGACTGGTACACAGAGCCACTTACTGTCTGTCCCTTTAGAGAAAGAGTTTGCCAACCGCTGATCTAAATGATTAATGTATGTACGTGGAAATGCTTAGAAATGTCAGAGCGTTGGTCAAAGTTGTTGTCATTATACGTCTCTAACAACAGACCTCTTTCCCTGAGGGGAAAAAAAAAAATGAATAGGCTGACTCTTCTCACCCATGGCCAGTCTGAGCAGGTAGATTTTAGAGGAACTTGGATAACATGACCCCCTGATAAGAGTCTCATACTAGATGTTATTAATAGTTTTCCTTGCTGGAAACAGAATTTTACAAGTGCATACATTATCTATCTATCTATCTATCTATCTATCTATCTATCTATCTATCTATCTTTCTTTCTATCTATCTATCTATCTACCTATCTATGTGTATATGTGTATGTATCTATTATACGTACATAGATTTAGATACACGCATAGATACATATATATGTGTGTATGTATATATATGTATATATACATATCTATCTATCTATATGTGTATGTGCTTGTAAAATTGTGTTTCCAACAAGGAAAACTATTCATATATATACGCATACACACATTGACATATATGTATATGTATATGCATGTATATACATATGAGCATATGTCTATTATGTACATGGATATATGTGTATGTACATATGTACACATAGACCCAGGGAAACACCCTCCCTCTGCTCTAGATGAACCCCCCCACCCCATCTATATTCTTTTGAATCACCCAGTGTTCTGAGTTGGAAATTCACTACCATTTTTAGGATGAGGGTTTCTCTCTCCCTCCATTTTTAGGATGAGGGTTTCTATCTCCCTCCTCACTTTTGGAGGGTTTTTACAGATAAATGAACTTGGGTCTGTTTGGAAAGAGAAGCTACCAGGGCAGGAGGGTTTGGGACCTTCATATACCAGCCCCCACCTCTTTCCTATCACATCGTCTGCCTTTGGTCATCATGTTTTCTCTGTTGGAAGAGTCTTTGGATTCTTTTCCTATGTTAATTAGAACATTCCAGGAGACTTGGAAATGGTTTCAGGAAGGAACCTTTGCATATCTGGGGGTCTAGTCAACAGCGGGGAACATCCAACATTATTTATTCGGAACCTTATAACGCATAGAATTAACATTGCATATTTTGAAGAAAACCTTAAAGTCAGATTTCTGCCCAGTGTTTTGAGCATTGAGAAAAGCAGGAGCTTTTGGCTTGGGGCACTGAGCTGAAAGCCCTTGCCTCTCCTCACAGCCAATAGTAAATCTTTCCTAGAAGTCCCAGTGTGAGCTGGTTTCCAGCCGTTGGGGTGATCTTAAAATAGATTGTTAGGTGTAACATAGAAGTAAAAAGCTGCATTTCTGGGAAAGTTGGAAGCACAAGGGAATGCTACGTTGACTGAGACAATTAAAGAGGAATAGAGAGAAAGCAGAGCAGAGCAGGGCGTGGATGACGGGGCAACCTAAGGCTACGTCTCCCTGGGAGTATTTGTCTTTACGTGAGATCATGGACGGCTCAGAGAAAGAGCTGGATGATGATGATGGTGGCGATGATGATGATGATGATGATACTTCTTTAGCACGCTTAGCGGCCCAAGACTCTGAAGCACTTCTACATATTTTGTAGCAAAACCACGTTTCTGTGATTGTGGTAATAAAATTCTACGCTTTATATATATATATTAAAAAATAGCCCCACTTTTCTGGCGTGGCTCTCACCTGTCGCACCTCTTCTTCCGTCTCCCCTCCTTCACATCTCTCAGCATCCCCTTTTCAGAGCAGCCTTGCTCCATCCCCTAGACTAGGGCGATCCCTCTGACACGCCGCTCTTGCCACACCCTGCAACCCGTGACAAGTGGGAATAATCGGTTTATTCCTCCCATCTGAAAGCTCTGGGGGCACAGACACCCCTATGTCTCCCTTGTCTCCATCTATCCCCGTGGTCTCCCACTCCACGTGGCAAAGAACAGGTGTGCTCCCATCAGGAATGTTTTAGTGAACGTGCAAATGCAGGAAGAGTTAGAAATGCACCAAGGTCTCTCTGTATAAGTGAGCCAAGAATACGGACAGGTAATTCACAAACCTACACCATGGAAAATATGGAAAACACCTTTTATAAGGTCAACCTAATTTGGATTCAAAGAAATGCCGGTTAAAATCACGTTTCACCTGATCAAATAAATACAGAAGAAAATAAAATAAAAGGCAATACTGTTGCAGTGTATGAGATTCTAATGAAAGAGTGTTCTTTTTGATCTGAACTTTGGAAACAATCTAGCAGTAGGTATCAGAGCAGTGAGGAAGATAATAGTAATAGTAATTAGAGTAACGATCCCAACCATAAGAGTTCACATTTGTTGAGGGCCTACTCTGCTCTTTGTAGCGTCTTATATATAGCACATCATTTCATCCTCACAATGTAACAATCCTATGGGTAGGCCTGTTATTATCACTCCCATTTGATAGCTGAGGAAACAGAGGCAGAGGGCAGTAATTTGCAAGATCACCCAGCTGGCAACTGAGGTGAGATTTGGACCCAGGCAGTAGTGCAAAGTCTATTATACTTCACTAGCCCACGTAAAAGAAGGTTTATGCCCTTTGACCTTCAAATTTCACTTCTGGGAGTCTAGCTCAAGGAATTATTTCTAAATAAAGATTATCAAGCACACACGTTTGTAGAAGTATTATTTATCAAGATACCTGTTCCATGGATTATTCTGTTGTCATTTAAAAAGGTGTTTATGATGGATAGATATTAAATACCACAAAAATATTTTTGACGAAATTTTACGTGGTAACAAATGCAGACTTGTGCCTTTTATGACCTCAAACTGCATACTAGCCACCCTAGCCATAAAACTTAACCTAAAAAATATAATATTAAGGGGCAAGAGCTGGATCTCCATAGCACGATCATATTGGTAAAAAAAAAAAAAAAAAAAAAAAAATCCCACCCAGCGACACCTACAAGAGACTTGGAGGAAATTCACCAGCCTGAGAACTAACAGTGATCGGACTTACGTAGTGACTAATCGGGCAATTTCCATTTCTTCTTTGCACTTTCCTATAAGTCTCTAGGTTTTCTTTCACAAACCTCAGGACTTTTATAATTTTAAAAATGACTTGGGCTTCCCTGGTGGCGCAGTGGTTGAGAATCTGCCTGCCAATGCAGGGGACATGGGTTCGAGCCCTGGTCTGGGAGGATCCCGCGTGCCGCGGAGCCTCTGGGCCCGTGAGCCACAGTTGCTGAGCCTGCGCGTCTGGAGCCTGTGCTCCGCAACAAGAGAGGCCGCGATAGTGAGAGACCCGCACACCGCGATGAAGAGTGGCCCCCGCTTGCCACAACTAGAGAAAGCCCTCACACAGAAACGAAGACCCAACACAGCCATAAATAAATAAATAAATAAAAACATCTGATTGTCTTTAAAAAAAAAAAAAAAGACTTAAAATCAAGAAAGACAAGGATTGTGGGAGGAGACAGTTTGGGGGAAGCAGAAAGAAAATTAAGTTAAACCTTGGAGGAAAACGGATTTACGGATATTTCAAGCAAAGTTGAAATCCAAAGAGGTTGAGGAGATGTAGATCTTGCTGAAAATGTGGGTCTAGGAGAGGGTGTGGGTCACTTTACCTGAAAGGCTTTGTGTGTTGAGCAGTTCACTTTCTGGTTGATGGCTCACTGCGATGTCCCGCAGGGCTACTCTTGGGAGAAATACCCCAGCAGTGAGAAAAGCCAGGAAAAGCTTCCCCCCACCAAACAGGCAAAAAAGAGCAAACGACCATTTTTAGAAGGTGAATCTGTTGGACACCTGCTAACCCTGTAAAAGAGGGGTACCTCCTGTGTCTCCACCTACAACTCACGACACGGCAGGAGAGACAGATATATATTCAGAAAATTGTCATACATTATGGCGAGGGCCATCACAGAGATTGCACATGTAAGATAATTTTTTTAATATGCAGGATATGGTATTGTCATTGTCATCTTCGAGTGGTCTTAACAGACAATTAGCCCCTCTCTGTACTTCTTTCCAGAACAAACCAGGATAGCATTTCAACTTTTTTTTTTTTAAAGCCCATGTTATTAACTTTAGTGGATGTTTTCCAACTTTTAACAGGCTGATGAATAGCAGTCCCCTGGAGTGGGTCATGTGAGTTAACGAATTCATTGTATAATTTGTAAACACTCCATCTTCAGAGGGTACATGGCTCATTTGGGTCCCTTAAACACAGATGCTGAGACAGCCCTGGGGGGCAGATAGTTTATCCAGGAGGTGATTCTGGGAAGCACATATGAGGGGGCTGGGAGGGGAGAAAACCCCCAAATGGATGCGTTAAGGAGGTGGATACGACTGTGGGTAACTGGGGCTCCGTCCCGCCAGGGGTCCCCTTTAGAAATGCATGGACCAGCCTCAGAGTTGTTCCACTGAGAGGCAGGCAAGCTGGGCTATTTATCCACTGACTCTCACTTTTTAAATTTTTATTTTATTTTATTTTTGGCTGTGCCGCACAGCATGTGGGATTGTTACCGAAAGCTCGGCCTCTCTGTGCACCGGTGCCGAATCAAATCCCGGAGACAGAGTTTTGGGTGAAGTAGAAAAGGAGAGCTTTATTGCTTCTGGTAAGGCTTCTGCCTCGAAAAACTGTGTCTCCACCCCAGAGGATTTGGTGAAGGGCTTTATAGCAGCGTTCAAGGGTGGAATCTCTGACAAGATCAGGGTGTCAGCAGGGCCTGCCCTCCCTTCATCTTGTCACACAGTGGTCTCTCTTAATCTTGATGAGCTTCTCTGGTCCCTTTAATCTCGCCTCAGGTGGTTCCTTGGCTGCTCCCCCCTTGATTAGCAACTGTTCAAATCCCTTTGGAACTCAAGGGGGTCATGGAGGCTGGAGTCTTGCCTATAAGAAATGGTGGACAAAAGGAGGCCTCACTCGGTTTCAGGGTCTTAGTTCCCCCACCAGGGATCGAACCCGTGCCCTGTGCAGTAGAAGCATGGGTCTTAACCACCGGACCGCCGGGGAAGTCCCTCATTCTTTATTATTATTATTTTTTTAATTTATTTTTTTTAAATATGTTTTTTTTAAAGATCAGAAGTATCTGTTATCACTTGGAGCACAATTTTCCATTAGCTTTTTTTTTTTTTTTTTTTAATACTTTATTTATTTATTTATTTATTTATTTATTTATTTATTTATGGCTGTGTTGGGTCTCTTAGTTTTCGTGTGAGGGCTTTCTCTAGTTGCGGCAAGTGGGGGCCACTCTTCATCGCGGTGCGCGGGCCTTTCACTGTCGCGGCCCCTCCCGTTGCGGGGCACAGGCTCCAGACGCGCAGGCTCAGTAGTTGTGGCTCACGGGCCCAGTTGCTCCGCGGCATGGGGGATCTTCCCAGACCAGGGCTCGAACCCGTGTCCCCTGCATTAGCAGGCAGATTCTCAACCACTGCGCCACCAGGGAAGCCCCTCCCTCATTCTTTATTAGTTACGTTTGCTCTGGAGGCGTTAAATCCCCAGCCCTTCCAGGCGTCCCTGGGGACAGGCTGAGCATCCCCCAGAGTAAGCTCAGGGTGGGCGAGAAGGGGAGAGGCAGGCATTTGAAGAGAGGAGCCGCCTGCCCGCGCTGGAAGTGCTCATTACAGCTGCAGGTAAACTCAGGTGGGCCGAGGGGCTCCGGGCAGCGTCTCAAAGGGGCTGTGACCCTTCACTGGGAAGCACCGACCTCAGTGCTGAGCCGTCCACCAGGGCTTTGGGTTGGGTGCATGGACCTTAAGAAGTTTCTGGGCTAAAATTAGCATGGCCACGCTCGGTGAAACAGAAATGGGAGCTTTGGAGAGCTCGCCGAGCTGTGCGTGAGTGGGGATGCAAAGTTAGTAATATTATTCTTTAAAATATTTATTTATTTATTGGGTTGCACCAGGTCTTAGTTGCGGCTCGCGGGCTCCTTAGTTACTTTTAAAGATCAACTTGGCACGTGGCTGTTCTCTTCTCTGACTGCTGACCTGGGGTGTACGGGTTCTTATCAGGCACCTGCCCTTGTCAGGATTCTGAAGGTCAACCCACGATGCTGGCTCAGGCACATGGTCCCATTTATAACTGTCAGAGTCAGGTGGTGCCTGCCAGGTACTTGCCAGGAAGTATGACGTTGAACTCACTGCTGTGCCACATCTATGGGGAACTTGGCTGAGAACAGTCTTTATGGAGGGCTGACCTGAAGGGCATGTGGTCCTTCCATTCCTCTAGACTGGGGGTTGCATGTTTTTGCTGTAAAGGGCCAGATGGTAATTTTATGATTTTTGAGCCACATAGTCACCTCTATTGACCAAACAGTCAACTACTCACCTCTGCTGTTGTAGCTCAAAAGCAGCCACAGACAATATGCTAAGCAATGGATGTGACTGCGTGCCAATAAAACTTTATTTATAAAAACAGGCTGTGAGATGGATTTGGCCCTTGGGCTGTAGTTTGCAGACCCCTGCTCTAGACAGTCTGAAATCTAACACTGGATGGATTAAGGCAACCAGCAGAGTGCTTTCCGGGGACTGACATGTGCCAGCTGCTGTAGAATTATCTCAGATGACCTAGTGTAGGGGGTTACTGTATGTTAACCTGTAATTAGTGCCTTGACAATGGTGGCGTTGCTGGAGAAGCTGCCCCACCAGAGTCACCCTGTGTCCAAACTTAGAATGTTTGGGATGACGTCAGCCCTGATATTTTGGGTTGTTTTCCTTGAGAACACCTGAGAGTGCTGAGCAATTGCCCCCATCTTTTGTTAGGGACACCGAGTTAGGTTGTATAACCAGATTTTCATTTTTACTGTAGCTTCTAGAAAAATCTGAGTCAAATTCGTGCTTCTGCTTGTTCAAATGTGCAGGGCAATTTGGGCTACAGTCTTGAAGGAGCCTCATTCTTGGACCAGGTCTCTTTTTCTTTTCCATCTTCTCATAATCCACCATGATGAATTGTATGTTGTCTCATAAGCTGCCTCAAATCCCTTTTGGAACAAGGCAGGAAAGAAAACAAGAGAAGGGAGGGGGGGAGGGAGGGATACCCCTGAGGGTTCTGGGTCTGGATAGCATATTTCTCTTTCATGCCCCGCTAACCAGTTTGAGTTTCCGTTCGCTTCACCCAGGAAATCTGGTCTTTTACTAGGTTCCTCATTCTACCTATTTCTGGGAATTCCCAAGGAATATTAGCAAGTGCCACGAATCCTTCCCTGCGGACCCCGGGGCTTCTCTAAAAACTGGGACTCTGCTCTTTAACAGGTCTTTTCTCACCATCTCGCCCCTTGGTTGGGGTGGCTGAGGGCTCCTCTGCCTGGCCTCTAGGATTCCCCGTTGGTAACCAACTTGGAAACACTTTATGGGCCACGCTCCCTTCTCCGTGTCACTTCCCTGCTCCCCATCTGGTGCTTCCTGGGGTCACCTCCCAAATAAACCATTTACATTCACCTTCTGGCTCTAGGGGAGCCAAAAAGAGAGGGAGAGTTTGCAGATGGACACAGCTCATCGGATGGAGTGAGGTTGCAGGAGAGGCCGAGGGAGGCTTGGGGTCAAGGGTACAGGTGGGCCACTTGCTTTTGAGGAGGGACCCTCAGGGTTAGAGAAAAGAACGCAAAGATGGTTGCAGGTATAGGTAACTTGAACGCAGAGAAAACTGAGATAAGAACTTCCAGGGAGAGAAATCCAGTGGGATTGATTTCTTTTCTTTACCCTCTTAAAAAAAAAATCACAATCAAAATAATGTATGCACATAATTTAAAAAATCAGAGTCTAGAATAGTGTTCTAGTGGTGAGTGACAGCTCCTTGCCCCACCTCTCACTTGGCCTCTTCTAGCCCTGGAACTGACCTCTACTGAACAGTTTTGGGTTTTAGTTCTGGTGGGTACCCCACGCCTCTGAATGACAGGCTTTTGTGGTTTATTTTGGGTTTACCAACTTCCAGCATCGTCTGTTGTCTCCCTGCTGTGCTGGCTGGTGTAAGATGATGGAGCAGGCAAAATTATAAGATGGGGCCAGGATTCCAGCCCCTGGTGTACACACACCTTCTCCCAGTTATTCAAAAACGATTATGGGCCCAACTGATGTAATTAAGGTCCCCAATCAATTGACTTTATATTAGGGAGATAGCCAGGTGGGCCTGACCTAGTCACAGGAGCCTTTTACATCTGGGTCTAGAAATCAAAGACAGAGGAGGTCAGAGATTCAAAGGATGAGGGGGATTTGATGTTGGAGAAGGATTCTGTTGCTGGAGATGGAGGGGACAGTGTGGCAAGGAACTTTGGGTGGCCTCTGGGAGCTGTCAGCCAGCCACTAAGGACATGAGGACGTCAGTCCTACGAGCCCAAGGAACTGAATTCTGACACAGCCACGTGACCTTGGTAGAGGACCCCAAGTTCCAGATGACAGTGCAGTTTTTTGTTTTGTTTTTTTAATTTATTTGGCTGTGCCGGGTCTTAGTTATGGCACACGGGATCTTTAGTTGCGGTATGCGAACTCTTAGCTGTGGCACGTGGGATCTAGGTCCCTGACCAGGGATCGACCCTGGGCCCCCTGCATTGGGAACACAGAGTCTCAGCCACTGGACCACCAGGGAAGTCCCAGACAGTGCCGTTTTGATTTAAGCCAAGCGAGATGCTGAGCAGAGACCCCAGCCTCACGGAACCCAGACTGCCCACCTACAGAGCTGTGGGCTAATAAACGTTGTTTGAAGCCACTGAGCTTGTGATACTTTGTTACTCAGCGTAGATAGCTAATGCAACCGGTGTACGATGGTGTGAGGCTTGAGCTCTGTCTCACCACTCCTCATCATCCCTGTGCCTTTGCCAGCCTGGCTGTTGCTACCGTAGTCCCTCTGCTGGCCGCTCTGCCATGTTGAACCATGACCTTCCATGTCCTTTTCTTATTCCAGCCACCACAGGGAGTGTCATTTCAGCTCCCCATTTTGTAAGCTGCAGACATCTTCAGCTTTGCAGGCCATCTGTTCTCTGTCACAACTAAACTCTGCCTGTATAACAAGAAAGCAGGCATAGACAGTATGTAAAGGAACAAGCGTGACTGTGTGCCAATAAAACTTTATTTACAAAAACAAGCTGTGGGCCCTCCTGCCCACAGACCCCATTCACTTCCGGTCCTCCGTCTGATGAACCATTCCTCTCACCAGAACAAGGCTGCTAACTTTGGTATTCTTTCTGCTCCAGCCTTAGGAGTCTATTTCCAATTTATAAAAAGCAGATTTCTGATTGATGTGTCGTCATGGGATGCCCTGGGAATATCTAGGCTTATCTCTTCTTGTCACTGACTTTTAAAATGCTTCGGTTCTATTTGATTCCATTCACATGAAAGGTAGAGGCCCCTTGGAGCAGGAAGATGGTGACACAACTCCATCCTTTATAAACAAATTCAGGTCTCATTCAGCCCATGCATCGCAAGTCAGCGGTCACAGCTGGAAGCATTTTCCTGGGAAATGCAGAGTTGTCAAAGGCATTTATCTGGTATTTTATTGTAATTGGTTAATTTATGCTTTATTTACCTTGTGGATATGATCTGAAAGTTAACACTGGGGAACGGCTGCCTTTTTCTGTTCCACATTGTCAGGAAAATGTATGTCTCGTTGGTTAAAAAAAATTTTTTTTTTAATGAGAAATGGAGCTTTGGAATAAATTTTCCATTGCTCACAATGAACCCTCCCCCAAACACACACACACCATGGTCTGTGTTCTTTTAAGTCAAATAAAACTAGTTTCTGCCGAGAACATCCAAATGTTTGACCTTAGACGGCAGAATTTGGAACTAATCTTCCAGGATCAGCGCAGCTGCAAGTCAGGCCAGGAGCCATTGGAATGACCCACCTCGCGGCTGGAAAGCGCTGATTCCTCGGAGGAAACTAACGGAGACCCGGTAGCCCGGCTGCCTTGTGGACGCCGTGAGCCCAGACCTGTGCCTCATCCTTCCCGCACGCGGGCCCGCAGATGGGAAAGGCACCCCCTCCAGCCTCCGTCAAGGAGCTGCCGAGGAGAATTTGCATTTAATGCCGCTCATCGTTTCCAATTGTTCTCCAAATAAAACAGGCCCCAGAGCTGAGGCGAATGCCTTCGAAGGCACTTTTCCACTGGGTATGGGTCCAGAATAAATAATAAAGAGAAATCTGCCCCTCCAAGCACTTCTTGGAGATAGCTTTTAATTCAGACCAGTTGGAAGCAGAATGGAGCAGGGCGCGTCAAAACCGAAGGCAGCCTTGCTGCCAGCCCCGCCCCCGCCATGGCCAGATCCCCCTGAGAGCGTCGTCTGTTACCCCGTGATACAGCGCAAGGGCTGTCTTTCTGCTCTTATCCCTCTCTTCCTCTCCCCTCTCTTTCTCCAGCTCTCCTCTCCCTCTCTCCCCCTCCCTCCCACCTTCCCCTCTTTTTCAGCGACAAGCCCTTCCCCTTTAAAAAAACAACAACAAAACTTTTTATCTTGCCATAATGATAGACTGCAGAAAGTTGCAAAAATAGTGTAGACCATCTGGTGTACCCTGTACTCAGCTTACCCCTATAGTTCCATCTTCCATAACAATAGCACATTATCAAAACCAGGACATCGACCCAGGTACAATGTCTGTGTCTAATTCCATGTCGTTAAGCCTCTCATCTTCGAATGCTCACTTTTTCATGTAAGTTTATTCCATTTTCAGGATTTTTTTAAAAAAACATTAAAAAAACCCCACATTTATTTATTTATTTATTTGGCTGCGCTAGGTCTTAGTTGCAGCACGAGAGATCTTCGTTACCGTGTGCGGGATCTTTAGCTGTGGCACGCATGCGGGATCTATTTCCCTGACCAGGGATCAAGCCTGGGCCCCCTGCATTGGCAGCGCGGAGTCAACCACTGGACCACCAGGGAAGTCCCTATTTTCAGGATTTTTAACTTGCTCAAAGAACACGCATCTAATATTTATATTCTCCGGGGGCTGGGGGCGCTGTCTTTTCTCATCTGCTCACTTCCGGGGCACCCCAAGGGGCCTGGACCCTCCTGCAAGGCACTCCCACGGGGGGGATGAATTTGTAGCCTGTGTTCCTGATCTTGCTGGGCACCCTTGGAAGTGCTCTCACATACCTTGTCTCTTTCAGTCTCCATTTACTTTCATTTAATAAGTGAAAGGAGGTGAAATTGAAACGGGCCCACCTTGCTCCTGGTGAAGAGCTCTGATTGCAGGTTTGATGAGAAAGCTGTTCAAACCGTGGCCTGAAATGAATTTCGTGGACCACCTGCATGCATCTGCCAGACGAGCAGCCGCCCGTGAGGTGTGTGATTGCAGGCGAGTTGCACTGCAAGCTACCAGGCAGGGGCTCCTGCCGGTGCTGAGGAGAAGCTCAGCCTGGTCCTGAGGCCACATGGGGACTCCCGGTTCTCACTCTCCTGTGACCAGGTGTGAGTGGGGCTCCCCCCACCAAGCAATTCGCCAACTCTCTGACACCAGCTGGGTGTCCTGCAGTTGAACTCACATTCCCACTCTGTTTACCTGGAGACAGCATCTGATCCCACAGGTGAAGGGCTCAGTCCCCCAGGACTGCCCCCACCCCAGCTTCAGGTGCCAACCACAAGTCCAGGTTGCCACCTGTGCTTCTGATTGACTGGCTATAAATCGAAGGTTTCCACAAACCTCTTCTGAAGTTCAATTATTGCTAGCATGGCTCAGAACTCAGGAAAACAGTTTACTTACTAGATTACTGGTTATTATCAAAGGATACGACTCAGGAACAGCCAGATGGATGAGATGCACAGGGCAAGGTCTGTGGGAGGGGAACTCGGAGCTTCCATACCCTCTCTGGGTGCACCACCTTCCCGGCACCTCTGTGTGTTCACCAAACCCAGAAGTTCTCTGAACCCCGTCTTTTTGGGGTTTTTATGGAGGTCCATTACACAGGCATGATTGATAAAATCATTGGCCATTGATGATCAGTTCAACCTCCAGCCCTTTCCCCTCCTTGGATGTGAGAGGTCAGGAGGTGGGACTGACAGGTCCAACCCTCTAAGCACATGGTCGGTTTCCTTGGCAACCAGCCCCCATCCTTAGGGGCTTTCCAAAAGTCACCTCATTAACATAAACCGTGGTCAAAATGGGCTTGTTAAGCATGGCAAAACAGGACTTCCCTCGTGGCACAGTGGTTAAGAATCCGCCTGCCAATGCAGGGCACACGGATTTGAGCCCTGGTCCAGGAAGATCCCTCATGCCGCGGAGCAACTAAGCCCACATGCCACAACTACTGAAGCCCATGCGCCTAGAGCCCGTGCTCTGCAGCAAGAGAAGCCACCACAATGAGAAGGCCCGTGCTCTGCAACGAAGAGTAGCCCTCACTCGCCGCAACTAGAGAAAGCCTGCGCGCAGCAACAAAGACCCAACACAGCCAAAAATAAATTAATAAAAAAAAAAATTCTAAAAAAAAAAGAATAGCAAGACAAACCCTTATCTCTCTTATCACTTAGGAAATTCCAAGGGTTTTAGGAGCCCTGTGCCAGGAACAGGGCGAAGATCAAATACGTATTTCTTATTATAAATCACAGTACCACGAGGTGGAATCTACCCTTTTACATTCTGGTGAGGAGAAGGTGGGTCTGTGAGTTCTCAGGAATTCGAGTGGGTGTAGCTTCGGGCTCCTTCAACCTTTAACAGTGGCCTTTATCTTTGAGTGAAGCTTGGGGCAGAACGTAAGAAGACAGGACTGAGGACCTGACCTGAGCAGTCAGGCAGATTCAGGGAAGGCGCTGCGGCTGCTCTCGGCTCCTTTTCCACTGGTCTCTGTGTCCTTCACTGGGAATTAGCCAGAGTCAGCTGGGGTGGGCTGTGGGGAAGAGGGATGCCTCATTCTTCCATGTCTGTGGGGCTCAGGGGGCTTCTGACAAGGGGGAGCTACAGAGGCTGGAGAAGCCTGCGTGTGATTTGTCCCAAATCGACCTTTCTGGAACATTCCGCTGCAGTGCGTGGAAGGATTTGAGGTTTTCTTTCTCCTCCTGAACAGTCTGTATATAAAAACGAAGGAGACCAGGCTACTGGGGAGACAGTGCTTAATGGTCTGAAAATAAGCCCTGGTGTTTTTCTTGGCTGGGGTGAGAATGGTTACCTTGATTGGAACTGACCTTTCTGAGGCACATTTCAATCAAGGCTGCCCTTTTCGGGGTGGGGCGAAGGTGAAGAGATGGACCCGATCCCCCTGCGTACGTTATAAGCACCCCAATCCCTTGTGTGCACAGCCCACGGAGAGCATGACATCGAATATGAATTTTTGCAAAAGACTTTATTTCAACGGATGATTCTTCAGAGAATCCATCTTTCTTTACACTTTCGGAATTAATCCATTGGTTTTAAGTAACACGGTGTAAAGCACCCAGGAAATAACAGCTGTAAACAAGCCTGGGATTTGGAAGGAAAGGCTTTGGTGGGTGGATTGGCATCTCCTAAAGTCTAAGGTCAGAGATCCCGCACCGGGATGCCAGCAGTGGGAGTGACGTGGAAGGGCTGGGTCTGAAAAGTGTCAAAGCATCAAAGTCAGGGGGAGTTACAGCCACGTGACCTTGTGTGAGTTACTTAACCTTTCTCTTTCCTTATCCGTAAAATGGAGTGCGAGAGCCAGAATAACGCCCCCTCCCACAAAGATGCCCCCGTCCTAATCCCTGAACCCGTGATGATGCTAGATTATCTGGCAAAGGGGAGTTAAGATCACAGCTGACTTGAAGGTGGGGAGGTTATCCTGGATTATCCGGGTGGAACCAACAAAGAGGGAGACAGGAGAGGAGCTTGAAGTGATGCAATGGGGGGAGGAACCAGCCCACCATGGCTGGCTTTGAAGACAGAACAAGAGGCCATAAGCCAGGGGAATGCAGGTGGCTTCTAGGAGCTGGGAAAGGCAAAGCTATGAATTCTCTCCCAGAGGCTCCGGGAAGGAAGGTATCCTGCTGACACTGTGATTTCAGCCCAGTGAGACCCGGGGTAGACTTCTAACTACAGGACTACAAGATAACACATTCTGCTGTTTTAAGCCACTGAGTTTGTGATCATTCGTTACAGCAGCAAAAGGAAACTAATACATGGGGGATAATCACAGTAGCTACCTCTTAGGGTAGCTATGAGTATTCAATGAATTATTACATGGAAAGCACTTGGAACAGTGCATGGGTCCATATCACATTGGTGATGGTGATGATGGAGAAGATCATTACTACTGTTATTGACCTAAATATACTTATCTTGAGGGATGCCCACATTTGGAGTGTGAAGAGGAAGGGAGAGCCAGAGTGGGAAGAGGGATGCAAAGGAAAACCCAAAGGATGCAGAGTCAGGAGCACCGCAGGCAGGAGCAGGCAGTGGTGATGCCCAGAGCCGAGTGGTGCGGGAGGTGTGACAGCAGAGACACCAGCGGCCTCACCTAGCTGGGCGTGGTGGAGAGAGCCCTGGAACAGGAGCCCGGCACTGGAGCTGTAGAGCTGGGCCATCCAACCTGGAAAGCACCAGTCACACGTGGCCCTGGAGTGCTGGAGAGGGGGCCCGTCTGAGTCTGGATGGGCTGCAAGTGTAAGGTACACACTGGATTTCAAACACCCAGGACACAAAAAGCATGTAGACGATCTCATTAATAATTTTTTTTTTGGCTGTGTTGGGTCTTCATTGCTACGCGCGGGCTTTCTATAGTTGCGGCGAGCGGGGGCTACTCTTCGTTGTGGTGTGTGGAATTCTCATTGCGGTGGCTTCTCTTGTTGCGGAGCACGGGCTCTAGGCGCGTGGACTTCAGTAGTTGTGGCATGTGGGCTCATTAGTTGTGGCTTGCGGGCTCTAGAGCTCAGGCTCTGTAGTTGTGGCGCACGGGCTTAGTGGCTCCGCGGCATGTGGGATCTTCCCGGACCAGGGCTCGAACCCGTGTCCCCTGCATTGGCAGGCATATTCTTAACCACTGTGCCACCAGGGAAGCCCTCATTAATAATTTATATTGATTACATACGTGTTGAGATGGTAAGATTTTGGATATATTGAGTTAGATGACACCTATTTATTAAATGAATCTCACCTTTTCTTTTTTTCCTCTTTTCAAAATGTGGCTGCTAGAAAATTAAAAACCGTACCGGTGGCTTGCACTAACACAGCACTAGAATGACTATGCCGCCAACTATGGCTATGACCTTGGGCAAGGCTGTTGTTCTCTGTGGGTTTCTGTCTCCTTGCTTGTAAAAGCAGGTGACTCCAAGGGCATCCTGGGGTTTTGTGGCCAGAAGGTCGCTGGGAAGCATAGATGGAATCATTTTAGCAGAAATGTATGTTGCAAGGGACGAGGGCCGAAGAGAGGCAAAGGGAAACCGAGACCAGGACTGCATTTCTGTGAAGGCTGACGACGCAGGCTGGGAAAGAGGCGGGGCTGAGGATCATCGCTCGTGCTCTTGCAGAGACCTGGGTAATTTATATCCAAGGAGCAGGAACAAATGTAGGGGGAGAGATGAGATCGACAGGAGAGAGGGTGAACTGATGGAGGAGCACTGACCGAGGGAGGCGAGAAGAAGATTTAAGAGCTGGGCAGGAGGTAACCTTGGAGGGAGCTGGGCAGGAGGTAACCTTGGAGGGAGCTGGGCAGGAGGTAACCTTGGAGGGAGCTGGGCAGGAGGTAGCCTTGGTGGGGGGGAGCCGGGAGAGAATGAACAGGTGAGAAATAAACTAAACAATTAGCACACTCACCCAAACCATGCCTCAAAGGGCAAATGAAATAGAATTGGGTGCCTGCAGGGTGAGACAGCCAACAGGTGCTGTGGCAACAGTCAGGAAGCGGAGAAAGTGTTTGCTGCAGGGAGGAAAATTAGAGCTGCCAGAAGGAAAATGAATGCAGTCGGGCAGAACGCATCCAGAGGAGTGGAGCGCGGCTCCCGCAGGTAAGACACAGGCCACCTGGGGCGGCATTTTGAAAGGCCTCAGATGCCAAGATAAAGGAAACTGCAACCCACATTCCAAAGAAATGCAAGATCAAGGACAAAAATATGCGTGTTTTGCTCTCTGACCCTCGTCAACCTATTTTTTTCCCAGTGTTTGTTCCTGCCAAGCCAGAAAGGGGTCATATTCTCTTAATTCCCCCCAAATCTTTTGGGGCTGGAGCATCCTTTGCAAATCATCAATTCCCATATCAGGGGTGAGAGGTACTGCCAGAACCCCATCTCTAACCAATACATAGAGAGAGATTTGCATCTCCTGTTTGAAATCTTACTTCCAGCCTCTTCTTTGTCTCTCTCTCTCTCTCATTTCTTTAGGTACAGTGTCAAGGTATTTATTTATTTATATTTTTTGGCCGCACTGCACAGATTGTGGGATCTTAGTTCTCCAACCAGGGATCGAACCCACATGCCCGCCAGTGGAAGCGCAGTGTCCTAACCCCTGGATCGCCAGGGAAGTCCCCCTGCTTCATCTCTTAAGTGCGCTGTGAGAAGTCACCGTTTTTCTCATATTGTTCCAGCTTCAGACAGAGGCTTATTAAAATCGCCACCATTGCTTTCTTATTTTTGACCCTATTACTCATTCCCGTCTGCCCCTGGGGAAAGCACTTCATCTTTGTCTCACCTGGAGGAGGAGAGGGGCGTGGTTGGTTCCACCATCCCTAGGGTTACCTGGTGGGCTAGATCAGAGGCTGAACAACCTCCCGTGACATGACCGTCTCTTCCATTCTCCTGCCTCTGTGTGGAATCTCCTTACATTTCCTTAATTGGGGGAACCAGCCTTCTAGCCGTATTAACACCGTATAACAATCCTTCCCAGCTGGGAGTCTTTTCTTCTTTCCTTCTCCAAGAAAGACAGGAAAGCCCCAGCCTTATTTCTTTTCTGCTCCTCAGAATCCAAACCCCATCTTTCTCCTGTTGCCACCAAATTAAGGACAGACAGTCTGTGTTCCTTTTACTGGCTTCAGGCCCATCACTCTGGCAAATAAGATCTTGGCATTTCAGGGGCCAAACCTGGGAGGTTTCTTTTCTCTACCCGCCTTCACCCCCGCACCCCCGACTCTTTAGAAAAGTCAGTCTCTGAAGTATTGATTTTCCAGCTATTTTTAAGTTCAATCAGATTGGATTTCGTTTCAGGAAATACCTCACGCATTCTGTCCCTCTCTTTCTCCCCACTGTTCTTCTTTCTCCTCTCTGGTGTGGCTCAGTCTGCTTTGGCTAAAGAGACCAGCAGTCAAACTGAAACAATATACTACTTGGAGCCAGGCATGTAAAATGAGGACGCTTCTCTTTCCAAATAAACCTCGGTGCCCCCAAATGGAAAAATCCAGCTCTCAAAACATGAGCCTGTTGGCTGCTCTCTGGCTGAAAGGTGCTGTGTGTGAGTTAGGGAAAGAATGAGTTTTATTTTGCAAAGACCGAAGGTTCTTTTGGAGGTTTCTTTTGCCCTCTATGGGGGAAATGGATGCTGAAAGCCAGAGACAGGCCATAACAGTGGCACCTGCGTTTGGATCCTTGCTGGATTAGGAAAGGCTCTGACACGTGTTGTTCATGGAATCCTCACACTGAGAAAACTGGACCACAGAGGGTTAAATGGCCAGTGTCACATGGCAGTACGCAGCAGTGATGGCACCAGAACCCAGGGCTTCTGGCATCTAGGCACACCAGCCTGGGCTATCTGGACTCTTCCATGGGAGAGGGAAGAAGAAGAAAGAAGGTTTCTTGAGATCTGGCTCATGGAGTCTGGTCCAGATGCCCTGGCCTGGATCCCCCTGGTTATTTCTCATATTTTGGTGCTGCCCCCGGTGTCAGCCCGGAGGCATCCACAAGCAGGCATTACCAACTGGCCTTTCTGATGTTTGCTTTACCTGCCTCTGTGGCTGGCTCTGTGTATGGGAAGGCTATCCATCTTAGATCTTGACCCTGGCTCTCTGATGTGAGGATAAGTCTGTTGTCTTTGTCTTTAGAGGGTGGGTAAAGCTGTGTTCTTCTTACCAACCTGCCGGGGCTTCACTTCGGAGTAAAGCCCTTGGAGTGTCCCATCAACTCCCCGTAATGTGTGAATTTTTGCCCTTGGCTTCTCTGTAAGGGGCGGCTGTGGTTCCACTCGGCACTCTGACCCGCTGCTCCAAGGTCCTAATTTCCTGCCAGACTGAGGTCCTTCCGCCAACCTCTTGCTTCTTGTCTCAGGTGTTGTCCTTGCTAATGAGACCAAAGGAAGTTGTCTCATATTCTTCATCTACCTGCACCTCTCGGATGCTGGCATGTGGGCTGGCACGTGGGCTCTGCTGGTGCTTGGCCTACTTTTGGCTCACTGTCCCCCTCCCCCACCTCCTGGATCAGTTTGTCTGCCTGAGACTCCTCCGCGCCGGGCCACATGGCATTGCCTTTAGGATAAACATCTCCGGGTGACACAAGATTGATGCCCCCTTAAAGACTTCCTGTGGCTCGCACAATGCTCCCTTTGTAGGAATTCATGTTTTAACCGCAGGGCTACGGCTTGCTGAGACTGAGCTGCTCCCTACTGAGACCGTGGGCCCCCTCCTCGCCCCAAAGCTTTCAAGATTCAGGAATTTGGGCTGCCGTTGGTGCCTGCTTCCCTGCTGAGTTTCTGCTCTGAGCCGATTGCTACTGAAGGCTGCCTGGACGGAGTCCAGATCGGAGCCCTGAGCTGGGGTGCTCAGACCCCTTACAAAGGACTCTCCCCAGGAAGGCCATCCAAGGCACAGTCCCCGATCTCCTAATTCAGAACCAAGAGCCCTCACCTGCATTAGCCCCAACTCTGCTCAAAGCTCCAGGGACACACACAGCTTGGACAACCCCCATTAAGCAGCCTGGACATCAACATCCAGGCAGGGAGTTGGGCCATTGCTTCTCCATTTTACACGGAAGATGTCTGAAATGTACATTTCACCTTATACACAATCAGAAAATTCTCTGGTGGCCTCTGTGAGGCAGAAGGTCCCTATGGGCAAGGGCAGGTGCCCCACTCCAGTGCTGGGACGGGTGGCAAGGGGCGCGGCTGTAAGATGCAGGAAAGCAGAAAGCACTCACTAAATTCATCTCCTTTGTGCCCAGAGCTCCCTTGGGAGCTGGGTCCCATAGGAAAGCTGACTCTGCTTCTACCCTCTGAAACTCCTGAGGGTCCCTGCTAAAGATCAGTTGCTCAGTTATCGCATAGTTATAAAGTTAATGCGTGCTCACTGCAGAAAATTCAAAAGGGATAATGGAAGAGAAAGATGATAAAAATGGTCAGTAGAAGTCATCTCTCTGCCAGTCCTCCCCTTAGTCACACCCGTAATTAACTTTTTTTTAATCGAAGTGGAAGTCACATGATGTAAAATTCACCATTTTACAGTGAGCAATTCAATGGCATTTAGTACATTCACAGTGTTTTGCGACCAACACCTCTATCTAGTTCCAAAACCTTTCCATCACCCCAAGATAAAACCCCATACTATGAGCTCTTTGATATTGTCCCTCCTGGCTTTTTTCCACCTGTCTATTTTAATTAGTTAATACTGTTTCCAAGATGGCACCTGATTTTATCACTTAGTTGTTTTTTTTTTAACACAATTAAAAAATTTTTTTAAATTTATTTTTGGCTGTGTTGGGTCTTCGTCGCCGTGCACGGGCTTTCCCTAGTTGTGGCGAGCGGGGCTACTCTTCATTGCGGTGTGTGGCCTTCTCATTGCGGTGGCTTCTCTTGTTGCAGAGCACGGACCCTAGGTGCGTGGGCTCAGTAGTTGTAGCACACGGGTTTAGTTGCTCTGCGGCATGTGGGATCTTCTCAGACCAGGGATCAAACCCGTGTCCCCTGCATTGGCAGGTAGATTCTTAACCACTGTGCCATCAGGGAAGGCCCTGTCACCTAGTTTTAAATTTTGTTTTATATCAACATTATTGCACTATAATTTACATTTAATAAAATGTATCCATTTAAAATGTATAGGGTGATGGGTTTTAACAAATGTATATACCCGTGTATGTTACAAGTGTGTACAACATGTGTAACCTCTATCCCAGTCAAGATCTAGGATATTTCCAGCACTCCAGAAAGGTCCCTTGAACCCTTTTTTGGTCAGTCTCCCCTTTATCCATTCTAGGAAACCACTGTTCTGATTTCCATTTCTATTAGTTCTGAAGTTCTAGAACTTCACATAAATGGAATCATCCAGTGTATTTTCTGTTTTGTTTATCATCTTTCGCTCAGCACTATCTTTTTGAGATTCATCTATGCTGCTTCATGAATCAGCAAGGCTTTTCTTTATTGTTGCTCAGTACAATTCAATGGTATGAATAAAAAAATAGCAGTATGAATAGAAAATTTTATGAGTAGACAGTTTATTCATTTGTTCTCCTATTGATGGATGTTTTACTGAGTTCTATTACAAATTTTCTCCATGTTTTTAATAATCTCACAGGCAGTTTTTAATGCCTGTCTCATGTCGTTGGTTGGTTCTAACAGTTTCCTGAGCAGTTTTATTATTTGTGGGCAGTTAGGTTCTTCTGTCGGGACGAACATCCTTAAACACAAAGTTTTGTCTAGGATAGATGCTTGGAAGCGAATGGCCAAATGGAAGTCAAGAACAGTTTAAAGGCTCTTGACACACACTGTCACATTTCTGTCTCGGCGCCCCATGTCTATATGAAGAACCTGTATATGGGGTGGTCATGTGATTCAGTTCCGGCTGATGAGTTCTAAGTGGAAATCCAGTGGAGACTTCTGGGATTGTTTTGCTTTCCTTATATAAGTACCGCTCCTCTTCCTCGCTATTTTTTTTTCATTTTGCTTCAACTGAGGGCTTGAGGTTGGAGGTGGAGCAGCCACCTAGGGGCCCTGAAGGGATGTTTCCCAGTAAAGACGGGGAAGCAGAAGAACATTCTATCTGAGAGGCTGGGCATCTTCCACTGGCTTCAGAGGCCAGATCTGGGGCCAATGAATGGAAACTTCGATAAAGAAGATATTATTTGTAGAAAGAAGTTATTCCAATTAGGAAGTCAGTGAATTCCTTTATCAATGGAGATATTCAAACAGGAATGGAACACCCATTTGGGGAGAATGTAGAAAGGGGTACAAGCATAAGATAGTGTAACCCCTGACGTTCCTCGTACTCTGAATTCAGTTTTATGACCCAGCGCTAAAGGGCACATTTTCTGCCTTTTTTTTTTTTTTTTTAATTATTATTTATTTATTTTTTATTTTTGGCTGTGTTGGGTCTTCGTTTCTGTGCAAGGGTTTTCTCCAGTTGCGGCAAGCGGGGACCACTCTTCATCGCGGTGCGTGGGCCTCTCACTGTCGTGGCCTCTCTTGTTGCGGAGCACAGGCTCCAGATGCGCAGGCTCAGTAGTTGTGGCTCATGGGCCTAGTTGCTCCGCGGCATGTGGGGTCTTCGCAGACCAGGGCTCGAACCCGTGTCCCCTGCATGGGCAGGCAGACTCTCAACCACTGCGCCACCAGGGAAGCCCTCTGCCTTTTGATTCTGTCAAAGCAAAGTGGCCATGAGACTCCTAGAGTCCCTCCTCATGTTAATAAGGAAGTTAGAATTCATCTTATTCCTTATAAGACTCCAGAAAGTTGATGTATCCTCTAAAATTAAGCCCAGATCCCCCCCCGAGTCCCCAGGTACACACTCATCAATCTTTCTTCTGTGGTTTTATTAGAAGGTCTTTCGTGTGTATTAAAAATGCAAAATATCTACCCAATGCCAAATTCCAGAAATGCACAAACATGAAAAGTTTTAGTTTTTAAAGGTTTCTTATGACAGCTGCCACAGTGGTCATTAATATGTAAATTCCATTGGCTGAGAAGGTTGACTTTTGGTCATAAATCCCCTCTTTCCTCCTGATAATCCTGTCTGACTCTCCAGCTGTCTAGACAATGGAAAAATTAACACCATGAAACAGAATAGTTTAAAAACCCTTGGAGCCAAATACTTAGAAACAAATTTTAAATCCATGGTGAGACATGTGAGACCAATTAGTTAATTATTCAAGGAATCCCTCCGAGTACCAACCTTGACTAATAATAAGACCTTACGCTTGAATAGCCTTTTAATACTTTGAGAAAGTAGTTTTCCATACGTTATCCTCTTTGATCCTTTGGAATATGTGACTTTATTTCCAAGGTTGTAAAGACCACCAAAATGTGACATCCCAGCTCTCTGGCATTACCATCACCTTCTCTTCTTTAACAAATTAACTCTTCGAGAAAATGCAACCTCAGCTCATTGAGATAGGTCAATATGGGACCTAGTTGAGAGAAAAGATAATTATGCATACATCTTTTTTTTTCTTAACTCTTAAAATCCTTCACTGGTTTTCCATTGCTTTGGGATCAAAACTCCCCCAATTTTAACATGATTACCAAGACCCTGCATGATTTGGCCACAGTCGACTTCTCCCCAATCTCATTTCTTGCTAATTTCCCTTGACCCATTTTCCCTCTGTCCAAACTGGCCTTTTTAAGCATCTTCCAGTGATGCCTCCCCTTTGACTTGTCCGTACCATCCTTCTGTGCATCCCTTCACCTGGTAAATACCTACTTATTAAAAAGTCACTTCCTCAGGGAAAGACTCCTCTCTTTTCTTCCTATACCGTAGTAGGTCAAGTTGCCTTGTTATACATCTTCACAGAACAATGTTCTTTTCTTCCAGGATAGAGGTAAATAAACTACAGCCTTTGGGCCAAACCTGTCCCTCCATCTGTTTTTGTAAATGAAGTTTTATGTGCACACCACCATGTTCATTGGTTTATGTATTGTCTATGGATGTTTTCTTTTCTCTTTTAAAATAATGTTCCCCAGCTTTATTGAAATATGATTGACAAAAATTATATCTATTTGGATTGTATAACGTGATGTTTTACTCTTCGTATATGTTGTAAAATGAGTACCACAATCAAGCTAATCCATCACCT
Source organism: Balaenoptera borealis (assembly GCF_965194805.1). NCBI lineage: Eukaryota > Metazoa > Chordata > Mammalia > Artiodactyla > Balaenopteridae > Balaenoptera > Balaenoptera borealis. The sequence goes on from NC_138875.1 coordinate 85,735,484, forward strand.
CAAATAGTTACTGTTTTTTTGTGTGTGTGGTGAGAAAACATGAGATCTACTCTCTTAGCAAATTTCAAGTACACAATACATTATTATTAGCTATAGTCACCATGCTGTGCATTAGAGCTCCAGAACGTACTCTCTAACCAACATCTTCACTTTTCCCCATCCCCTGGCCTCTGGCAACCATCATTCTACTCTCTGTTACTATGACTTCAACTTTTTCTTTAGATCCCACATACACGTGAGCTCATGCTGTCTTTGTCTTCCGGTGCCTGGCTTATCTCACTCAGCACAATGTCCTCCAGGTCCATCTCTGTTGTTGCATATGGTGGGATTTCCCTCTTTTTAAAGGCTGAGTAATATTCCAGTGTAATATATATATATATATTTCCCCCCCCCCCACATTTTCTTTATCCATTCATGCATCCATGCACACTCAGGCTGTTTCCATGTCTTAGCTACTGTGAATAATGCTTATGGTTGTTTTCTTGCTACCATGGCAGAGTTGCAACAAGGACCGTGTGGCCTACTTACTTACTTACTATCTGGCTCTTTATGCAAAAATTTGCCGACCCCTGCCTCAGAGCGCTAATCTTGGTTTGCAATGATACACTTGTTATTAAGATTATGTGATTACCTGTTACATCTTCCAGACCGTGGGCTCAGAATTTGGCAGTTACTCAGTAAATATTATTGAATGAAAGGAAGAAAATGAATGGAGAAAAATAAAGAGAGGAATTTTAAAAAGAGAATAAAAGGAAGAGAGAAAGAGTAAAAAAGGAACAATGGTTGGGCATTATTATGATTATCTGTGATACTAAAGATCCTCATCTTTGGAGTTAGGTAGTCATGCTCTCTTTTCATGAACTCTCATTCAGTGTTTCCGGCTTCTTTTTTTGGGCTTCACGCAAAGCTGTCAGCAGGATGGCCTGAGGTCAGGATGGGATTAAACGCCAGTGATTGGGTCCAGGATTGAGGGTGATATGACTGCTACCCATCTTGGTTGGGCCTGTTCTCAGGAACTAACTCACCCATCACACGGATTTTTCAGGGATTCAGCTCACCATGTCCTCTTTCCATCTGGAAAAGTGTAAAAAAAATTCAAACTGGGCCATGGTATACTAGGTAAAGCTCTCCCATCTTCCAGAAGGACCGGCTCTTAGTCTGTGGAACTTCCAACCCACTATGGGCAACAGAAGATGGTTAACACTGTGGAGGCAGTTTTAAGACCTACTCGCAAAAGCTCTGACACTCCTTCCATTGAGAGATGGGGTCCAGGTTCTCTTCCCTTGAAACTGGGTAGCCTTGTGACTGCCTTGACCCATAGGCTACGGTGGAAGTGACTCCATATGACTTACAAGGCTAGGTCATAAAAGGCCATGAAGCATCTCTTTTGTTCACTGGAACACTCATGCTTGGAGCCTGGAGCCACCACGGAAGAAATCTGGTTTTCCTGCACCTGCCATGCTGGGGAGACCTCATGTGATCATCTAGTTGACACTCCATCTGAGTCCAGCCTTCCAGCCATCGCCACCAAGATGCGGCATATGAGTGAAGCCATCTTGGACTTCCTGGACCAGCCTATCAGCCAGCTGAGTACCACTGAGTGATCTGTCAACACCATGTAGAACAGAAGCATCAGCAAGCCAAGCCCTGCCTGAATTCCTGCCCACGGAATTGTGAGATACAATAAAGTGGTTCTTATTTTAAGTGGCTATGTTTTTGGACCCACTTATTACGCAGCAGTAACTCACTGGCAAACACTACGACTGAGCTAGTGACAAAAAGGTATCTCGTGAAGGTTGGTAGTTTATGGGAAGCCCTTGAAATGGCCTTTTTGCTCCCCATGCATTTCTGGATTGGCAGGGCAAACACTTTTATGCTCATTTTTCCAGATGAGGAAATTAGCACAGGTTAAATCACTTCAACAAATGTATTGGGGACCTACTATGTGCATTGTTTTGTCACTGTACAAACTACAAAGGTACTTTGTTTTATAGCTGGTGGGGAGACATATGAACCTTTTAAAATAGCTCTCTCTTTCCAGGCTTCCAGAAAGCTGTGACTTTCTAACATTTAAGTAGAACATGGAGAGTGTTTTAAAGGAAGTTTCCAAAGACTGGACAGGGCTGTATTCCTGGTGGTGGCTGCCAGGGAACACGTGATGTGGCGAAGGATGAGTTTGACAAATATATGGAACAGTATTATGGGGCCAAGCTTCCGTTCCAGAAAATAGCAAATGTTGGCAGTACAGAGTTAGGCTCTACCCTGACTTTCCCCATCTCCACCTCTTTCCCTCCCTCCCAAAAGACTCTTATCCTATTTTGTGTTTTTAACAAGGAAATGAAAAGAGCTGGCATGAAATGAATTATGTCTTTCCCATCATACACTTGTCTTCTAGTGGGCAGGGGCCAGAATGCATCACACTGATATGTCCTTGTTGAGATGCCCTGTGTAAGTGGGTGATGGGGGGCCATGAGGGCCAGTGGTTGGTGGTCTGTGAGTTTCCATGAGGGTCCGTGTTTGGAGGCTTATGGTGGGTGGTCCATGGTCTCAGGGTTTGGAGTATGTGCCGATCTGAAGCAAATGTAATAACCCACCTCAGGGCAGTCATATACCCTGTTCCTCCCCTAAAACACAGCACCCTTGACTTAAGTCTGAGGGACAGTTGACCAAGGGGCAAATGTGGATACAGTTCCTGGTTCCCTGGACACCTCAATAAGAATGGATACCCCTTAAGTCCATAAATCGTGATGAAGGAATTTTGCCAAAGGTCTAGAAACAATGGTCATTTTTTCACAGCTGAAGTATCTGATGGAAGACCCTTGAAAAATGGAGGCATCGTAAATTCCCAACAGGAGGATAATTTTGCAACAATAGTTTGGAGCCCAAAGGAAAAAAAAAAAAAAAAGAAAGAAAGATCTGGAGCTAAGTGCACGGGGAGTTGGCAGGAATGAAGGCATAAAAATTCAACCCGAAAAGGCCACTGGAGTTTTCCAACCAGAGAGTGATTCTGAGCCGAAATGAATGAACCAGAACTAAAAGTCTCAATTTCCTTCCTGCATTGTAGGAAAATTGGGAATCTCAGTCCTCTCTGGGTTCCAGTGGAAATAATTGCCTGCTCCCTTTAAGATGGTGAAATGCAAATCTGGACCATTTCGTGCGCAGGTATTTCTCTTCCGTCTCCTCCTATAACTGCTCATCTCGGTCTTTTCCAAGGCAGGCATCATCCCCCCTTCTCCACGGTCATAGGACAATTTTGTTTTAAGTCCCATGAAAGTGACTTTGGTATTTGGCTTAGAAAAAAACGGCTTCTTTAACTCAACTGGAGCATTCCCCAGGACAGCCCCCGAGTAAGTGTCCGAGGAAGGTGGGTCTCTGTCTTGACCCCCAAGCAACACAGTCCTTCCCCCCGTCGGATATGACAGTATGGGGCAGACCCACAGGACACGAGATTTGGGGTCTGCTCCCAGTCTTGCTGTTAAAAATGCCTTATCCCTCATCTGACTGATGTGCAGGTAGGTAAGGTTAACAGAGGAGCGAGCTTCATGTTCCTGGGAAGAACAGAATTTTACAAACCCCAGGCACCATGATTAGTTGCATTAAGGTGGGAGCCATGCATGGCAGGTGTCACCCCGGCCCCCTATCCCTTCCTCCTGGAATCTCAGGCCATGTCGGCCCAGGGCGGCAGAGGGCTCCTTCCCAGCCTCTGAACGTGGTCCGAGGTGCCTAGAGAAACAGATCTTTGAAAATAGAAGAGGACGGAAGAGATTAAAGTGCTTCTCTGGGACAATTAATGAAGCCCTGGAAGAATCAATTTGTCCCCAAGCCTTTGAAGCTGGCTGTGACAGAGGAAGCTGAGATTCTGTTTTTCCAAGTAGTAGGAAACCACTGTGCTCTTTGTGCCTGGTCTGAAAGGCACTGTGCTTGGGAGAACAGAGGAAGGGGGGCAGCTTCTGCTCAGGGGACCAAAAGTAAAGCTCCCAGAGGGGATATTTCACGGACGCTGTGGGGCAGGGGTTGACATGTGTGCTTTGGGGCTGCGGCTTTTAAACGGTGTTCTGTGAGGGTCCTAGGGTGGAGGATGGTGTTCTCTGGGGGCCAGCAATGCCCTGAAGCTTGGCCCGGGGCGGGGGCTGCCCTGGACCTGGGATTTAGGCAGCCAGCTCGGGCCATGCCCTCCCCTCCGAGGGTGCAAGTACAGGGCTGGGCATGAGAGTGAGCCCCTCTCCTGCCTCACCCGCATCCCAGCCCTGGCCGCAGACAACTCCTGGTACCCGGGACCCCAGGATCCCCTGCCCAAGTGGCCTGAGCCTGGGATAGACCACCTTGCTGGTGTCTGGTCCTCAGACCCGAGGGGTGGCCAAGAGGCAGCTTTCAGGGGGCTGTGCGTGGGGCTGGCTGTGCAGGCTGGGGCTCACTCTGAGCGTGCAGAAGGCTTCTTGCAGTGCAGAATATATGACGTATACACACCATTCGGGACAGGTGCACACCGTGTGCGTGTCTGTGTGTGTCTGTAGTTGAGAGCATATCCTTCTATTCCCACTTTCCTCATTTTAAAAAAATTTAGATCAAGAGTTGGGTTTTTCTAATGCCCTGTTGGCATCTTTGGAGATCATTATATGCATCACAGTGGTTTAAAAACTGAGCAGGTATTAGGATTAGAGTTGGATCTACCAACATGACCAGGGGTAGAAACACCAGAAAGCAGTTTGAAAGATACTGAATATCACCCAAGATGCAATGTGCTGCTGTTGCTACAGTTATTCCCTTGGTCATGAAGGAGAACTCTTTTCTTGAAGTTTCTTTAACTTTCCACAGTGGCATCCCAGGAATTCAGGTGTGGAATGCTGTTTGTGCACGGTCTCTGTCCTTCCCACTGGCGTCCTAAAATGGGGTTGAGGATTTTGTGTGGGTCCAATAAGCAAGCGGTGCCTCAGCTTTTGTGTCCCATGTCCCTGCACCATTGTGGTGTCCAGCGGGGCTCCTAGTCTTTAGGCTCCAGAGAGAAGTGAATCCTACAAAGGAAGCCTGAGTAGTCTGTTGGATAAGGGGTGTATGGGGGAAGAGACTTGTGTGTGTGTTTATGTTTATGTATGTGTGTATGCATGTGTGCATGTGTGCATCTGTATATGTGTCTGTGTATATGTGTGCATGTGTCTGGGAGTGTATGTGTGTGTGTGTGCACACATGTGTAGGTGTCATGAGGTTTGTGATCGCTTGTCACAATCCCTAAAATCACAGATTAGACCATTCTGGAGGTGGCGTTTTAAAGACCACCTTATCTACTTCCTCATTTAGCAGCTGAGTTCCAGAGTGAGGAATTGATTGTCCAAAGTCACTCCTGCATCAGACCCCAGGGCCCTTACCCTCCAGCCCTGAGAGAATCGTCACCATCCTTCACACAGCATCTACAGTTGAAGAGCGTAGTTGACATAGTACATCTCAGGAGTAACTTTTTTTTTTAAATTTTATTTTAAATGATGTGTGTGTGTGTTTTTTAATAAATTTACTTATTTATTTTTGGCTGCGTTGGGTCTGCGTTGCTGTGCGCGGGCTTTCTCTAGTTGCGGCAAGCAGGGGCTACTCTTCGTTGCGGTGCGCGGGCTTCTCATTAAGGTGGCTTCTCTTGTGGTGGAGCACGGGCTCTAGGTGCACGGGCTCAGTAGTTGTGGCGCATGGATGCAATGTGCTGCAGTAGATGTGGCTCGTGGGTTCTGGAGTGCAGGCTCAGTAGATGTGGCACACGGGCTTAGTTGCTCCACGGCATGTGGGATCTTCCCAGACCAGGGCTCGAACCTGTGTCCCCTGTATTGGCAGGCGGATTCTTAACCACTGTGCCACCAGGGAAGTCCCTCAGGAGTAACTTTTAAACTTACTAGGACTCTGCTTTGTTAATTTCCCAGACAAATTGGCTTATGTCCCTTTTGGTTGCAAGTGACAGAAACCCCCACTGGGTTAAGCACTAAAAATACTTTCTTGGGGCTTCCCTGGTGGCGCAGTGGTTGAGAGTCCGCCTGCCAATGCAGGACACGGGTTCGAGCCCTGGTCTGGGAAGATCCCACATGCCGCAGAGCGACTAGGCCCGTGAGCCACAATTACTGAGCCTGCGTGTCTGGAGCTTGTGCTCCGCAACAAGAGAGGCCGCGATAGTGAGAGGCCCGCGCACCGCGATGAAGAGTGGCTCCCACTTGCTGCAACTAGAGAAAGCCCTCGCACAGAAATGAAGACCCAACACAGCCAAAAAAATAAATTAAATAAATAAATAAATTAAAAAAAAAAAAACTTTCTTGACTCATTTGTCTGCAATTGCTGACTTTGGGCAGAGTTGGAAATAGGGGTCTAAACAATATCATCAGGATGTAATTTCTGGCTCTCTCTTTCCCTCTAATTCTTGGCCCCATCTCTTCCATGTTGAGTCCATCCTTGAGCTCTTCCTGTTGGCCACTGGCACTCTCATCTCTGGCGGTCACAAATGGCAGCCCCAGATCTAGTGCTTTAAAGAAAACAAAGCAAACTCCTTGGTCCCAGCATTCCCATCAACATCCCAGTGGCTTCTTATTGGATCTTAGTCACATGACCACCCCCTGAACCAATCACTGTGGTCCTGGGTTCCTGGATCCCCGCATGGAACTCCATCTGAACCCATCGTTATCTGAGTTAGTCAGGGACTGACTCCCTGGAGGGAAATTGAGAGCCTTTCCAAAAGAAAATGCACAAAAGCTGGGCAGCAAAAATAGCAGATGTCTGCTTGACCAAATCCTATTATGAAAAATAAGGATATTTAAAGACTCTCAAATTTGCCTAAACCTGGGGGCACCCCAGGCCTTTGTTCATCGATACATCTTCACAAATGATGACCTTGATTTTCTAGTTCTGTAAGATCTATCCCATGTCTCCACATTCTTTGAAACTTATAAAACCTTTACACATCCAGGGTGGGGCCCAAGGGCAAAAAAAATTGCTTGTTTAATTAAATCAATTACTTAATACTCTAAAGCTTTATGATGATGTAAAGCACAAGTTTTATATACAGGACGCAAGAAGTTTTAAGAGACTCGACTTGTGTTCCAAATTAAAACAATGTTAAATTCTTTAGTAACCCTAGCAGGGGAAAAAAAAAAAAAAAAGAAAGAAAGAAAGGAAAGGAAAAGAAAACCCCCCTTATTTCCAAATCACTACCACTGGAATTTTAAAAATTATTTACATACTTAGCCGTGAGTCCCTTTATACATGATGGGTTTGGCAGGAAGGCCTGAAGCAATAATTTAAAACAGAGGTTGGGAGTGTGTATAAGGAACTCCCCCTCTTTTCCAAAATAAATGTACCATCAGATCCACCGAAGAGGTTACTTTTCCTAAGAAAAGACTGCAACTTTGGGAGCCGGGGACATGTAGGTGCTGTTTGAGGGAAGCTGACAGCACAGTGTGCTTACCTTCTGTGGATTCTAGAATGACCTAAATGGTAATTCCTTGATGTACAGTGGAAAGAAAGGCCGATTCCTTGTCCCAGATCATTTCCTTTGAATCTAGGTCGGACTTACATGCTTAAATGGAATTATGTATACATGGCAGCGTTTTGTGGTTTGTTTGTTTAAATTCACCAGTCATTATCTACTGAACTTTATATTGAGTTTTGTTCTAAAATACCAAGAAGACTCCATTCTCTGCCCACAGATGTAGACATCCCAAAGGTGACAAAGAACCTGTCACTGGGGAGGGGGATAGATCACCAGGTCCCCTCCAGCAAGGGAAGGGGTCAGTGTTGAATGGTTATTTGGGTTACATGGAAATGTATTGGAAAGGCTCTGCCAGCAGGGAAGGAAGAGATAGGGTCTAATCTCAAAGCCCCTGAAATGTTCCTTGCTGCCTCTCGCAGTGAACATCTGTGGGTGATGCTGCCGGAGCCCCACCTGTGTCTCTCAGTTGGTCATCAGCTCTGCTCACCGTCCCGCTGCCACTGCCTGAAGCCTCTTCCCTGAATCCCGGAAGGGAAGGTCACTTTGCCCACCTAACAAGCCGGAAATGCTAGGCCATCACCAGCCACCCCGGAAGCCCTCAACCAGTGGCACTGGGCAATTGAGGTATAAATTCTCAGTTCCCTCCCTCCTCAGGTGGCCTAACCCTTCTTTCAAAATAAATAAATAAACTTTTCTATTTTGGAATAACTTTTTTAGACTTACAGAAAAGTTGCAAAATAGCACAGAGAGTTCTCGTATACTCTTCACCCAGCTTCCCCAATGTTGAAATCTTACACATTTATAATACAAAGATCAAAACTAGGAAACTGACGTTGATATGATGCGATTAACCAAACAACAAACCTTATTCCATTTTCACAAGTTTTTCCACTAATGTCCTTTTTCTGTTCCAAGATCCCTCCCGGGATCCCACAGTGCAGTGAGTTGGGGGGGGTCTCTTTGGTCTCCTCCAACCTGTGACAGTTTCTCTCTTTCCTTGCCTGGCCTGACCTTGACATTTTAAAAAAATAATAAATTTATTTATTTATTTTGGTGGCATTGGGTCTTCGTTGCTGTGCACGGGCTTTCTCTATTTGCAGCGAGTGGGGGCGAGCGGGGCTATTCTTCGTTGTGGTGCGCGGGTTTCAGTAGTTGTGGCTCTCGGGTCCTAGAACGCGGACTCAGTAGTTGTGGCACATGGGCTTAGTTGCTCCGCGACATGTGGGATCTTCCCGGACTAGGGCTCGAACCCGTGTCCCCTGCATTGGCAGGCAGATTCTTAACAACTTCACCACCAAGGAAGGTCAGACCTTAACATTTTTGAAGAGCACAGGTCAGTGATTTCTGAGAATGGCCCTCAGTTTGGGTTTCTCTGATGTTTTCCCATGTTTAAAACAGAGATACATTTAAATTTAAATGTATTTAAAATGTACATAACTTTAAATTTAGAGATTTAAAATGAGATACATTTTATTTTTATTTATTTAATTAATTTATTTTTTAATTGGCTGCACTGCGCAGCTTGCGGGATCCCAGTTCCCCGACCAGGGATCAAACCAGTGCCCTGGAAGTGGAAGCGTGGAGTCCTAACCCCTGGACCGTCAGGGAATTCCCTAAAATAAGATATATTTTAAAATGAGATACATTTTTGGCAAGAATGCCCCAGGGGTGATGTCGAGTCACTCTCCACGGCATGATGGCCAGGGCAAATGCTGTCGATAAACCTTCCTACTAGTGATGTTAACCTTGTTCCCTTGGTTAACGTAGCACCTGTCAAATTTCTCCTTTGAAATATCACCATTTTCCCTTTACAACGAATACGCTCTTGGGGGAGACCCTTGAGGACCTTGCAAATATCCTGTTTCTCCTCAAACTTTGGCCCAGTGATTTTAGCATCCATTGATGGATCTTGCCTGCTGCAGTTACTAGTGTAGTTTGCCTAATGGTGATTTCGTATTTCCTTCATTAATTTACTTGGAATTTATGAATGTATTGTCTAACTTTATTTACATAATTATTTCTTACTTAATGTCGTACATGTATTAACTGGAGTGTGACTTTAAGGAAGAGTTGTCTCTTCTGGGATGGGTTATTCTGGGGCATGTGCTTTGCACCACTGCCCGGAAGTTTCCTCGTGGGCTTGAGCTCCGTTGCCCACAGTGGTAGCTTGAAATGACTGATCCTTCATTGGCTTTCTTTCCTCTCCTTCCTCACTCCCTAGTGCCGCTTCCTGCATCTTCCAAATGACATTCCTGCCCTCAAATCCTGACCCAGGGTCAGCTTCTACGACAGCCCAAAGTAAGACAGCTTCTCTCGAGGCAAAAACATTTTCTCCCCACTGACTAGATGGGACAGGTATGAGAGTGACACCAGGAAGAGCTGTGGTTAGTTGAGCAGCTACTCAGTGAAATCGATTAGGGTAGAATCATGAAATCTGCATGAAACCCTGGACTCCACTTATTCCCCAGCTGACCACTCTTTTCTCTGAATAATCTGGTTAGTTAATTCAACTTTCCCTCCTGGTTTGCCTAATGAATGCAACCTAACATTATATTTTAGAATCTTTGGAAGACACCCAACTGAATGTGCCAAAGAAATGGGATTCTTTCTGCACAGGCAGATGGCAGCACAAATTTGGCTTCCTGTGGGCAGCCCTGGGTTCCCACCCAGCTGGACACTTAGACTATTTTCTGGGAGAACCAAGAGTGTTCAGCAGAGATAGATGCAGAGTTATGGATAGCCAGAGGACCTCCCTTCTGTTACGTTTTAGGCAGTCAACTGGTTGAAAAAATAAAAGGCTTCAGAGCTAAATGGAGGTGATTAGACCTCGCACCTGGCTAGAGGATCCCTGGATGTAAGAGATTTTGGAATCAGGTCTGGTGGCTGATGTTCAGAGACGTACTGCATCTTCACCTTTGGCTTCTAGAAAACCTGGCTGGCAGGGGAGTCAATGTGCTGAGTGCCATAGTGTTGTTGAACTTGGGGCATCGACAAAGATTAGGCTGGCTAGAGAGTCCCATGCCCCAGCAAGGTCACTGGGGGTTGGTGAGAACTTAAGTCAGGCACCTCACTGTAAAGGGTCAGGGACGTGGATAAAACAGCAGGTGATGCAGACTCCCCCTGGTGCCTTTTCCCAAGGTTGATATTTGCATGGCATTTTAAAAAATAAATTTATTTATTTATTTTTCTATTTTTGGCTGCGCTGGGTCTTTGTTGCTGTGCGCAGGCTTTCTCTAGCTGCAGCGAGCGGGGGCTACTCTTCGTTGCGGTGCGCGGGCTTCTCATTGCAGTGGCTTCTCTTGTTTCGGATCATGGGCTCTAGGCGCACAGGCTTCAGTAGTCGTGGCTCGCAGGCTCTAGAGTGCAGGCTCAGTAGTTGTGGCGCACGGGCTTAGTTGCTCCGCGGCATGTGGGATCTCCCCGGACCAGGGCTCGAACCCGCGTCCCCTGCATTGGCAGGCAGATTCTTAACCACTGTGCCACCAGGGAAGTCCCTGCATGTCATTTTAAATGAAAAATACTATCGAGGGAAAAGATACTTCAAAATTTTTAGGTTCGTAGGAGTAATAAGAGAGGGAAAATGACGATGCAATGAGAAATGCAAATCTAGTACAAATTCACAATCCATTATCCAAAACCTCTGTGTTACCCAAATCGAGTGTGTTTAGGAAATCGGAATTTGTTTGGAATTTTGAAAAGTAATCTGTTACATATACTGCATCTTATGGAAACCCCCTGCCAGCAGGGTTTGGGGAAGAACTCTGTAATAACACACTATTTTCTGCAGTAAGTTGTAGGAATAGTCACACTAAGCTGGATAAAGATCACATCACCTCATGGTGAGTCAGCTCAGGTTTTGCTGCCAGAGGAGTTATGAGAACACTTTTGGTGTTCAGACCTGTTTGGATTTCAGATTTGTGCGTAAGGGGTGGTGGACCTGTATCTCCTTTCCTGACGTTAGAAATGAGGCCGACCCCGAGAAGCTGACGGTATGATTCCTCCTTTGCCGGAAAAGTTTGAATCAACATCTTTGATCGAACCGAGCGGAATCTGGTATAAAACATTGCTTCCCTGTTTCTTGGAAGCCAAGTTGTGCTTTTGGGGAGAGAAGCAGGAATGCCTTTGTGGTAGGTGATGTGGGTGAGCTGGAGCGGTACATAACCAAAAGTCAAAAGTCATCGTGGGTTTGTCCTCCCTCCTCCCCAGGGTCGGGCCAGATTCCCTGGAGCTGGTACAACCCCTCCCTTTGTCATCCCTCCAGCTCTAAGGCATCCAAGGTACCCCAAAATGGCCCTGTTTCCTTGGAGGGTGCCTCAGAAACGGAGAAGCGGTTTGGCAAAGAAAGAGATACTTCACTGCAAGGAAAAATATACACCCATTGTCAATTTATTTTCATTTTAACCCCGCAATCCTCTAAAGGGTGTGCACTGGGGACTAAAATTCGTTCTGCACCATTTAGAGAAGAACTGACTTGAAACATATAAATGGGACTTTGAAAATATAATGGAACGCAGATCCTTCTCTTGCAGAAAAGACATTTTAAATAAGAGGTCTTTCAGGTTCCCCCTCTTCCCTCCGTTTGATTTATAGGTTTGTGATTAACCATGACATTGACCAGTGAAATCCAAAGCGGACGCCGCTGGAGGTTCATCGGGGCCAGACGGGCAATCTTTTCATGGAATCAGCAAGTCAGTGCTTGTATTCATTTCCTGCCTCGGCTGTAGCAAATTGCCACGCACTTAGAGGCTTAAAAGAACATAAACTTATTATCTTGTGGTTCTGGAAGTCCAAAGTCTGAAATGGGTCTTACTGAGCTAAAGTGGAGGTGTCGGCAGGGAACTTCCTTCTGGAAGTTCTAGGGGAGGGTCCATTTCTTGCCTTTTCCAGCTTCTAGAGGCTGCCCCATTCCTTGGCCCCTTTCTCCATCCTCAAAGCCAACAATGGCCATTCGAGTTTTTCTCACACTGCATCCCTTTGACCGTCTCTTCTTCTCCCCTTTTCCACCTTTTAAGGAGTCTCGTGATTACATTGGGCCCAACTGGATAATCCAAAATAGTGTCCTTATTATTATTTTTTGGCCGTGCTCTGCAGCATGCGGGATCTTAGTTCCCTGACCAGGGGTCGAACCTGTGCCCCCTGCCTTGGGAGTGCGGAGTCTTAACCACTGGACCGCCAGGGAAGTCCCAATAGTGTCCTTATTTTAAGGTCAGCTGATTAACTACCTTAATTCCATGTGTAACCTTAATTCCTCTTAGCCATGTAGCCTAACAAATTGACAGGTTCAGGGGATTGCACCGTGTACATCTTTGGGAGGCCGTTATTTTGCCTCCCCAAGGTGGGGTGAGAAAGTCACACAAGAGGAGTTGAAAGCTGTGGGCAGGGAGGAGAGAGATTACTGGGTACCCAATAAAATTCACCATATTAGTAGCTAACATTTATTAAATGCTTACCATGAACTTGGCCTATTACACTTTATCTCATTTAATTCTGTGAGGTGGATACTATTATTATACCCATGTTACAGAGGGGAAAAACAGAGGCTTATGAAATCAAATGAATTAGCTAATTCAGTTTTAATAGTCACATGTGGTACATAGACAGATGAATGGATAAAGAAGATGGGGTACATATATACAATGGAATACTACTCAGCCATAAAAAAGAATGAAATAATGCCATTTGCAGCAACATGGTTGGACCTAGAGATGATCATACTAAGTGAAGTAAGACAAAGAAAGACAAATACCATATGACATCACTTATATGTAGAATCTAAAAAAAATGATACAAATGAGCTTCTTTTAAAACAGAAATAGACTCACAGGCATAGAAACCAAACTTCTGGTTACCAAAGGGGAAAGTGGGGGAGGGATAAATTAGGAGTTTGGGATTAACAGATACACACGACTGTGTATAAAATAGATAAACAACAGGGACCTACTGTAGAGCACAGGGAACTATACTCAATACCTTGCAATAACCTATAATGGAAAGAATCTGAAAAAGAACATATATATGTCTATCTATGTCTATATATTATAACTGAATCCTGAAACTAATACAACATTATAAATCAACTCCACTCCAGTAAAATAAATAGTCACATGTGGCTAGAGGCTACCGTAATGAACAGCATTTAATTAAATTAAAATGAGCATTAATTAACTAAACTGTGGGCTAGCCAATGTCTCAGGTGCTCCATACACAGCCCAGCACAGGTACAGAACATTTCCATTCCTGCAGAAAGTTCTACCAGGCAGCGCTGCTGGAGAGGATAAATGTCTTTCCCAGCATCACGCAATTAGAAAGTGGGAGAGTCGGGGTTTGAACCCAGTGTCTTTGGCTTGAGAACCTGAGCTTGGAACCACCATATTATAGGGACGCTCAGCATCTGCTTGTGTCTGCGGGGGGTTGAAATGCCTCGTACGTTGGGTACACCTTAGTCCATCCTCATTTAACCCCTTCCTATGAACACACGGTTTCTGATTCAAATGCTTTTGTGACATTTTTGTTCAGCACTTAAGTGCATGCACCTGCTCAAGTTGACAGCGGAAACCAAATGTGCGTCACCCGAGGCCGTTCTGCTTCCCCGTTAGCTGCGTGGCACAAACTGGGCACCACTGTCTTTCCCCTGCTCTTTTTTTTGTGTGTGTGGGCGCTCCAGTACTGGCTATTGTCAGGTGTTTTTATTTTTATTATTTTTATTTATTAATTTTTTTGCCACACCGTGTGGCCTGTGGGATCTTAGTTCCCCAACCAGGGATTGAACCCGGGCCCCTGGCAGTGAGAGCACGGAGTCCTAACCATTGGACCGCCAGGGAATTCCCCTCCCCTGCTCTTTCATTAACTTCCCAAGGGTGGGCGGAAGCCTTCCATGGGGAAGGAGATAGAGAGCCGTGAAGGATCACATCAAAGGAAAGAAGTTTTCCTCAGTCTCCTTGCCCTGCAGCGTTTGCTGCGTCAGAGGTGCTGGTCTGCTGGGCCCAGTGTGGACACTCATCCAATTTTCCTCCGACTTTTTCTGTGGAAGTTTGCCAAGAAAATGACCTGTTTGGCTGTAAGAAGAGTGACAGTTCATATTCAGCACTCAGCGCTGTTGCTCTAAGTGCACCCAGAGAGGAACCTGTCACCCCCCACCCCCCCGAGGCAGGGACTGTTAATTCCACCTCCAGTTCCCAGATGGAGACACTGAATATTTCAGCACCTCCCTGGGGTCACAGCCAGGAGTGACGGGGCAGCATTTGAACCCGGACCACCTGGCTTCAGGTTCTGGGCCCTTCACCCTGTGCAATCTTCTCCTTTATGTCCTGAATGTCAACCCAGAGGTCATTTTCTTTCCTTTCCGAAGTGCCTGTCACTTGCCGATGGAAGCAGAGGGCCAGTCCGCCTGGCGCAGCGAGGAGACTCCCTCTGCAGGTGAGCGGGGCTAGAGAAGGCGTGGCTGGCGAGCCCAGGCCTGTCTACTGTCGCAGGATGCTCCCCCCCCACCCCCCCGGGTCTCTGCCCTGGGCCCCTGGAGGTCTCCGGATAGGAGCAGCCTAATCTGTGCCAAGCTCTGGGTTCCAGGGAACGGGGTCGATGTGTTTTCTGAATCAAGAAGGAAAACCAGAGCCAGAAGGAACGTGAGGAGCTGTGTCCCACCTAGCCCCTCATCCTCAGAGCCGCAGACAGCGGGGTCCAGATAAATACAGACCTCATCAGGAAGCTCCCCGGGCTGGGCCGCCCAACCCCAGGGCTCCCAGGGACCCGACCCAAAGGACATGCGTGTTACAGGCACCTCCTGCTGCTTTGGCCACTGGCTTCATTACCATCACCTGTTCTGCAGGCCTTTTGGATATTCCTCTTCACTCCAAGAAAGCTCCTTTTGTGCAGCTGCGAATTCCCAACCACATGGGCCAGTGTACAGAACAAACAAACCGGCTAGAGGCAGACAGAACTTTCCAGAATTCCTGGCCTGGCGAGACCAGCCTCCTCCTGAGCGGTGTGGTGTGTGCTACATTTCACAGTTTACAAAATGGCTTTTTTTTTTTTTTGGTTTTCACAGGGAAGTTTTTCCTAGGAAGGTTTGAGAAAGATAAATGATGCTCCAGGAGAACTGAATGGAAAATGTTCACTCGACTTTCTCAATTGCCTCCGGAGGCCCAATCGGGGCTGGCAAGTCCCTGCGGGCAGAAGGACAATTGTCCAACCTTCAGGGGAAAGTTTCCAGTTGCCTGATGGGAACTGAAATGCTGTCAAGAAGGACAGAGAAAATATTTATTTTCAGCCTAGGGCAAAAAATTTTTAATTCATAAATGTGTGAATTCCAGAGTCACAAAAGCAAAGTGTAAATTATTCAGGATTGTCTGCATTCTGCAGATGGATTGTGCAATAAGGGTGTTGAAACCAGAATGATAGGAATGAGAGAGATGTAGTTTATCATATAAGAGTCATGCTAAAATAAATACCGGAGAGGGTTCAGGGCTGGTTAAAATGAGACGCAGAGTTCTACCATGTGGCCACCTGACACTGACACCCACTGCTGTTTCCACTTCTCCCTCTTGCCGTGTTTTGGCTCTGCTTCCATTTCTGGTATTTTCTTTCGGTTCATTTACTGTTCAAACAGCCCTCAACTTTCCGGTCACTTTCCATATTTAACTTTAACCCTTTCTTCCCCCATCCGTTAATCTGAAAAACGCTTCTTTATTGCCCTTTTTCTACTTACGCGGAGCTGATTTTTTTTTTTTTTAATCTTAAAAGATGTCTTTAACCATTAAGAAATGTATAAAAATTACAAAGAATTAAGAGGAAAGCAAATCCACAGAAATGGTCGAGGTCTCATGTAATTCCTGCTTACATTAAAAAATCCTAAATTTTATAATGCTTGAAAATTCAAACAGTACAGAAAAGTACAACATGGAAAATGAACGCCTCTCCTCTTTCCTGCAGCCCCTCCTTCCTTGAGCTGCCCGATTTAGCAAATTAAGATACAGGATGCCCAGTTAAATCTGAATTGCAGATAAACAATGTTTTTTTTTAGTATATCCCACATATTGCATGGGACACACTTATGCTAAAAATTTTTTTGATCTGAAATTCAATTTTAACTGGGCATCCTGTATTGTGTCTGGCAATCCTATTCCTTCCCCGCCTAGACCCTCTCCCCAAAGCACATCTGTGGGGTAAATCCCTAGCAGTAGGATTGAGGGTCAGAAGAATCTAGCTGAATTGAGACTGGGTTGGAGGAATTTCCTGGAGTAAATTGAGCACTGCAGTGACCTTCATTCTGCCTGTCTTCCTCAGGAACATTTTTGCAAGTGCTGGCAACAGCTGGATCCTTGCAACAAAGGAAACAATCAACAAACTGAAAAGACAACCTACGGAATGGGGGAAAGTATTTGCAAACCATCTATCTGATAAAGGGTTAATACCTAAAATATCTAAAGAACTCCTACAGCTCAATAGCAAAAAACCAAATAACCTGATTTAAAAATGGGCAAAGGTCTTGACTAGATATTTTTCTGAGGAATATATACAGATGGCCAACAGATACAGGAAAAGATGCTCAACATCACTAATTATCAAGGAAAGGCAAATTAAAACCCTGATGAAAAACCACCTCACACGTGTTAGGATGTGTATTATTTTAAAACAAAACAAAACAAACAAAAAACAAATGTTGGTGAGGATGTGGAAAAAAGGGAACCCATGTGCATTGTTGGTGAGAATATAAATTGGTGCAGCCACTATGGAGAACAGTATGTAGGTTCCTCAAAAAATTTAAAATAGAACTACCGTACGATCCAGCAATCCCACTACTGGACATATATCCGAAGGAATTGAAATCAGGATCTCGAAGATGCAGTGTTATTCTCATTCTATGCTCAGGGCAGCATTATCCACGATAACCAAGATATGGAAGCAACCTAAATGTCCATTGACAGACAAATGGATAAAGAAAATGTGGTGTCTAATTCGATGAAATAGTCTTCAGCCACGGGAAAGCAGGAAATACTGCCATCTGTGACAACATGGATGAACCTGGAGGACGTTACCCTAAGTGAAATAAGCCAGATACAGAAGG
Organism: Balaenoptera borealis; assembly: GCF_965194805.1. Lineage (NCBI taxonomy): Eukaryota > Metazoa > Chordata > Mammalia > Artiodactyla > Balaenopteridae > Balaenoptera > Balaenoptera borealis. Next base: position 85,753,000 of record NC_138875.1, read on the forward strand.
ACAAATACTGCATGATACCACTCACATGATGAATATAAAAGAACAGAACTCAGAAGCAGACAGTAGAATAGGGGTTGCCAGGGGCTGAGGGGAGGAGGGAACAGGAAGGATTTGTCAAAGGACACAAAGTTTCGGCTATAGAAGATGAATAGTAAGTCCTAGGGACCTCCTGTACACCACAGTACCTGTAGTTGACAACACTGTACTGTATGCTTAAAATTTTGCTAAGAGGGTAAGTTTAATAAGTGTTCTTATCACACACCCAAAATAAGAGATCAGGAGGACACTCTTGGAAGTGATGGATATGTTTATGGCATTGATTGCGGTGATGGTTTCAAGGGTGTGTACTTATTTCCAAAATCATTGAGCGTGGACTTAAAGATGAACATTTATTTATTTATTTATTTATTTATTTTAACATCTTTATTGGAGTATAATTGCTGTACAATGGTGTGTTAGTTTCTGCTGTATAACAAAGTGAATCAGCTATACATATACATATATCCCCATATCCCCTCCCTCTTGCGTCTCCCTCCCACCCTCCCTATCCCACCCCTCTAGGTGGTCACAAAGCACGGAGCTGATCTCCCTGTGCTATGCGGCTGCTTCCCACTAGTTACCTGTTTTACATTTGGTAGTGTATATATGTCAATGCCACTCTCTCACTTCGTCCTAGCTTACCCTTCCCCCTCCCCGTGTCCTCAAGTCCATTCTCTACGTCTGCGTCTTTATTCCTGTCCTGCCCCTAAGGATGAACAGTTTTTTAAAAAGGGAGCAGATCATATTTAAGTGAGCGAGTGGGATAGGAAGACAGTCACAAGACGGGCAGCGTCTTAGGAAATGGATTTTATTTGGAGTCTAAGGTTTGAATGATATTGGCCATGTTGAATTCATGAAAACATTGTCTCTTGCCGAATCTTATCTCGAAACATAAGGTTTATTATTTATTACTCGAAGAACTGATATATTTAAAATTCTCATCAGTGCTGGAATTTGATCATGCTGGTTCAGTGGACCAGGGAAGCAGTGTTTCATTTCCGTCTTCTCTCAGTTTCCTCCCAATCTCTGGATCCCCTCTGGACATTGGCTAGTAGTTGGACGTCATTATCGTCCCGTTCGATCTGGTGTTCTCACCACCTGCTCTTCCAGTGGTGGGTTTGGCCCATGTATTTACACACCTCCCACTGTTTGTTTTCAGATTAAATATGTGCAAAAGAAGCAAAGGCCATTCCTTGTTTGCTTTGCCTTGTGAAGCCCGGCCAGGTGAAGGGATGGACAAACGAACCTGAATGCACCCAGTGCCCCCCCAACCTTCCCATCACCGGGGCCCTCTGAGAACCCTTGGCCCTTAACCGTGCTTTTCAAACTTTCTCAGTAATTGCAGTCCATTTTAATATTCCAATCCATTATGCTCACACACATGTACAGAGGTGAGAGTCAAAATATTTAACATCTGGTAAGGCCAGGAGGCTGACCCATCAGAATTTGGTCTTAAAGCTGAGCCAGGTTTTGGAAGCCCCCTGCTGTGCCAGAAGTTAACCCTTTTGTTGCTGAATCTGAGTGAGGTTGTGGGGAGAGGGTATGCCCAGGCAACAGGAGGGCACGTGGGCAGGCAACAGCTATCTCCCAACCAGTAGAAATGCATTTTGGTATTTTAACCACGGGTAGAGTTGTAGTGCTGAATGCAAGCTGGATCTCAGCTTTGCATATGTATAACTGAAACAAAAATTCCATCAAGCAATATTTACCTTTTCTGCTGTGACACTCTCTGACGTGTTCTGCTTTATTCTGTTTTGTTCCATTCCATCCCACCCCAACCCATTCTTTCATTTAAAAAGATGCTGACCCAGAACTTCTAAATTGATTTCACAACCCACTGATTGGTCACGACCGAGTTTGAAACACTTCTCTCTTCTGGTAGCTCTCAAAATTCCCCATGCCTAAGAAATAGCTGGGAAGCTTGTTACAAAGGCAGAGTCCCCATTCTAATTCTGCTCACCTGCAGCCTGCATTTCAGAAGTCCCCAAAGTCCCCAAAGTGATGCCAAGGAGGAGGGTGGCTTAGGAACCACTCGTGCAAAAACACACGTCCACATGTGTGGACCAAGTCCAAGTCCAAGCTCGCTCTGCTTGCCGCACGACAGGCCAATAAACCAGGAGACGAGGTGTTGAGGCAGGGAATAGCAACTTTATTCAGAAAGCCATCTCCGAAAAGATGGCAGACTAATGTCCTAGAGTACCATCTTATCGGGGTCTGGATGCTAGTTTCTTTTATGGAGCAGAGACGGGGAGGAGGTGAGGAAGTAAAGTAAAAAGGCCATAAGTCTTGCAAAACATCTCCTGGTTTGGCCAGCCTTGGGGAGGGGATGTGTTATTTCTTCTTTCTTGCAGCCATTCACAGGTAAGCAGGGTCAGAATGTTTCCCTGTGAGCTGAACAAATGCACTTTAGGTTAACTTTTAGGCAGAGGGGCAGGGTTCCCCAAGGGAGGCCATTATGTATGCCAATAGCTATAGACAACATCATTTTAACGATTACAGTAACAAAAGCAACAGAGCAAAGGTTAAAGTAAACAGATCCAACATGGAGTCAGATTTTGTTCTTCCCTGTTACACACACTGGGATGTGAAACACACACACTTTTCTGGATACTCTATGTTATTCGATTTATCTATGTGTCCAATCTGTATCAAAGCAGGGAAGGTATTTTTAGTTGCAAACAAGGAAAACTCAAAAGAACTGATTTTAAAAATGCAATGAATTTATTGACTTATAATTGAGAAGTCCGGGGCTTCAGGCAAGGCAGGATCTCACAACCCAGATGACGAAGGCAGGACCTGCCTTCTCTCTCTGCATTTACTGGCTCTGCTTTCTTTGTCTTGGCACCACCTTGGTTTGAATCCAGGAGGTTCCAAGGTTACATTCTTCCTTGGTCATATCCAACAGGAAAAAGAGAGAGTCTACATAAATAGGCATTCCAGAATTAGGTGAAGTTGTCCTTCTTTGATCTGATTTGAACCCAGCACTGGGGTAGGAGAATGGAACATGCAGACTGACTTATGCTAATCAGATGTCACCCTGGAGGTGGGGATAAGATCAATCCCACATAAACTCTGGCTATTCAGGGTGCTCTTTGGGAATGGGAAGGGGAGGTTAGATGCTCGGGATGGCAAGGAATCAACAATTGCACCTCCAGGGACTTCCCTGGCAGTCCAGTGGTTAAGACCCTGTGCTTCCAATGCAGGGGGTGTGGGTTTGATCCCTGGTTGGGGAACTAAGATCCCACATGCCACACAGTGTGGCCAAACAATTAAGAAAAACACAATAAACAAACAAAAAACAATTACACCTCCATTTACTGAGACCACACCCTTTTGGTGATTACAACTTTGTAGTATATTTTACTATCTCATGGCTGTTCTTTTACAATTTCATGGCTTTTCATTTTAGGTGAATTTTAGCATCAGCCTTTCAAGTTATATTATGAACCCTCTTAGGAGGTTGCTTGGAATTGCATTGAAGTTCTGGATTAAAGTGGGGGTGAAATCAACATCTTTACAATGTTGAGCCTTTTTACCCAAAGAACAAGATAAGTCTTTCCATTTTTCAGGTCTACTCATTTTCTCCAATGAAGTTTTATAAGTATTACCACATAGATCTTGGGTATTTCTTGTAACTTTATGCCTCAGTATGGTCTGCTTTTTGTTGTTGACATGGATAGATCTTTTGGCCCCTGACATTGTGTAATTGATTGAGGCTGCCATAAAGGAAAGTTACTGGTGTTTGTGTATTTATCTTGTATCTGGACACCCTACGAAACCTTCTTAGTTATAACACTATTTCAGCTGGTACTTCTCATGGGAATCTTTGCCCCCTTTCTCTCCTCAGATGCTCTGCAGTTTGGCTCAGTCTCTTCTCTCAGGAGTGGTTTCTTTTCTTTTCTTTTTATTTTCATTAAATTAATATTACCATATTGCTTGCTCTCCCAAATTTTATTTTATTTTATATTTATTAATTTTTATTGGAGTGTAGTTGCTTTACAATATTGTGTTAGTTTCTACTGTACGGCAAAGCGAATCAGCTATATGTATACATATATCCCCTATTTTTTGGATTTCCTTCCCATTTAGGTCACCAAAGAGCAATGAGCAGTCCCCTGTGCTATACAGTAAGTTCTCGTTAGTTATCTGTTTTATACATAGTAGTGTAAATATGTCAATCCCAATCTCCCAATTCATCCCATCCCCCTTCACCCCCTTGGTATCCATAAGTTTGTTCTCTACATCTGTGTCTCTATTTCTGCTTTGCAAGTGAGTTCATCTGTACCATTTTCCTAGATTCCACCTATAAGCTATATTATACGATACATGTTTTTCTCTTTCTGACTTACTTCACTCTGTATGACAGTCTCTAGGCCCATCCACATCTCTGCAAATGGCAGATAAGTGGTTTCTTAATCCTCAGTTCCCTCCACCTCTTCTTAGAGCTTGTCTCACTTTACTCTTCCTGCTTCATCCTACACCATACGGCCCCTACCAGAACTCCTCCATTCCATGAGTCAAAATCATATTCAACATCTTCAGGTTTAATGGGTAGTATGAAGTGGACATTTTCCCGTAAACCTCTCTTAATATATAAAATTCTTTGCGGGATACCACTGAGGGCTGTTATTTACAAGCTGCCAAACTTTGGGTAATAATTGTTCTCATACTTGGCATCAAGTTTAACTGCCTAATGGAGCCAGTGGAAATACCACTGTGTGTCTGGAGAGAGAAACTATTTCAGGGGTTGGGGGAGGGTGTAATTTGGCCCTCCTTGTTAAAGCTCCAATAAATATTCTCCTGCCACTGCTTTTGGAGGTAGAGAAGCATCCCCCCCACCTCAAACTTTATTAGATTTTTAAAAGATTGCATATTTTACTCTCTGCAACAGGTCAGATAGCATAAAAACAGGTTGTTAATCGCAGCAGTTCAAGTAACAGAAAGATGTTAATAATCCCCTTACCCTTCATCTCACCCCCACCCCACAGTTTAGCGTGTGTCCTTCTATGCCATGTTTGTACATAGGGGCATGTTTATTTTTTTTTAATGGAAGTATAGTTGATCTACAATATTGTGTTAGTTTCAGGTGTACAGCAAAGTGATTTGGTTATACATGTATATGTATATATCTGTATTCTTCTTTCGATTCTTTTCCATTATAGTTTATTACAAGATATTGAATATAATTCCCTGTGCTATACAGTAAATCCTTGTGTTTATCTGTTTTATATATGGTAGTGTGCATCTGTTAATCCCATGCTCCCAATTTATCCCTCTCCCCTTCCCCTTTGGTAACCATAAGTTTGTTTACTATGTCTGTGAATCTGTTTCTGTTTTGTAAATAAGTTCATTTGTACTGTTTTTTAGATTCCACATATAAATGATACAATATAGTATTTGTCTTTCTCTGTCTGACGTACTTCACTTAGTATGATCATCTCTAGGTCCATCCATTATTGGTTTTGATTTTTTCTTTTTTTTTATTACATCTTTATTGAATTATAATTGCTTTACAATGTTGTGTTCATTTCTGCTGCACAACAAGGTGAATCATCTATATGTATACATATATCCCCTCCCTCTTGAGCCTCCCTCCCACCCTCCCCATCCCACCCCTCTAGGTGGTCACAAAGCACCAAGCTGATCTCCCTGTGCTATGCAGCAGCGTCCCACTAGCTATCTATTTTATACATGGTAGTGTATATATGTCAATACTACTCTCTCTCTTCTTCCCAGCCTCCCCTTCCCCCACTGTGTCCTCAGTTCCGTTCTCTATGTCTGCGTCTCTATTCCTGCCCTGCCACTAGGTTCATCAGTACCATTTTTCTAGATTCCATATATATGCGTTAATATACGGATATATGGTATTTGTTTTTCTCTTTCTGACTTAAGTTCACTCTGTATGACAGGCTCTACGTCCATCCACCTCACTACAAATGACTTACTTCGCTTAGTATGATCATCTCTAGGTCCATCCATTATTGGTTTTGATTTTTAAAAACAAATGAGAGTATACTATTCACCTTACAACCTGCTGTTATTTTTAAAAACTTTAAATTTTGGAATAGTTTTAGATTTGCAGACAAGTTGCGAAGAGTTCCTGCATAGCCCTCACCCAGTTTCTCCTATGGTACATTTGTCAAAACCAAGAAACCAACTCCAATACATTACTATGAACTAATCTCCACCCTCATTCACGTGTCACCCATTTCCCCCCAGTATCCCCATCCAGGGTACCACACTGCATTCAGTCATCATGTCTGCTTAGTCTCCTCCAATCTGAGACAGTTCCTTAGTCCTTCTATGTCTCTCATGACCTTGACACTTTTGAAGAATACTGGCCAATTATTTTGTAGACTGCCCTTCAGTGGGTCTTTGTCTGATTTATTTCTCTTGCTTAGACTCTGCGATAGGTTCGGGGGAGGAAGAACACACAGGCAAATTCTCATCACATCATATCAGCAGTACATGCGATCAGCCTGTTGCTGATGAGGTTAACCTTGATCACATGCTGATTGCTTTTTAACTTGGTATATCAGTTACCTCTTCAGGTCAACACATGACCCTCATGCATTCTTTTCAACAGCTGCATAATATTCCATAGTGTTGATGAAACAGGGTTCATTCAAGTCTTCCAAAGTTCTCATATAAATGTGAAAATAATGTGAAAACTCTCAACTCGATACCTGGATAAGAGTGATTCCCAATAGGTGTGTTGAACTGGGAAGACACCCGTATGTTTACTGTGGGTGAGACTTAAAGCTGGGGAGGTCCCAGTGCAGGGGGAAGCGCTAGATAGTAGAGGGAGCCTTCAAGGAGGGGAGGGTGAGTCAGCAGAGGCCAGTGGAACCAAGTGGGGAACGCTCCAAGAAGGACGTAAAGGACTGTAAGAATGATTGGGCCATAGTTATGGCTTTAGCACAGATGAGGAAAGAAAATTATTATAAGTGGTGGGATGCAGAGAGGGTCAGATGAGGCCACGGTGGACCACGGGGAAGACTTTGGGAGAGACCGGGTGAAAAAGCCCATTTTGATCCAGGCGCAGGAGGTAAGGCAGCGACATCTTCGCTAAAGGGGCAAACAGAAGAAGGAAACTTTGGGAGCCGGGAGGCCTCTGTCTTTTGTCACGTTACCGTGTACCACCTCCGAAGGGATACGCCAACCTGCTGGAACATCCCCTTGGACAATGCACATGCTACTCCCGGTGGGTGGAGGGTAGGTCCTGCAGAAGTGACGGATCCAGATATTTTCCAGAAGTTCTTTGTTTCGTGTGGAGGGCTGGCATTTCCCCTTTCTTTCCACTAGATGAAGGCCATCTACCCTCACCCCTTCGGAAATCTGGAGCCTATATTCCAGCGTAGCTTTGTCATTGAGACGTCAGTGTTTGCATACACACTCGACAGTCACCCAGCTTTTGAAAATCAAAAGTTGAGGGTCACTGCAATTTTCTCTTTCTCAACAAAAGAGGTGCCTTGGATGTCTGTGGCTGGGAATTCCCTCCGCCAGCCCTGTAACTGCTGCCTGATTCCCTTTCTTCTCCACCTGCCCCCCACCCCTCCCGTCCCAAGCAGACAGAAACCAGATCCTGCCCCCCTGCACAATGAAATTTCAAATCAGGAACGCACGAGGCTTCGTCTAAAAGGTAACTGATGTCAGAGGAAGCCAATTCAATTTCCTCCTGGAGGACAAAGCCGATTTCAGACCTAATGATTGCATTTTTCTCTAACATACTAATTTCAGAGATGTTTCCCCAGGCGGACCCAGAGTCAGCCAGCCTTTCTGACATGTGGTCGGATCTGTCAGTGGTGCTGCTGCTTCCCTGCAGTGGTCCTGCAGACCGCAGCCATCAGAAATACATCCTGCTTTCTTAAAATGTTATGTTATTCCATTGGGCTACTCCACACTTAGCAATCTGACTTTATCAAGCAGCCCTGACATTAGCAGTTGCTAGTAGCAGCTTCAGCCGTTCTTAGAGTGCCAGCTCTCACCCCACCTGTTGGAAGGAGAGTGGCTGTGTCCCTTTCAGATGTTTTGATGAGAATGTGATGATTTTATAATCAGGTTAACTGATTCTTTTCTTCTTCTCTTCATTGAGGTGAAATTCACATAACATAAAATTAACCATTTTAAGTGGAATAATTCAGGGGCATTTAGTACATTCGTGATGTTATCTAAGCATCACCTTTATCTAGTTCCAGTACATTTTTGTCACCCCAGGAGAAGACCCCATACCCATTAAATAGTTGCTCTGCATTCCCCTCTCCCCCAGCCCCTGGACACCAACAGTCTGCTTCCTATCTCTTTGAATTTGCCTATTCTAGATGTTTCATAATAAAGGCATCATACTGGGACTTCCCTGGTGGTCCAGTGGTTAGGACTCCATGCTTCCACTGTTGAGGGTCTGGGTTCGATCCCTGGCAGAGGAACTAAGATCCCACAAGCTGCGCGCGTGGCCAAACAAAATAATAATCAAGAAAAGGAATCATACAGTATGTGACATTTTGTGTCTGACTTCTTTCCCTCAGCATGATGTTTTTGAGGTTCATCTACGTGGTAGCATGTGTCAGAATTTCATTCATCTTTATGGCTGAATAATATTCCACTCTATAGATAGACCACAGTTTATCTGTTCATCCATGGATGGACATTTGAGTTGTTTCTACTTTTTGGTTATTTTGAATCAAGCTGCTATGAATCTTTGTACACATATAATTGTTTGAGGAGTGAGTGATTCTTGAGACAGAGGGTCAGCGAGACCACTCTCTCCCCAAGGAAATGTTCCCATACTCCTTTCTTTTCCTGGTGGCTTCACACAGTTTTCTGCATTACTTCCATGCGTGGCCATTTAGTGGATTATTAGAGTTTTCTAAATAATAGTAATGCTATTAATCAGCCTCTAGAATAATCTCTGCTCATTGCCACCACCGTCCATGTTAATAAAATACTTCAGTGCTAGGGACTTCCCTGGCAGTCCAGTGGTTAAGACTTCGCCTTCCAACGTAGGGGGTGCGGGTTCGATCCCTGGTTGGGGAGCTAAGATCCCACATGCCTCAGGGCCAAAAAATCAAAACATACCACAGAAGCAATATTGTAACAAATTCAACAAAGACTTAAAAAAAATACGTCAGTGCTAGGAAGATGCTTGGAATCGTTATGGCGGTGTACGTAGCTTATTGTTAGACAGACGGGCTTAGGTTAAACTCCTGGCTCTGCCACTTACTAGCGAGGGAGCCTGAGGTGGACCACTGAACAGCCTCACCAAGGTGTTCATGGGTAACTGAAAAACGAGCATTAAAAATAACACCCACCTCCCCGCATTCTTGGGAAAGAGCAAATGAGGTGAGGAATATAAAATACTGAGGACAGTCCTTGGCACATGGCGAAAGCTCATCACATGGGGGTTACTTTTCTTATTATTTTGTAACAGTGCCAGGTTCAGTGGTGGGACCTAAGCGTGCTGAGTGCTATTCCGGGCTAGCTGTGAGATTTTGCACAAGTGGTCCTGTGGTCTAGGATTTAGGACTGATTATGGGATGATATGGTGACGTATTTGGAGATTCCATGAGATGTTCTGCGTCTTAAGAGATCAGCTGTCCATTTCTTTGGAGCAGTCTTTCCATATCACTGCACGGGAAGGAGATGAGAGAAGCCCAGTACGAGCTCTCTCGCTGTCTGTCCGTATCTTTCTGTGGTGTCCATCTGTCCATCTCGGTCTCTCCTGACTCTCTGGCTCCCTCTTTCAGACCCCCTGCTGAATCAGCCTAAACTTTCCCTGGCTCCACATTGCTTATATGTGACACCAATCTCTTCTAAACACAGGCAGAGTTCAAAATCTGTTACAGAAACACCCAGAAAGTCTGTATGTGGTTACCTCTGAATCGAGCCGAGTCAGGAATTTGGGCCTGTTTTTGTTTTAACTGTATCATTATTGGTGTTTGATCAGATACACACTGGCAAGGCAAAGCTCTGTGTGTCCAGGCAAAAGACTAAAAGAATCGGAAAAAGGTGAATTTCACATGTTTTGCATTTAGAACAGGTAGTTTCCCTAGCCTGCAAAGAAACTGAGCATTGAACTCATTGGCATGACAACACTTTGTAAGGTGGGGTAGATGGGAATGTGTCACTAAGGAAGATACTTGAGGCAGAACATATTGGTTTTCAACCCAACAGCCGTGTGCCTCTTCCATGCCCACTGCTCCCCCGCGCAGATGTGGGTAAATCCTGATCCGTTGATGCAAACATGTGGCTCCATCCCTTTTTCCTGTTTCTGGCTTAGACATGGACATGTGACCAGTTCTGGCCAATGAGGTCTGAGAAGTCTCCTGGCGGCTTCTGGGAAAGGATTCTTAGCTCCTATAAAGAGACACAAGGAGGAGATAGCCCCCTTTCCACTTCTGGATGTTGTGAGTGGACGTTTGCCTGGAGCTGTGGCAGCCACCTTCAGACCATGAGGGGTGCCATTGAGGATGACAGTAAGAAAGATAGGAAGAACCTGAGTCCTCGATGCCATCAGTGAGCTGTTGAATTAACCAGCCCTGGAACCACTCTACCTCTGGATGTCTTGTTAGGGGAGATGATCAATGTCTTCATCATTGAAACACTTTGTTTGGGCTTCCCATTGCTTCCAAAGAAGCACATGCCAACTGATTCAGTGACTGCAAATCATGTGGAATAGAAGTAACAGGTGGGACAACTGGTTGACCAGTTGTGTCTAGGTAAAATACCATACCAGTTAACCCATTGTCACCTGCCTCATCAACCTGTGCCTATAGAATGAGAAGTTCCACTGCCTTTTTATAGCCAGGTCACAAGCATGCATCTTCTCCAGCCTCCTTGAAGGAAATGAGCTTCTTCACAAGGACCCCACGGGGAGTTTCAAGAGGAGTTCCCCACAGAAACAGCAGAAAGGAAGAAGTCACTCAGTCTCTTCCTCAAACCTTCTCATCTGAATGCCACCTTCTCTGTTCAATGGGGGCAACATAAATACCTGCAGCATGAGATTGTTCTGGGGAACGAATGAGCTAATAATGATTGTTAAGTGCTGAGAACACTGCCTGGCACATAATAAGCAATCAGTAAGCATGGCTATTGTTATAATTAATTCTTCTTCTCTTTGACAGGCGATGTCTTAAGCAGGGAGGCATTTAGCTTACACATCACACAGTCAGTCTGTAATGTTTGAGGGATGTCTTCTAACAGGACTAGAGACCTTGACAAAGGAGGGGAAAAGGGTAACGGGACAGGGAGAAGAAAGAGGGAGAAGAGGTGGAGAGAGAGCAGGAGGGAAGGAGGGGAGGAAGAAAAAAGCAGCCAATGTCAAGGAGAGGGGGCAGGGGGTCCACAGGGACCATCATGCCCTGGCTAGCAAAGAACATTCCCAGGGGGGAGGGGGGCTGCATTCAGATGTGGTCATCACTGATCTTTACTTCCTGATCAATCAGCCCCTCACTGGGTTCTTGCCCTAGAGACAGCCGGATGTCCTCTAATTGGGAGCAGCTGAGACCCAACGTCTTTTGCAACATATATTGTTTCCAGGGCCTCCTTCTTCCTGTGGCTTCTGTTTTTCTTATTAAATGCTGCTTCTAAATTTGTAGCTGAAAAAAAAGACGGTGAGGTGGCCAGGGAAAGCATGTGTCCTCCCAGCCCTGTGCTTGCGCCCTGCAAAGGAGAGCAGTAGGTCTCTGCGTCCAGAGATGCTTTCTGGCCATGTAGTTTACAAATGGCCTGGCACAGGGAGCTGGGCCTTTCATCCAAGTGTCCAGATTAATGTTGCCTCTGAGTGTTTGAAGGAGCCATGAGGTCTGACTTACCCACAGCCCTTTCTTTCTGGCTGAACCCCCGTAAGTCTCTCTCTGTCGTTATATTTGGGGAACTTCTCAACAGGAAGAGAGAAGCCCGTTGTCAAAAATTCCGTGAATTGATGTCAGCTCAGCAGCCACGAGGAATATTGGGCCACATGAGGCATGTTCTGGGACCCCAACATCTATCCACCATTTCCTGAGCTGGAAAGTGAAGGGAACAGGAAGGAATTCACGTTCTCTGCCAAAGCTCAGAGGCTGCAATGAGGTAAAACGCACCAGCCACAACAGGGGAGACGGCCTAGAGGCTTGGATTTCCTGCTTGTGTCCTGGGAACACATCCCCTGAAAATCTAGAACCCCATGGGCAACCTAGGGTTAATGCTACAAGCCCCAGGTCAAGCATGTGGCTTTGGTGTGCCCTGGGGAGCTTGCAGCTGGTCTGTGAGGGTCATCCAATTCCCAGCAGTGGCTATGTCTCCACCCACATGGAGCTGTCACACTTAAATGTGAATTCTCTGTCCTTTCCAAGCTCAAGATCAAGGGCCTCCCCATCTCCCTCCCCCAACCTGTGGTTGGTCTAAGGTTAACCTCGGTATTGATGATAAGGCATCATTTGAATGACTCTGGGAAAACTGTGAGTCAGTGACATCTAGTTGCCTACCTAAATAGCCATTCTTTCCTTGTTCCTCAGACAGAGAGTCCGGATAATGTGCCCAACCACAAACTGCATTTCTTGGCTTCCCTTGTGGCTCAGTGTGCCCTTGTGACTGAGTTCTGACCAGTGGAAGTGAAAGTGTGGCATGACACTTCCAAAAAATCTTCTTCTTTTTTTTTTTTAAACATCTTTATTGGAGTATAATTGCTTTACAATGGTGTGTTCGTTTCTGCTTTATAACAAAGTGAATCAGCTATACATATACATATATCCCCATATCTCCTCCCTCTTGCATCTCCCTCCCACCCTCCTTATACCACCCCTCTAGGTGGTCACAAAGCACCAAGCTTATCTCCCTGTGCTACGTGGCTGCTTCCCACTAGCTATCTGTTTTACATTTGGTAGTGTATATATGTCCATGCCACTCTCTCACTTCTTCCCAGCTTACCCTTCCCCCTCTCTGTGTCCTCAAGTCCATTCTCTATGTCGGCGTCTTTATTCCTGTCCTGCCCCTAGGTTCTTCAGAACCATTTTTTTTTTTTTTTAGATTCCATATATTTGTGTTAGCATATGGTATTTGTTTTTCTCTTTCTGAGTTACTTCACTCTGTATGACAGACTCTAGGTCCATCCATCTCACTACAAATACCTCAGTTTCGTTTCTTTTTATGGCTGAGTAATATTCCAATGTATATATGTGCCACATCTTCTTTATCCATTCATCTGTCAATGGACACTTAGGTTGCTTCCATGTCCTGGCTATTGTAAATAGTGCTGCAGTGAACATTGTGGTACATGACTCTTTTTGAATTATGGTTTTCTCAGGGTATATGCCCAGTAGTGGGATTGCTGGGTCATATGGTAGTTCTATTTTTAGTTTTTTAAGGAACCTCCATACTGTTCTCCACAGTGGCTATATCAATTTACATTCCCACCAACAGTGCAAGAGGGTTCCCTTTTCTCCTCTCCAGCATTTATTGTTTGTAGATTTTTTGATGATGGCCATTCTGACCAGTGTGAGGTGATACCTCATTGTAGTTTTGATTTGCATTTCTCTAATGATTAGTGATGTTGAGCATCCTTTCATGTGTTTGTTGGCAATCTGTATATCTTCTTTGAAGAAATGTCTATTTAGATCTTCTGCCCATTTTTGGATTGGGTTGTTTGTTTTTTTGATATTGAGCTGCATGAGCTCTGCTTGTAAATTTTGGAGATTAATCCTTTGTCAGTTGCTTCAGTTGCAAATACTTTCTCCCATTCTGAGGGTTGTCTTTTCGTCTTGTTTGTGTTTTCCTTTGCTGTGCAAAAGCTTTTAAGTTTCATTAGGTCTCATTTGTTTATTTTTGTTTTTATTTCCATTTCTCTAGGAGGTGGGTCAAAAAGGATCTTGCTGTGATTTATGTCATAGATTGTTCTGCCTATGTTTTCCTCTAAGAGTTTGAGAGTGTCTGGCCTTACATTTAGTTCTTTAATCCATTTTTTTTTAAAATTTTATTTATTTATTTATTTATTTATGGCTGTGTTGGGTCTTCGTTTCTGTGCGAGGGTGTTCTCTAGGTGTGGCAAGCGGGGGCCACTCTTCATCGCGGTGCGCGGGCCTCTCACTATCGCGGCCTCTCTTGTTGCGGAGCACAGGCTCCAGACGCGCAGGCTCAGCAATTGTGGCTCACGGGCCCAGTAGCTCCGCGGCACACGGGATCCTCCCAGACCAGGGCCCAAACCTGTGTCCCCCGCATTGGCAGGCAGACTCACAACCACTGCGCCACCAGGGAAGCCCTTTAATCCATTTTGAGTTTATTTTTGTGTATGGTGTTAGGGAGTGTTCTAATTTCATACTTTTACATGTACCTGTCCAGTTTTCCCAGCACCACTTATTGAAGAGGCTGTCTTTTCTCCATTGTATATTCTTGCCTCCCTTATCAAAAATAAGGTGACCATATGTATGTGGGTTTATCTCTGGGCTTTCTATCCTGTTCCATTGATCTATATTTCTGTTTTTGTGCCAGTACCATACTGTCTTGATTACTATAGCTTTGTAGTATAGTCTGAAGTCAGGGAGCCTGATTCCTCCAGCTCCGTTTTTCTTTCTCAAGATTGCTTTGGCTATTCGGGGTCTTTTGTGTTTCCATACAAATTGTGAAATTTTTTGTTCTAGTTCTGTGAAAAATGCCATTGGTAGTTTAATAGGGATTGCATTGAATCTGTAGATTGCTTCGTGTGGTATAGTCACTTTCACAATGTTGATTCTTCCAGTACAAGAACTTGGTATATCTCTCCATCTGTTTGTATCATCTTTAATTTCTTTCATCAGTGTCTTACAGTTTTCTGCATACAGGTCTTTTGTCTGCTTAGGTAGGTTTATTCCTAGGTATTTTATTCTTTTTGTTGCAGTGGTAAATGGGAGTGTTTCCTTAATTTCTCTTTCAGATTTTTCATTAGTGTATAGGAATGCAAGAGATTTCTGTGCATTAGTTTTGTATCCTGCTACTTTACCAAATTCATTGATTAGCTCTAGTAGCTTTGTGGTAGCATCTTTAGGATTCTCTATGTATAATATCATGTGATCTGCAATAGTGACAGCTTTACTTCTTCTTTTCCGATTTGGATTCCTTTTATTTATTTTGCTTCTCTGATTGCTGTGGCTAAAAATTCCAAAACTATGTTGAATAATAGTGGTGAGAGTGGACAACCTTGTCTTGTTCCTGATCTTAAAGGAAATGGTTTCAGTTTTTCACCATTGAGAACGATGTTGGCTGTGGGTTTGTCATATATGGCCTTTATTATGTTGAGGTAAGTTCCCTCTATGCCTACTTTCTGGAGGGTTTTTTATCATAAATGGGTGTTGAATTTTGTTGAAAGCTTTTTCTGCATCTGTTGAGATGATCATATGGTTTTTCTCCTTCAGTTTGTTAATATGGTGTATCACATTGATTGATTTGTATATATTGAAGAATCCTTGCATTCCTGGCATAAACCCCACTTGATCGTGGTGTATGATCCTTTTAATGTGCTGTTGGATTCTGTTTGCTAGTATTTTGTTGAGGATTTTTGCATCTATGTTCATCAGTGATATTGGCCTGTAGTTTTCTTTCTCTGTGACATCTTTGTCTGGTTTTGGTATCAGGGTGATGGTGGCCTCGTAGAATGAGTTTGGGAGTGTTCCTCCCTCTGCTATATTTTGGAAGAGTTTGAGAAGGATAGGTGTTAGCTCTTCTCTAAATGTTTGATAGAATTCGCCTGTGAAGCCATCTGGTTCTGGGCTTTTGTTTGTTGGAAGATTTTTAATCACAGTCTCAATTTCAGTGCTTGTGATTGGTCTGTTTATATTTTCTATTTCTTCCTGGTTCAGTCTCGGAAGGTTGTGCATTTCTAAGAATTTGTCCATTTCTTCCAGGTTGTCCATTTTATTGGCATAGAGTTGCTTGTAGTAATCTCTCATGATCCTTTGTATTTCTGCAGTATCAGTTTTTATTCCTCCATTTTCATTTCTAATTCTACTGATTTGAGTCTTCTCCCTTTTTTTCTTGATGAGTCTGGCTAATTTTGTTTATCTTCTCAAAGAACCAGCTTTTAGTTTTATTGATCTTTGCTATTGTTTCCTTCATTTCTTTTTCATTTATTTCTGATCTGATCTTTATGATTTCTTTCCTTCTGCTAACTTTGGTTATTTTTTATTCTCCAAGAAGTCTTCTTAAAGAGAGCTGACTCAGCTGGGAGGATAGCCCTTTTTGGTTTTTCGTTCTTCTTATTTCCTGGAAGGTAGTCTTGATGGCTGGAGCTCCAGCAGCCATCTTGGACCATGAGATGACCTTGAGGATGGAAGCTACAGGCTGGGAGAATGAAACAGAAATATAGAAAGAGCCTGAGTCTCTGTTGGCATCATGGAGCCATCATGCCAGCCTTTGGCTGCCTATTAACAGGCTTCTTTTAAGTGACGAAGAAATAAACTTGTATCCTGTTCAGTCCACTGATAGTTTAGATTGTCTGTTATTTGCAGCCAAAAGTATTCCTAATTGATATACCTATCAATTTCCTCTCTCTTATCCAGTTGCCACTGTGCATGGAATTCACCTACCAGAGATGCATCCGTTTGTGTTAAGCTTGCCATTTATGGGCACATCAACTCATATTAAAGTAGAAGCAGGGGGACCGATGAAGTTCATCTTTGAACCTTCTGAGTTTGGGTCTCTCCTTCCAGGCTTTGGTCTCTTCCCTCTCCCCCAGCTTTGGTTTGCTTTTAGTTTGCTGTCAAGTAATTTTCCCCCGGCTGATAAGTCATTACATCTTATGGGATATTTGGTTTCAATCAATTTGTCATTCCCTACTAAGTCACTCCTATTAGTGACAAACTTGTCATTATAGCTCCAATCTTGAAAAAAAATTCTTCTTTGGTTCAACATCCCTCTACAACGATTGCCTCATTTCTCTGCTCCTCTTTATAGCAAAAATTCCAGAAAGATTCATCTGTACCAGGGCTGTCTAGCTGGATAACTCCAAGAAGCAGCATTCACATCATGGCCTATATTAAGGGCACCTCTGACTTGTGCAGTGCGCAACTTGCAGATCTGCACATCGGAGTTTTGGACTATACTCACTGCTTCCACTGCCTTAACTACCAGGCTCTTTTGAACCTAATCTAATCAGACATTTGCTTCCACTACTCTAGATAAACAGCTCTTGTCAAGGTTCCCAGTGACAACCATCTTACCAAATCCAAAGGTAAATTCTCAGTCCTCACCTTACCTGATTTAGCAGCAAGCAGTGTTTGTCAATCACACCTCCTTCTTAAAACTCTTCCTTTCCCTGGCTTCTGGGACTCCATTCTCTTGGTTTTCTTCCTACTGCACTAGTTATGACTTTTCAGCCTCCTTGTCTTCCCCAAACACGACTGTTTTGTTTATTGCTAAATTCTCAGCACACAGAATAGTGCCTGGCACACAGCAAGCCTTTGATCAACATGGCAGGCATTGAATGAATGAATGCGTAGGGGATTGTATCTAAAGGAGTTAATGTCAAATAGTGGAATTTCAGGCACTGTGAGAGGAGTGCTGATATTTGGGGGGCAGGATAGTTATTTCTGCTAACTTCTAAAACATTATAGAGGTGGGAAGCCACAGGAAGTTACTTTTTTTTCTTTGCATAGAATAATAGGTCAGTTCTTGTGTCTTAGGTGCTGCGTTGAAAACACAGGAGATACATTATTCACAATAGCCTGGCTATGGAAACAACCTAAATGTCCATCAAGGGATGAATGGATAAATATAGAGAAGATGTGGTGTATATACGCAATGGAATATTATTCAGACATGAGAAAAAAGGAAATCCTGTTGTTTGCGACATCATGAATGGACCTTGAGGGCATTACGCTGAGTGAGATAAGTCAGACACAGACACAAATGCTGTATGATCTCACTTATATGTGGAATTGAAAAAAGGTGAACTCTATGAGTTTTATGAAACAGAGGGTAGAATGGTGGTTACCAGGGGCTGGGGGGTTGGGGGAATTGGGGAGATGTTGGCCAAAGGGTACAAATTCCCACTTATAAGACAAATAAGTTCTGGGAATCTTACATACAGCATGGTGATTATAGTTAAAAAGATTGTGTCATATACTTGAAGTTGCTAAGACAGTAGATCTTAAAGGTTCTCACCATGAAAAAGAAATGGTGGGAATTCCCTGGTGGTACAGTGGTTAGGACTCTGCATTTTCACTGCCGAGGGCCTGGGTTTGATCCCTGGTCAGGGAACTAAGATCCCACAAGCCGTGTGGGACGGCCAAGAAAAAAAAAAAAAAAAGAAATGGTAATTATGGGATGGGATGGAGGTGCTGGTTAATGCAAGTGTATCAAATCAACACATTGTACCCTTGCATTACATTGGGCTCACCCAGATAATCTTCTTATCTCAAGATCCTTAACTTAATCACACCTGCAAAGTCCCTTTTGCCACATAAGGTCCATGCACATTGCCATTTACAGGTTTCAGGATTAGGATGTGGACATCTTTGGGGCCATTACATGTCTGCCACACTTCCTGATCCTGAATCTTTACTCCAGTGTCACTTTCTCAGTGGGGCTTGTCCTGACCAGCCAGACCCCCTGCTCTACCTTTTCTTCTAGCAAAGTATGTAATTGACTACTACCTTATGTATATTGGTATATTGCCTCTTTCCCCCAATAGAATGTCAGCTCCAGAAGGGCAGGGATCTTGGTCATTTTCTTCACTGCTGCCTCTCCAGCACCCGGCATATAGAAAGTGCTCAATAAATATTGGTTAAATAAATGATAGAAAATAAATAACAAGGGTGTGGAGAAAAGGGAAACCTCCTATACTGTTGGTGGGAATGTAAATTGATACAGCCACTGTGGAGAACAGTATGGAGGTTTCTTAAAAAACTAAAAATAGGGCTTCCCTGGTGGTGCAGTGGTTGAGACTCTGCCTGCCAATGCAGGGGACATAGGTTCGAGCCCTGGTCCGGGAAGATCCCACGTGCTGTGGAGCAGCTAAGCCTGTGCGCCACAACTACTGAGCCTGTGCTCTAGAGCCCGCGAACCACAACTACTGAAGCTCGTGTGCCACAACTACTGAAGCCCGTGCACCTAGAGCCCGTGCTCCGCCACAAGAGAAGCCACCACAATGAGAAGCACGCGCACCGCAATGAAGAGTAGTTCCCGCTCGCCATAACTAGAGAAAAGCCTGCGCGCAGCAACGAAGACCCAATGCAGCCAAAAATAAATAAATAAATAAATTCATTAAAAAAAAAAAAGTACAAATAGAACTACCATATGACCCAGCAATCCCACTCCTGGGCATATACCCAGAGAAAACCATAATCCAATAAGACACATGCACCCTAATGTTCATTGCAGCACTCACTATTTACAAGAGCCAGGTCATGGAAGCAACCTAAATGCCCATCAACAGACGAATGGATAAAGAAGATGTGGTACATATATACGATGGAATACTACTCAGCCATAAAAAGGAATGAAATTGTGCCATTTGCAGAGATGTGGATGGACCTAGAGACTGTCATACAGAGTGAAGTAAGTCAGAGAAAAAACAAATATCATGTATTAATGCATATATGTGGAATCTAGAAAAACGGTACAGATGAACCTATTTGCAAAGCAGAAATAGAGACACAGTCGTAGAGAACAAACATATGGACACCAAGGGGGGAAAGGGGATGGGATGAATTGGGAGATTGGGACTGACATATATACACTACTATGTATAAAATAGGTAAGTAATGAGAACCTACTGTATAGCACAGGGAACTCTACTCAGTGCTCTGTGGTGACCTAAATGGGAGGGAAATCCAAAAAAAGAGGGGATATATGTATACATATAGCTGATTCACTTCACCTGTACAGCAGAAACTAGCACAACGTTGTAAAGCAACTATACCCCAATTAAAAAAAAAAAAAAAAAGAAAAAACAGCCAACCCTCTTTAACCTCAATACGAGCCCCACAAATGGAAATTGCTCATAACCATTAAACTCGGTCACGGGACTGACGCAGTTGACCAGCCCTTTTAGCCCTGTGTTGGGAGACTGAGAACCTCACCCAGGGGGGTCCCAGGCTGCCACTGAGGCACAGAGGGGTCGCAGTAGCGCAGCTGACGGAGGCTCGGAGGAGCTGAACGAGGGCGCTCTTTATTGAAACAGACTATGAGAGTGATTATTTAGTGTTTCCCACGAGCACGCCAGCTCAGTCCCCCGACGGATGATTCCAGAACCCCACAGGCTTGTGCCACTCTGGGATGCACGCTAGCCTTGGGAGCAGTAGCCTGGGTGGCCCCGCGCAGCTGGCCTGGGGTTCCTGGCTTTCTCTGGTTCTGCTCTTTCTAACCTCCAGCTTGTGGCTTGGGACCTTTTTCCACTTTTCCAACGATAGTACCAGGAAATTCCTTGTACTCCGGTGATGATGTGCTGCTTTCGTTCAGGAGGCAACCGTCCCCACTTCTGCCGTCTCTGGAGCACTTGGCTATCTTTTAAGATGGAATCTGTTTTATTAGTCTTAACCTTGTGCAGTGGTTTCTTCCAGCCCAGCGCTAGACTGTCAGGGAATCCTACAAAGGTTTGGTGGAACTTCTAGGGAAAGTGCCTGCTGCTGATAGAATAATGCAGTGCCTTGGCCAATTGGATTCCCAGAAATGCACCCTCTGACAGTGCTTCCCAGCCACTGAAGAGCGGGCGCTGGGGGCTCAGCCTGCAGCTGAAGCTGGAAAAAGAGAAGAGGAAAAACGGGAGGGAGTAAGGTGGGTTCAGGGGTTCCTTTTCTGCATGGTTCCAGGAAGCTAGGTTTGGGTGTATCTGAATGATGTGGTTCATGTTCAAATCAGGAAAAAACCCAAAAAACAAGCACCCACAGTGGAAAAGCACTAGAAAGAAACAGTGAACTCTTCTAATGAGAAACCCACAAACACCCTGAGAATCCATTTCACCCTCCCCAAGCCCTGGTTCATCATTTTGCTGGCTTTCAAATTCTGGGAGTGGTGAAAACCGTCACAGGATTGGGAGGTAGGATACCCAGGTCCTCACTCAACTCTGCTTCAAAGAGGAACCGTGTGATGTTGAGGAAATCACTTACCCTTTCTGGAATCTCATTTCCCTCATCCGTACAATTAAGGGCAAGTAGTCATTCCAGCTTCTGAGGATATGGGGAAACTCAAATGAGATAATATGCAGTATTATTATATCATCATCACAATTGATGTGATTCCAGTTTCGGAGATGGGGAAATGGGGCTGGCTGGGGAGAGAGCCTCAGAACTTGGTATCCTGGGTCTTCATTCTAACTTCCAGAAGTCTTGCTGCTTTCTTCTTTTAAAGTGTCTCATCTAAGTTAAATTTAATTTAATACATTTAGGCAGTTGTTTAAAATTTGGAAAAGATTCACCAACATAGCAGAACTTTCATACCTAAATCAAATAATATCTACTTTATAAAAGTTTAATTTCTCCAGGAGCACAACCTCTAACTTAGGGAGGTTCATGTCTTTATAAAGATGCAGTCATTACTTACCAATTTGGATATTAAAAAAGAATTCTTAACTAGGGAGATGTTTAAAATAACGATTGCGGGGTGTTAAAATACAGAGCTGGTACGTTTTTTTCAATGGAGGAGGCAACCCTGTGGCTGGGGGAAAGCAATGTTTTACCACTGAGCGATCCAACTGGAATCTGACCCCCCATCGCTCCCCGCATCCCAAATCCATGCCCTTCATCATGTGCCTTTGGAGTCCCTCTTATAAAGGCCGTGTTTATCATTTGGAGCTTTCTGCTCTTGGGTAAGACACTTACCTACTTTGGGATGTCTTCCCATCCATGCAGTGAGGACAATAAAACCAACCCATAGCAGTGTTGTGAAGATTAGAAACAATATACATAAGTGCCCAATATGGTCCCTGTGTGGCAGCCAGCCCCTAGTATAGCCCTGATGATCCTGGCCTCCTGGTGTTCCCCTCTCACCCCGAATTGGGCTGGGCTGTGTAACCAATGCAGAAATGTCGGTGTGTGACTTCCAAAGCTAGTTCACAGAAGACATTGCAGCTTCCGTCTTGTTCTCTCTTGGATCATTTTCTCTGGGAAAACCAGCTGCCATGTCAGGAGGACACACAAGCAGCCCTTTGGGCAGGTCTACATGGGGAGGAGCTGAGGCCTCCTGCCAACAGCCAGCACTATTTTGCCAGTCACATGAATGAGCCAACTCGAAAATGGACCCTCCAGCCCCAGTCAGGCCTTCAGATGACCACAGCCCTGGCCAACATCTTGACTGCAGTCACACGAGAGACCCTGAGCTAAGTCACTCCCAAATTCCTGACCCTCCCAAACTGGGTGAGACAATAAGTATTGATTGTTATTCTAAGTTACTAAGTTATGGGGTAATTTGTTACACAGCAATAGGCACGTGGTATCATAAATTTATGTTTATATAATAAATGAGTGGTAATACTAAGTGTTTACTGAGTTTCCATTATGTGCCTCACATTCAATTTGAGGTTCTAGAAATGAATATACATCATCCCTTCCCTTAAGACGTGTTTAGATCAGCTAGGGAAACATTAATGGGCTACAGGGTGGCCACAGGTACCATAGGTACTGAAACCTGCCCCCTGGAACTATTGTTGAAGGAGAGTCCTCTGAAAATCCCAAATACAGGAACTATAATACCTGAATTGATTTTAATGTTTTTATGCGATGGCAGTGTGTCTGCTTTTCTTACAGAAGAAAATTAAGAACAGAATTTCCTTTTATTAAGCAAATGCTGAAATCCTGCAATCTGACCAGCACAACATCTACCCGCAGTACCTGCTTGGGGGCGATCGGTAGAGCTAATGAGGCTGATTTAAAGGATGCCCCTGAGTTTGAATTATAAATGAGAGATGTGCTTAGGCATGTGTGCGGGTATAACCTCTGTCACCACCAGGTGGCGCCCTGGAGGTCTTGGCTTCCTCTTGGGGCTGTTGCCATCGTGAGTGGCTCTCTGGGTGTGGATTTGGTTGGGTTAGCTTTTTTTTTTTTTTTTTTTTTCTATTTGGCCATGCCGAGCGGCTTGCGGGATCCTAGTTCCCCGACCAGGGATTGAACCTGGGCCCTCGGCAGTGAAAGCATGGAGTCCTAACCACTGGACCACCAGGGAAGTCCCATGGGTTCGGTTAGCTTTGGGGGGGGGGAGTCTCCAGACTCAGTTTCCCTGGAGTTGGTTTTGCTGGCTTCTGGAGGTTCTACTTCCAGAGGTTTCAATAATAATAACAACAACACAGTGAGAAGACAGCCCTTTGTAGACCAGACACTAATATACATAACACCTACTATATATTATGTAATATATATAATATAGTACAGTTGACCCTTGAACAAAATGGGTTTGAACTGCATGGATTTCTTTCAATGGTAAATACCGAGGAGCAGTGGATATGAAGGCCAAATATAAGTTACATGCGAATTTTTTTTTTTTTAATTTATTTATTTATTTATTTATGGCTGTGTTGGGTCTTCGTTTCTGTGCGAGGGCTTTCTCCAGTTGCGGCAAGCGGGGGCCACTCTTCATCGCGGTGCGCGGGCCTCTCACTATCGCGGCCTCTCTTGTTGCGGAGCACAAGCTCCAGACGCGCAGGCTCAGTAATTGTGGCTCACGGGCCTAGTTGCTCCGCGGCATGTGGGATCTTCCCAGACCAGGGCTCGAACCCATGTCCCCTGCATTGGCAGGCAGATTCTCAACCACTGCGCCACCAGGGAAGCCCACATGCGAATTTTTGACTGCGTGGAGGATCCGGTGCCCCTAACCTCTGCGTTATTCAATTTATATGATATATAATATTTAGCATAATGTACTATATAATTATATATAGTAGGTATACTATATAAAATTTTATATATGCTGTATAAAGTATGTAATATATAATATGTGCAATATGTAATTTCTGAATCATATGGAATTTTTATTATATTCAGTTTTTTTCACATAATATTAATTTATTAAGGCTTTTTGTGTCCTTAAATATTCTTTGGAAACTTGATTTTAATTGCTATATAATATTCAAGCACATGGATATACCACATCTTATTTATCTACTCTTCTTTTTTTGGGTTTTGAATTATTTCTCCCTTTTTAACATTACTATGTTGCAGTATAAGTCACCTACGTGAACCTTTGCTTACATCTCTGATTATTTCCTGAGACTACATTTCTAGAAGTGGAATTACTGGACCAAAGGGTGAGAACACTTTTAGGGCTTCTGCTGTTATCAGGTTTTTTCTAGTGGAGAGGCCAAATTTATAACCCCACCAGTATGAGTACCCATTTTTCTGCATCCTCACTAACACTGGTTTTCTAAAAATTATTATTTAAAAATTTTTTTCTCAGTTTGGTAAGCTTTTTAAAAATGTTGTTTTACTTGTATGTCTTTGTATATCTTTAGTTACACAGGCAAACATTTTTTCATTCACCTATTAAGCATGTGCCTCTACGAAGGTCTTTTGTTCTCTGTTAGGGTGATTACCTGTTTTCTTGTTTGTTTTTAAGAACTTTTTATATATGAAAGCTATTGATCATTGATCCATCAGCAGTGTTGCAAATATTCTTCCTCAGTGTGTTTGCTTTTAAATTTTATTTGTGACACACTCTGATGTTCAGAGGTTTTGCTTTAATGTAGTCAGATCTATCAATCTCAGATTTCTTTCATTGTTTGGTGCTTATTCTTTTGCATTTACTTCTTTCATGCATCTGGATTTTATTTTGGTTTATGATGTTGAGGAGTCAACATTATTTTTTCCCCAAATAACTAACCAATTGTCCCAGCACTAGTGACTAATTCCTTCTATCTGTATTGATTTGCAATGCTACATTTATGGTATATTAAACTTTTATACGAGCTAGATCCTAGTACATATAAAATAAACAGTTTTTGTACTGTTTATTCCTCTGGAGAGATGTTTTTAATATACAGAGTGGTCCATGCCATTTTGCTTCCACGACACTCCCAGCTCACCTCCGTCAAGATGAAATCCAGACTGCCTGGGGCCCTCCCCTCATCCACTAGCCTCCCCTGCTCTGTAGCTCTGTCCTCCCAGGGGGGCCCAGTGACTCCATGATCCACCCACTTCATCAGACCGGGTCCTTTTTCCTCCCGCACCCCTGGACCCCACATCCAACCCCTCCAGTCTCCACTCCACCATCCTTGGTGCGGCCACCGGGCTTCTGCCCTGGAAATGGCAGCATCCCCAACCCCCCTTCTACCTCCCTCCAGTCCGTCCTCCACAGGCAGCCACATCCATCTTTTTATAAACAAGCATCATATGTGTGCTTCCGCCTAAATGCTTTCCTTGAACAGAGCCTGGCAACAGTGAGTCCCCACAGGAGAAAGCACGTGGCCCCAGGCAGTGCCCTGCCCACACCACCATGATCAGTGAACATTCGTGAATGCACGCTGGTGGGACCTGTGTGGCAGGACCTGAGTTTGCTCCAGGGTGCCAGCTGTTCAAACACCCCTGCCCCATGCTCAGGAGTCTTCCCCTCCTGGAAACGCCCCCTCCTCTCTTCCTGAACACACACTCACCCTTCCGGACTCAGCCCTGGCTCTCACCTCTCCAGAGGCTTTCCTGGGGTAACCTGTGTCCGCCCTGTGCCCCTGGGGCCCGTGTGAGCTTTGGTTCACTGCTCTTACACGTTGGTGTAAGCCCCCGAGAGAGAGGCCTGTGTTTTCCCAGCCATAGAGAGGAGTGTCCTGGCATGAACCCCAGCTCCACTATCTATGGCTGGGTGACCCAGGGCAGGTTATTCAACCTCTCTGTGCCTCAGTCTTTAAAAGGACAGGGATAACAGTAATTACCTTGAGGGGTTGTTGTGAGGATTAAATGAATTAATACCTGCAAAAGGCTTCAGACACTGCCTGGGATTGCTAAGTGCCGTGTACACTTGGGGTATTCTTCTCTTTTTTTTTTTTTTATCAATTTTCTTCTTCTCACATCTTCAGGGCAGGTGTATGTATGTAGGTGTTAAATAAGGGGAAAAAGGAGGGCAGAGGAGGAACAGGGGGACAGGAGGGAGGCAGGAGGGGTGGGGGGTGTTGGCCTTCCCTGACCACCCCCCGAGGCTGCCCCTGTGTCTCCTCCCCTGGCTGGTCACCCTTGACGCCCTGTACTATTAACTCCTGCATCTCATTCCCTTGTGGGAGACGTCGTCCTCCCCGTGTCCTCAGCCTGGCTGCCATGGGCACTCCATAATGTCTGCTGCATCGAAACGAAGCCAAGAACGGAGGGACCACGCGTCCAGTGGGGGATGCTCCCTGCTGGGGACGCGCAGTTTGGGCCCACTGTCTAGGATGGGCGGCCCGGAGAGCACAGGACAATACCAGCAAACACGTTTAAGCTCTCGAGGTGTGCCACGCCCTGGGTTAGTCCCTCACCTGCTTTATCTCATCCAATCCTCACGACAACCCCAAGAGGTGGTTATAGGCACAATCCCATTATACAGATGAGGCAACTGAGGCACAGAGAGGTTGAGTAACTTGCCCAAAACACACAGCTAGCATGTGTCAGAGCTGATATGCTGAAACTCTTCCTTTCCAAACAATGCAGGACACCTCAGTCGTGTAGACCTACCAAGGCAGAAAGAGAGCTGCCCCCCTATCCAGGGCGTCAGGATTTTCCTCCGAGGTGGGCTTTGAAGCCAGTGCAGCCTGAAGCTTTGAGGGCCTCTTGCCAATGCCTTGTGGCTGTGTGGAGATCATAATAGTACTTGGGGTCCATTCTCAATAAATGCTCCATAGTATTTATACTATATAATAGCGACTATACATTGGCTACTATTGGCATGATTTTTATGAGATTAAATGTTCTCTGGAGAGACCTTTCACTCACAGAAGACACTCTGAGATGATCATTTTGTCTTTACAAGTAAAATGAACCTCTGGTGATGTTCTTTCCAGAGAGAAACCCCTAGCTCCAGCCTTCAAATGCCTCTTCTCAGCTAGTTCCTAGGTGAAAGCATTGTTTTCTTTCCTTTGCACTTTGCAAATGAGCGATATCCCTTCCCTTGCTGCCTAATTCATGCCCCGTTTCAAATTGCCTGGGTTCCACATTCCAAGCTGTGTTTCCTGATACTCATTTCACCCAACGGGGTCTGTCTAGACCCCAGGATTACTGAGAATGAAGAGACAACCCTGAATTTTTTTTCACCTCCCTCTGAAAACCCCACAGTCTTCCTACGTGCTTTTGTGGTCCATTCAATTCTGGCTCCCTCCCGTATATTGAGGGAGAACTTACTAAAGAAAAATCATTGGGTTTTTTTGTTTTGGGGTTTTTTGGGGGGTTGTTGTTCCATTCTCAGAAAGCATTTGAAATCCACTCTGAATCTCAAGTGTGTTTTGAGTTGTGTTCAACTTTTAACGTTCTGTGAAAACTTGGATTTAATTAGTTTCTCTTGCATTCTGAAATCGTGTGATACTTTTATTTTTTGTTTCCTGGACCGAAGCCTTGCCACATTCGTGGAAAAACTGAAGGGGGGGAAGGTTTTCTCGTAAGAATTTAATGTGAAATGGATTGAAATTGTTGCTTGAGGAGAAATGACTGATTTCTGGCCTCCAGGCTGGGCCTGCAGGGCAGGGTGCTATGTCTCCACCAGCAAGCTGCTTGTGAATTAGACTGGAAACATTTAGACCCCAAAGTGAGACTTGTCATGTGGTCTGAGGTAGCCGACACTGGCGATCCTTGATGAGCCCAGGTGGCTCAGGAAGAAAGCATCACCTGGTTCAGACACCCCTGGGTTCAAATCCCACCCCTATTGCTTACTAGCTGTGTGACTTTGGGCCAGTTACTTATCCTCTCTGATCTTCGGAGTTCTAATTTGTAGAAAATGAAAATAGGTGGGAAAGTGCTTATTGGTGCTCTTAGGACACGGGAGGTGAGCAGCGAGTGCTAGTTTCTCTCCGTCCTGTTGGGAGGTATCTCCCTTACTCAGTAGAGTCTTACCAGAATTGAGCCATGGTGGTCTGGGAAAGTGAGTCCTGTTAGAAATACTGGGAATGTAGGTTTCTGTCCTGGCTTTAATGCTAAATGGTTACATATTCTTTGATGAGCCATTAACCTCTCTAGGCTTCAGTTTTCCCATCTGTAAAATGAGAACAATACTGTCATTCTGACTGTCTTATTCAGCTCAGGCTGCTATAACAAAATACCACAGAGTGGGTGATTTAAACAATAGACATTTGTCTCTCACAGTTCCGGAGGCTGTAAGTTCAAAATCAAGGTGCTGGCAGATTCTGTGTCTGGTGAGGACCTGTTTCTTGGCTTGTAGACAGTTGCTTTCTTGCTGTGTGCTCATATGGCCTGCACTTGGGGGCCTGGGGAAGAAAGAGGAAGACAGAGGAAGTAAGAGGGAGAAAGAGGGAGAGAAATTTCTCTCTTTCTCTTTTTATAAGGCCACTAATCCCATCATGAGGGCCCCACCCTCATCCAACCCTAATCATCTCCCGAAGGCCCCACCTCCAAATACCATCACATTGGGAGTTAGGACTTTAACATACAATTTCTGGGGGAACACAAACATTCAACCCGTTATACTCACTTTATAAGGGGCTACAAGAAAATAAGGCAATGACTTTTGGAAAATAAAGTATGATAGAAAACCCACTGTTGAAGGCAAAGAAAAGTATCAGTTTCCTAAAGTGTTCTGGATACCCACACATTATAAATTTTCTAAAGGCACTCATTTTTGCTGGAATGGAAATGAAATATGTTGCTCTTGATTATCAACCCAAATATCCATCATCCGTCCATTGGTGATGCACGCCCATCAAGCAGCCTGGGGTGTGTGCCAGCTACTCGGGGAGCATGAAGACCCACACCATCCATGCCCCCAGCCTCAGCCTCTGCAGCCAGGCTCCCTTCTGCAGAGACACATGTTCCCCAGGGAGTCCTGGGCTGGGAGCCTGACTAAGGAGGAGAGAAGGTGGCTAGTCGGCTGGTTCAGAGGTGGTTCCTCACCTCACCTGGTTCCAGAGGAGCGTGTACCAGAGTGACCAGCTCCAACGGGAAGATCTATTACTGGAGGTTACTGGGTGGACCCGCCCTGACTGCACGGCCCTGGAGAATCCTCCAACAGAGAACGAGAACGGGGAAGAGGGGACAAACCCAACCCAGTGATGGGGCCAGCCTGAGCCAAGATGGTGCTGGCTGGGGAGGGCGCCACCAAGGAGTACGGAACAAACGAGAAGCTTGCAGCTGCCACCAAGCTGTTGTGGGTGTGAGCACGCTGTCCTTCTGGTGACACACCCTTGGGATCCTGTGCATATGGATTATGGATGTCCTGAGGGGTGCAGTTTGGGGCTTCTGTTTGAGATTTTTTTTTTTTTTTTAATGGAACAAAAAATACCACTAGCTTTGCCTGCAGAACCATCAGAAGTTGGTTATGCTGACAGGAACGGGATCCCAGAATAGGAACCAGCTGGAGATTCATATGGAGAAAAACAAAGGTCCCGGTGATTTTTCTTTTTTTTCTCCTAGCATGCTAGCAAAACAAACAAACAAACAAACAAACAAAAGGGGAAAAACGCATCAGTGCACTATTGAGAAACAAAAGCTAAAAAGCATGTAGAGTCAAAGGGACCAGCTTTGCCTTCCTCACTCCTGAGGAATTAGAAAGAGTTGCAACAGTCCTGACAACTAGGAATATGGACTCCTGCCTGGCAAACCCAAGGGCAAAAGCATCAATGGCACCATCAAATGGCAAAATGGCAGGGCTGAGCAGAAAGGCAGTAAGTGGGTCCCACTGTGGCGTGGTCATCTCAGTGACTTAGGGCTATTTCTGACCACGGAGAGGGTAGCTACCCCCAGCTGCACAGAGGTTGTATTCTGGAGGTTACCGTAGACATTTTGCACCTCATTCCTCCATTAGAACCTCTCTTTCATGCCCAATCCAGCACTCGAATTCCCAGCAGTGAACCTGGCTCGAGGCAGAAGTGGGCGGGTGGGTGGTGGTCATCACTTCTGGGATGTCAAGTGAGAAGAAAGGAATGGCGAAGACAGGAATAGTGGTGAGAGTGCTACCCTTGGGGGCTTGTAGATTTTTATGCACTCTGTCTCGCATTGGAAGGACTTCAGATTGTTTCAAATTATCTGCGAATAAATTTCCCTCTGGATCGTCAGACAACCAGGCGGCAGAAATGGAAGATGCCTCCTCAGCTAGCACAGCCCCTCCAGGAAAATCGCTGCCAGACGTGGGGAACTTGGCTCCAGGTTGGGTCTTAACAGCCAAGGCTCGGGCTTATGGATCTGAAATGAAGGTTCTAATAGCAACTACCCAGGTGAACTGGGAGGGGGATGAAAAAGCCAGCACCCACCAAATGCCAGACCTGAGCAGACATTTGATCCAAGGAAAGCACCAGAAAAGAAATCCTATATTTGATGAAACCATCCTGCAATGGGAAAGATGGGGAAATTTACCCCCAAGAAGAAAAACACACTTTTGAAAAAGATTTTCTGCAGGAAACAGAAGTGAATTGTAGAAAGCCTCTATCTTGGCTTCGCCATAAGTTGAGGAACTGAGATTTTAAAATGAGGTGAACGTGAGATGACAGGGCACTGGATTGTGATGAAGGGGGGCAGGCAGAGATGAGGCAGAAGCAGTAAAGGATCTGGGTGTGTCTAGAAAGATCACGAGGGAACTAACAAGACACCCAAAGAATGGACATTGACACCGGAAGCAGCAGGAAACAGTAGAAAATTGAATCAGTGATGCTCAGGAAAATGGGGGAATCTCATGGTTATTGGCCAAGATCCATACTCCCATCTCCTCCACACAAACAGAACCTTTATTACTTTATCTTCCTGGAGCCCTGTGCACTTCTGGGGGGCAGGCACCGGCCCCTCTGAGACCCAGGAGGTGAATCTTTGTTGATCTACGCCAACCACGGGGGTGTCGTTCCCCTTCGTCAATGATTGTCTTAAGCCTGGTCGTGGGTGCCCAGCTGGCCAGTGACTCATGAGGTGGTCTCTGCGGGGGATGGTGGAGAGGGATGTGAATTAGGAGACCACAAATGTTCCGATTGTTTAAGTCACTGGTAGGGGGAGTTTCTGCTCCCTGTCGCTAAAAACACCCATCTAGGATAAGTTCAAGGAGCTTCCCTAAGTGCAGGAGGAAAGAACACACGCAGAGGAGGTGATAGGATATGAATGACAGAAAAGTGAGTCAGGTGATGAGTGATGGATGGTCCTGAGGAAGAAACCAGAGCAAAACCCAGAAAGGCCCAATAGAAGCTGAGAAAAGATCCCGGGTTGAAGATGACGTCAACGTCTCGGACAGATCCACAAGAGGAAGACAGTGACACACTGGGAAAAGGACAAAGGACACGGGCAGACGCCACAGAAAAGTGCTGTTCAGATGGCCCATGCACTTGTGAAAAGATTCCCGGCTGCCCTCAGAGTAAGAGAAAGGCAAATTGGAACCAAGACTGTGACGTCATTTCCACACCATCAGTTTGGCAGAGACTGGAAGTGAGAAAGCATCCTGTCGGCAGGGTGGGTGGCAGGGGTGCTCCGACACCGCTGGCGGGAGAGTCAGGGACTTCAACCACACGTGGGGGGCAGTTTGTTAACATTTGTCAACATGATGAATGCACACATCCCTCCTAGGAATTTATCCCACAGAGACATGCACCAGCAGAAAATGAGGATGGATAAGGCCGCACAGGGCAGTTTATCCCTGATATAGCAGGATATTGGCAACAACCTCAAGTCCATTCACAAAGGGCTGGTTCCATAAACTACATTCCATTAAAAACTAGAAAACTTTCTGTATATTGGTGTGGATAGATCTCCCAGATAGAGTGTTCAATTTAAAAAGCAAGATGTGCATAGCATATTGCCATTTGTGAAAAAGGTGGAAAAAAAGGCACACATATACACACACATGCACACATACACAGGTATTCGTATTTGTTTGTTGTTATGGACTGAATTATGCTCCCCCCTCCTCCAAATTCCTATGTTGAAGCCTAACCCCCAATGTGACTGTATTTGGAGAAAGGGCCTTTAAGGAGGTGTTCAAAGTTAAAGCAGATCATGAGAGTGGGACCCAATCCAATAGGACTGGTGTCCTTATAAGAAGAGGAAGACACCAGGGATGTACACGCACAGAAAAAGGCCATGTGAGGACACAGTGAGAAGAAACCTGTCTCCAAGCCAAGGAGAAAGGCCTCAGGAGAAACCAGCCCTGCCCACACCTTGGTCTCAGACTTTAGCCTCCAGAATTGTGAGAGAACACATTTCTGTTGTTTAAGCATAGAACACATTCTGTGACATTTTATTATGGGGGCCCTAGCAGACTAATACTTTTGTATGAGCACGAAACATCTCTAGAAAGATACAAAAGAAACTAATAACAGAGGTTCCCTGTGAAGAGGGCAACTGAGTGTCTGGGGATTAGGAAAAGAGGAGTGATTTCTCACTGTATATCCTTCTATGATCCCTTTCATATTAAAAAATATAAAAATAAATTACCAGTAAAAAAAAAACCCACTTGGAACAAAAGAAATTTTTCTTCATATGATAAAGATGATTTATCATAAGCTTAATAGCCGGCATCATATTAACCGTTGAAGCCATGGAGGCATTCCCATTAAAAATCAGGAGCAAGACAAGAATGCCTGATATTGCTGCACTATTTAATGTTCTAGATAAGCCAAGTAAGCCAATGCAATAAGACATGAATATTAGAAAGGGGATCAAGTGATGGAAAGGAAGACACGTGTCATTATTTGCAGAAGATAGTGTTTATTACTATTATTAATATTACTTTGCTCTATGATGGCTGCAGTGCATCTTGTATGTATTTTTGTGATTTAGGTCAATTTTTTTTTAAATTTTATTTATTTATTTATTTATGGCTATGTTGAGTCTTCGTTTCTGTGCGAGGGCTTTCTCTAGTTGCAGTGAGAGGGGGGCCACTCCTCATCGCGGTGCGCAGGCCC
This sequence comes from Balaenoptera borealis, assembly GCF_965194805.1. Lineage (NCBI taxonomy): Eukaryota > Metazoa > Chordata > Mammalia > Artiodactyla > Balaenopteridae > Balaenoptera > Balaenoptera borealis. The sequence goes on from NC_138875.1 coordinate 85,785,968, forward strand.
CTCACTATCGCCGCCTCTCTTGTTGCCGAGCACAGGCTCCAGACGCGCAGGCTCAGTAGTTGTGGCACACGGGCCTAGTTGCTCCGCGGCATGTGGGATCCTCCCAGACCAGGGCTCGAACCCTTGTCCCCTGCATTGACAGGCGGACTCTCAACCACTGCGCCACAAGGGAAGCCCCGATTTACGTCAATTTTCTAAGGGGATCTTCTGTCATTCATTAATAAGCACAGGTATAGGAAGGTGAATACAGGCGACATTTAAACTGAAGCAGCTCTGAATCTTATCTTTATGTGTTAACTGCAATAATCCTTATTTGGGGGAATTTTGAACAGTGCTTTTAGGAGGCCATATTTATTTTTTTATTTTTTATTTTTTTTAACATCTTTATTGGAGTATAATTGCTTTACAATGGTGTGTTAGTTTCTGCTTTATAACAAAGTGAATCAGCTATACATATACATATATCCCCATATCTCTTCCTCCTGCGTCTCCCTCCCTCCCACCCTCCCTATCCCACCCCTCTAGGTGGTCACAAAGCACCCAGCTGATTTCCCTCTGCTATGCGGCTGCTTCCCACTAGCTATCGATTTTACATTTGGTAGTGTGTATATGTCCATGGCACTCTCTCACTTTTGGACTTGAGGACATGGAGAGGGGGAAGGGTAAGGTGGGCCATATTTATTTAAAAAGAGTGTTGGAGTTAAAGGGTGATCTCACAGGAGGCTGGGCTGCGAGGTGGTTGGGAGGAGGCCTTTTCTTGACTGCTCGCCTGTGAATATCTCCCACCTCTAAAAGGCTCTCAACAAGCTGGAACCTGAGTATTATATGCAAGGTAATTGGCTGTAATTAATTCCACAACCTTGGGCCCCTCACAAGGCCGCCTTGCCAAATGAAAGCAGAACACGCAGAGGCAAACTCTTCCCTCCACCTAACTCCACGAAATGGGACTAGAGCCCTTCTGACAGTCGGCTCCCACTGCCAAAAACCCATTGACAGGCCGTGTAATAAAGCGCCCTCGCCAGGGAAGCCCTGGCACAGGAAGGGAGGGCTGACACCTCTCTTCACAGTTGCTGTATCCTTGCTTCCCACGGGCCCAGCTGTGCAAGCCCCGCTGGGGCCCAGTTGGCCAAGCCATTTCCGTTCTTTCTTCACTTTGCTCCCAGTAGAACAAAGCAGTGACCCAAGGGCTTTTTTCCAGTTATTGATTCTCATGATCTGCTGGGAGAGGGTGGCACCCGGGGTTGGGGGGTGGATGTCTCCATTCTCATTGTTCCACTCCTGTGTCCCAGCCCTACCTGATCAGCCTCCCAGGCTGCTGATGCCAAAAGACGGCAGTCAAGTTCCCCCATGATCCATTCTACTCATGGGAACCAGAAAGATCTTTCAGAAACATAAATCGCATCAACCTCTGTTTAAAATCTCCCACGGGCTTTCCTTTGCTTTTAGCATCAAGTCCAAACTCCTCTCTGTGGTCTCCAACGCCCTCCCTGCTCTGCCTTTGCCTGTCTCTTCTATTTAGTCTTGCATCACTCACTCTAAGCCACTGGCCTTGCTGTTCCATGATTGCAGAACGCTTGTCCCTTCACTTCCTGTTCCCTTTGTCTGAAAGTTCTTCCCCTAGGGCTCTACAGGGCTTGCTCTTTCTCACTGGAAAAATCTCAGCTCTGAACCTGCCCTGAGTTCTCTACCAATGGCAGACCTCTCCCCCTTCCATATCATTTATTGGTTTACATATTTATTTCCTGTCCCTCACCCCCACCCCAAGAAGGCCTCTCCCATGAGAGCAGGGCCTTTGTCTTGATCACTGCTATGCTTGGCACAGAGTAGGAAATAAAAAGACATGCTTAATTATTTTAACTGATTAAGAAAGAAATAGATGACCAAGGACTTAGTTTATGTATCAGTACAAGATCCAAACAGGTGGGTTTACTTTGAAGGTAATGGAGCTTAAACTTCAGGCTGCTCATGCAAACATCTCCCTGCCCCAAGGCCCTGGATCTAGTTTTTAATTTGCAATTTCATTTTTTTTTCTTTTAAAAAGTCCTCTGAAATTGTATAAGCTTCAGACTCCCCCAAAACTGGATCTGTTCCCGTCATCAAAGGTAGTGATGGATTACAGGCCGGATGCCTGGCTGGGTAGTAAATACTGATGGTGGTAATAATAATAACAACAACCAACAACAACAATACTAATAGCAGCCTGGGTAGTAGTAATAATAACAATCATAGAAGTAATTGTCATTTAGCAAACACTGTGCCAATCATAACCGATTTTTGAGGTATTATTTATACCCATTTACAAGATGAGGAAACAGAGGCTCCATGGGTCAAGAATCATGCAAAGCAAGCTCAAGTTGGCCTGAGGCTTAAGCCAGTTCTCATGGCCACAGCTTGGACTTCATCAAGATGGCAGAGAAAGTGGTCCACGTGAGCTGACCTTTAGGAAGCGTTTTTTTTCCAGATTCCCGAATCCCATGGGCTGAGTTGAATTTTGCAAAAAGGCCCTGGCTCTCTCTGCTCGGGGCCGGTCTCTCCTTTTCTTTCCTGGTTAGCCCTGCAAAGCTATGTGTAGGCAGGGGTGGAATTCCACATGTGTAGATCTTCCATCACGGTTTTTAAAGTACAGGCAATCCTCATTCGTTTTTTCTATATTTGCGAATTCTCCTACTCGCTAACATCTATCGGTCACCCCCAAGTCGATGCTCATGGCATTTCTCTCGGCCATTCGCAGGCACACGCAGAGCTGCCCGGAGTGCGTGTTCCAGCTGAGGGCAAACGGGGCAATTCTGTCTTCTTGTCTCACCTCCTGCTATAAACCAGCATCCTTTTTGCAGTCTGTGTAGTGTCACATCTTTTGCTTTCTATTGGTGACTGGTGTTTAAAATGGCCCCACGTGTAGTCCAAAAGCACTATTTAGTGTCCGTGAGTGCAAGAAGGCTGTGACGTGCCTTACGCAGAAGATACCTGTGTTACATAAGCTTCATTCAAGCGTGAGTGACAGTGCTGTGGGCCGTGAGTCCAGTGTTAATGAATCCATAATATATAGTTATTAAATCATCTTTAAACAGAGACATACTGATTGGTTGATGAAACGGTTGTGACCAGAGGCTCACAGGAACCCAACCCCGGATCCTCCCCTAGGAGCAGTGGTTTGGTACTTGCTAATTCAGTGTCTGCGGTGACTTCATAGAACAGAACTTCCAGGAATAATGAGAATCAACTGTATTTCTTTTATGCCCCCAATCGAATTACAGGTTCTCTGTGAGCCTGAACCGCAGTTTCTTCGGCTTTTGGATGCCTGAGCGCAGGGTCAAGTTCGAGGGTTTAGTGCTCAGTAAACCCTGTTACTGACAGTGGGGTGGATCCTTGGGCCCCACAGGTGCCCACGACCTCCAGGCAAACCTGTCGGAGTTGAGATTTGAAGGCTGCATGTGGCTTGGTTTCTGGAATGGACCAGAATATTCCATGTCTGCGAGAGGCCCTCCTTCCCTCGGGGCTCCAGCGTCACACACCCCCCACCCCACCCCACCCCCGCTAAGAGGGAAGTGATTACACAGCATACCTGTGGCTGATGCCGGACTGTTAAAAGCCTATAAAACTGAGGCGAGACTCGCTTTGCAGCGTTTGCTGCAGGCCAATTTAGAGACAGACCCTTACTGTTTTGAATCAAATTCCTGTTAAAAGCGTGCACTCGAGTGCCTTTCCCTTATTTCCTCCCTGCCCCTGGCCCCAGGCCTCTCGTTAAACCCTCCCCCCAAACAGCCTGCCTGGGTCCACATCCTCTTTTTATGGGACTTTCTCCTTGCAGCTAAGGGCTTGCGTTCTCGCTCTTGTTCGCAGTGGGCTGCCAGGGGAGGGGGCCCGGAAGGGGGCAGAGGCTGAGGGAACCCGCCCGGGCCATGAAACCAATGCGTCCCTCCCGTTTCTTAGGCTTGGCTTCTCTTTTGCCAGCCCAGCTGGGGATGCCAGGTCAGCTTGTTTACAAGCAGAGGTTGGCAGGCTGCAACCTTCCTTCTGGTGGGAGGGAGCGGGGGGTGGGGGGGAGCTTATCAAAAGCTGGGGGGAGACTTGGAGGCAGTGAAGTTGAAGGGGGAGGGAGGAGGTGGGGAAGCCTCATTCTGGGAGCTGGAGTTTCCATTCGTCCTTGGACGGAAGGACCTGTGCCTTCAGTGTGTGTGTATGTATGTGCATGTACGTGTATGAGCGTGTATGCTCATGTGTGCATAGGTGTGCATGTGTGCGCACGTGTGTGCATTCAGTGTGTGCATGCGTGTGTGTGTGTGGGTGTTCAAGTGTGTCCGCACTGTGTATGCGTGAGCGCGTGTGTATGCACGCATGTGCACTCCTGTGTGTGCAATGTGTGTGTATGTGCGTGTACGTGTAGGTATGTGTGTGTGCTCATGTGTGCAGCGGTGTGCAGTGCACGCACGTGTGTGTGCCTTCAGTGTGTGTGATTGTGTGTGCACTGCTTGAATGCATGTGTGGTATGCAATCCTGTGTGTGCATGTGTGTGCATGTGCCTACACGTATGCATGCGTGTGTGTGTGTGTCTGCGTGTTGGGCGTGTTGCTGAGGTAGAGCCAACTTGGGGAGCAGCCGTGTGGAGCGATGGGAGAAGCGTGGTGGACGCAGGGAGTTCAGCCACAGAAAAGAAAGTTGATAACCAAAGAATTTTGTCTGGATTCTTACGGGGCAGGGAAAGAAAAGCACCCCATGCTGTGGATTCTACCTTCCTAATATAAAATAGAGACCAAGGGGTCCAGTTTCATAGCCAGTGGGCTGGGCCAATGCCTATGCAAGATACGGCTTTCCCAGAAACTAAAGTCATAAAGAAACATAGAATGATTCTCCCCTTTCTATCCCGAGTCTCCAAGCCCCATGGTGTGGTGTGGCCTGTCATTCCTCGGCAAAGTCGACCCTGGTGGACAGCTCCTGGCCATTCAGGCTAATGTCAGATTCAGAATGCGCCTCAATGGCTGATAAGCCTTATTTGCTCTGTCTGTTTGTCTAGACCCCACTTAAGAATCCTTTGGGAAGATAGTTTGTGAGAGATTGGGGAAATTTTAATATGGACTGGGTATTCGATGCTATTAGGGAATTATTATTAATTTAGTTACGTATGATAAAGGAGCTGCAGATGTGTGGGAGAATCCTCTTCTTTCTTCTTAGAGATACATGCCACAGTATTAAGGCGAAGTGCCATGTAATTTATCTGTAATTTACTTTAAAACGGTTTAGCCGGGAGAGAGAGGCAGAATATAGAAAGCAGAATGTTAACAACTGTTGACTCTGGGTAGTAGATGTATTTCTGGTTTTCTCTGTGCTTGAAAATGTTCACGGTAAAAAAAAAATTTTTAATGCTTTGGGGGGAAACGGCTTAAAAAATAAATCTAACATGTTGCATGAAAAAAATCCTTTGGGGTTTTCTAAAGTAGAGCCTCAAGATCAGAGAAGCTTCTGGTATCTCCTGGCGCCAGCCTGGCATTGAGGCAGGTAGCAGAAGAATCAGCTTTGGGCACTAGATCGGGCATCTGGGGCCAGCGTGGACAGCTAGCACGGCCTTGCTTCCTGATCTCTTTTGCCTAAACACCTCCAAAACGTTGGGTTGGCGTGAGCTAGGACGCTTGTTGACCTCGAAATTCAACACAGGCCATAGCCCGCTCCATATGTCCAGAAACCATTTCTCCTTAGACTACAGTATCACTCTGCTTTGGAAGTTTGATCTTCCCCAGGAAGCCCGATCCCCGATGGAATTCACTGGAGGAAGAGGCTGCCTTTTATCAGTCTTGACCTGGCCAAGTCCAAGCAGAATGCTGGCAATGAACTTGCTATGGGCCAGGGAGACAAGCATCATCACATTCAACCCCACCCCGACCCTATGAGGTTGGTGCCATTATAACCCCCACTTTACAGATGGGAAAACTGAGGCCCCGAGAGAGCATTTACTTATGTGAAGTCCCATGGGCAGGTGGAGCTGGCATTCACCTGTGGGATCTGATCTGTGGGATCCAGAACCAGCCCTCTTACTGCCAAAAATGTATGGTGGCCGTCATGGCAGAATCCGCGCAGGGTCTGTGGCTTAATTGCCATGGAATACTTGTGTCATTTCTCATTGGACTTTCTTATAATACAGTTTCCTTGAGAGCTGGAACAGCATCTTCTCCACAAAGCAGTCTGCGCCTTCGGGCTCCTGTCTGCCCTATTTGGTGCCCCTCCTTTTTCCCCCAGACACAGGAAAAGGAATTAAATCTCCAGCAAGTTTGGGAAACTCCTCTGTATAAGACACACACCTTCCTCTCACAAAGGCAAGCCCTCTTCTTGCTCTTTTGTCACTTTTTCTCCATCTTAAGGCTCCCATGGTTATTTCTTTTAATCTGCTCTTGCTTGGATAAAAGTGTTCTGGGGTAACAGGCGTGGAGCACATAAATGTGCTTTGTTTGGGGGCCCCAAGCCCCCACGGAATGGCTTGGGATCTCCCCTACAATCTTGCGGATTCCCACGTGCCCCAGAACATAATACACGTGCAATCAATACATTTTGATTCATCTCCCAAGACCTAGTACTTTGCATACAAGCGGGCTTTCAAAAAATATCTGTTGAAGCAACACCTATTGTTAAAATGCCTGACAGTAGAAAGAATCATCAAGACGGTGTCTCTCTCAGACGCCACCCTGGAGACAGCATGAAAATCTGAGACCATCTGTCGGGCTTCTGGAAGGGCCAGGAAAAAAAAGCCAACAATTTTCCTGAAATAGTACAAACAGGATTTCCTGGAGGGAGCCAAGCCGGAGAGCAGGCTGTATTTTGGAAAAGGAAAGTGCAGCCTTGCTTGCCATTTGGGGCTGACTGGGTTGATTTCTGCCGGCAGCCGTGGAGACTTCCCATGCCCTGTGTGGCTCCCGGTCATTCAGCGATGACCTCTGAGCGGGTGGACACAGGAAAACTGGTGGACAGTTCATCCACCTAAAACGGCCTGGATGTGAATATCGATAAAATTGTCCTTTACTGCAGATCTGCCTGCGTCTGCCTCGGTCCCTCCTCCCTCTCTGCAGCCCCGGCAGAAATGAGGTTACACAGCTGGGGTTCAAACCCAGGCTCTTCCAGTTACCAGATTGTGACCTTGTGTGAAGTACCCCTTCTGTGCCTCAGTTTTGTCCTCTGTATAATGGCGATTAGAGTAGCGTCTGCCTCATAGGGCTGGCTGTTGAGGGGATGAATGGAGCTCATAAAAAGAGGCGTTTAAAGTAGTGCCCGGCACACTCCGTGTCTGCTGAACGCCAGCTGTTTGTATTTCCACAGCCATGCTGCACCTTCAGCCGCCCTCAGAATCACTCCGCCCCCATGGTTCCCGATCCAGCTCCCCATGTCACCCGCCCTCTGCCTGCTTATCCACCCTGAAGCCCCGGCGTCTGCTAACCACCCAGATCTAAGAGGCCAGTGTCTGAGTTTCCCGGGAGCTGCTGTAACAAATCACCATCGACTTGAGGGCTTATAACAGCAGAAATGTCTGCTGTCACAGTTCTGGAGGCCAGAAGTCCAAAATCACGGTGTCAGCGGGGCCGTGCTCCTTCTGAAGGCTCCAGGGGAAAATCCTCTGTTGCCTCTTCCAGCTTCCAGTGGACCTGGGAGCTCCTTGGCCTGGGGCTGCATCCCTCCCGTCTCTGCCTCTGTCTGCACAGGACCTTCCCCTGCCCCCCTCTGTGTCCCCCCTTGGTGTCTCCCTTCTCTCCTCTTCTTATAAGGACACTTGTCATTGGATTTAGGGCCCACTTGGATAAATTAGGATCCCCACATCTCTAGATCCTTCACTTAATCACATCTGCAAAGACCCTTTTTCCAAATAAGGTCACATTCACAGCTTCTTGGTAGACACATCTTTTGGGGAGGCCACCGTTCAACCCACTACGGCCATCAACCTCCAGCTCAGGAATGTCGTTGGAACCCATCACCTTCTCTCCACCCCAGTGGACACCAGTTCAGACCTGATCTTCTCTGTCTGAGCCTCTCAGAACTCCCCACTTTTTCGTCCTGCCTCTAGCCTCTTTCCTTCCAAACCATCTTCCAAATTTTGGAAGCTGTGTTTCAGTATGGCAGCCACTAGCCACATGTGACGATTGAGCACTTGAAATGTGTCTAGTTAGACTTGAGTTGTGCTATGAGTGTAAAGTACACATTCATTTCGTAAACTTAGTATGAAAAAAAATGTAAAATACCCAATAATATTTTCTTTATAGATCATGTATTCAAAGTGATGATATTTTGGATACATTGGGGTAAATAAGATACATAATTAAAATGAATTACACCTGTTTCGTTTTACCATTTTTTAAACATGACTAGAAAATTTAGAATGATAAATGTGGCTTGCCCTATATACCTATTGGACAGCACTGGTCTGAAGTGTATCAGTCTCTGATTGTCTATCCATCTGTATCAGTTTTCTATGCCTGTGTAATAGGCCACTCCCACAACTTAGTGGCTTAAAATAACAAATTTCTCGTGCTTTGGGGGGTTGGCTCAGAGATTCCCTGCTGGTTTTACTTGTGTTCACTCAAGTGCATTCAGCTGGACGATCTGCTGGGCTGGAAGGTCCAAGATGGCCTCACTCATGGGTCTCACAGGTAGCTGGCACTGGCCTTGGGTCTCCATCATGTGGTCTCCCATCTTCCAGTTGGCTAGACTGGCTTCCTTGCATGGCGCTCTTAGAGTAGCGTTCCAAGAAGACAGGAAGCTGCAAAGACTCTTAGGGCCTAGGTTCCAATATGGCATCACTTCCACCAGATCCTGTTGGTTAAAGCGCGTCCCACGTCCAGCTCAGATTCAAGGGAGTGGAGAAATAGACTCTGCCTCTGGGAAGGAGGAGGGACAAAGTCACACTGCAAACATCGCAAAGGGGCATGTGCACTGAGAGGCGAAGAATCTGCGGCCACTGAACAATTTACTGCCTGGTCTGTGGTGTCTCTCTCCACACAGGATCCAGCCCATGCTCTCTGTGTGGCACAAGAATGGCAAGCTCGGGCCACTTTCAGCCAACATCTGCCCTGGACTCTCTCCACCAGAACCTCAAAGAGCCATCTGGTCAACTACACGCACTGATACTTGCCGTATGTGAACAAGAGCCGAGCTCCTTCTCTGGGGGCCATGTCTGAGGACAAGAGCAGAGGCGGCTCTCTCCATTCCTCTCACCCACACAGGGTCCAAAGGGTCCAACGTGCAGTTCCCATGATTCAGGCACATTCGTGGCGTTTTCTTTTCCAGTTGCTTCACCCACACAGGTGCGCAGCACGCCCTTCTCCTCTCCTGGCTGGAGAGGAGCCCGGTCTCCTGCAGGGAGACGCAAAGACGTTTGATAAATGCCCACATTTGCAAACTTTCAGACAACAGTCCCTTCAGATTTGCTCTAGAATAAACACAGTGGCGGGCTGGGTTTTCTTGGGTTGAGCAAAGCAAAGTTTGTTGCTTTTGAGTTGGCTTCAGGCTGTAAAGAAACACAAAGGGTCCAAAGTTCTGTCCCCGGGATTGAGGCACATTCCGGGTTTTTTCCCCCCTTCGGATCACTTTATCAACAAGCCGCACGCACAGTTCCTGCTTTATTTTCTCAGGTGTCATGTAAACCTATCAGACTTCTAATAAGAAGGGAGCTGGCAGCCTTGCCTTAAAAAAGCACCCCCAACCCACCTTCACATACAGGGCTTTTCATAAGAGGATGAAGGTTATTGATGCAGCGTCCAGACAGACCAGCCGGCGAACACTTCCAACTCAAAACGTTAAAAAAAAATCACTTCTTTTTCTTGGATCAAGCTGGGCAAAGGAGGGGCTGAGGCGAGCTTTCAAGAAGATTTTAAGAACGAGCTGGCAGGATGTGGTGGTTTATTCTTCCAGGCAGAAGGACACACAGGAGAAGTAGTGTGATGGTATGAAAGGGCCAAGAGGAGGAGGAGGGGTGAAATCTGGGGCTGGGTTTCAGAGCAAGGGAGTGGGAGGGGCCTGATGGCTGGGGGTGGGGCTCAGGGAGGCGAGATGGCACAAAGGAGATGAAACAGGATCCAGAATCAGGCAGATTCATTCATTCAGACCAGGGATCGGTGTGCCAATCACCTCTTATGCACCCCATTGATGAAGGAGGGATCCCCGGCCCTAAATGGTATGAGGTGGTCAAACACACGACACCTGACCTTGGACAGAGGAGGTTGGCAGGAGTGTATGAACCGCACTTATTCACAGCCTCATGGAGAAGGATGCCACCCCGCACGCAGGGGCAGCAGAACCAGCAAGGGCTGCGGGTGGCAGGCTTCCTGGTAACAAGAGGATGAGATAATCCATAGTTTCCACAGGAGGATATGATGGCTTGTTTGAGTCACTTCACAGGTTGATCAGGGGTGAAATCCATCAGGTTGAGGACCAGCTGGCTGGGTGGGGAGTATATCTGGTTAAGAGCAGGGACACGCAGGGCTTTGGGGCTCTGTGAGGTTCAAAGATGTCAAGGAAGCACTTGAAAATTTAGGTCTTACAAACACTGTCAGCAAACTTTTTTCAGTAAAGGGGCAGCAAATAAATATTTTAGACTTTGAGAGCTGAGAGACACAATCTAGGATAAAATGCAGGTTCTTATATAATAAGAGATAGAACACATTTCCACAAATTTTTTATTGATAAAATTAAAAAAATAATCATCACCGTTGAGTACAATGTTTTATGATAACAAATCTACGAATGAGAAGAATGGAGTTCTTTTGGGGGGAGGGATAACATTTTGTCCAATTGGAGTACAAAATTAGTGTTCCCTGTCACCAGATTGGTGGCAAATGTTCATCTGTAAAATCCATCCTTAGCTCACAGGCCATACAAAACAGGCAGTGGGGCAGGCAGGCTGGATTTGTCCTGTGGGCTCTGCTTTGCTGACCTCTCAGATAAATCTTTACCCTATGCTGGGTGCTGCATTAGGCTACGGATGGATGAGGCAGGAGCTCTGTCCTCAGGATGCTCACAGTCTGATTAATGGGATAGACTCACAAGTAAAGAGCAGGGACAAATCAATATGGACAGTACTATAATGCAGATGCATTGGCATCTCTGCTTAGGGGATCCTAATGCTTCTTGGTGATATCAAAGAAGGCTTTCCAGAAGAGGTGATGTTTGATGAGGGGAAGGCATGCACCCAAGACAAAGTGGGGGAAGGGAATCTAGGCAAGGGGCTGTCTTGTGCAAATGTGAGAACGAATGGGAAAGGCTGACCCACCTGGGGACCTCTGGGTCTTCAGAGAAACCACAGCCTCTGTGGAGAAGTGGGATGAGGGCAGGAACAGTAGGAAAGGCCTCTTGTTGGGGGGGCCTTAGGGATACACTGGTGTTTGTACCCCTTCGGTGATCCACACCTGTGCCTTAGAGAGTACACACTCACAGCTGTGAGAAAGCCAGACTGCGAGCGTTGAAGACAGAGGGATGTTTCTACAATAACCCAGGGAGAAATGAGGAAGGCTCGTCCCGATGGGGGCGGTGAGAATGGAAAAAGAGGTGAGATCAGTGAAGGTTTACAAAGTGCGACCAACAGGAGAAGTGTTGCTGAGGCTCTGAGGGCCTTGGAAGGGGCAGGTGAAAGGTCCGAAAAAGAAGAAACTGAAGCAATGAGGGGGCAGGGAGGCAGAGGTGATGGCCACCAGGGGGACACTCCAGAGGTGGGACAGGTCTGGATGCTGACCCAGTCAGGAACGTGGTCTCAGGAAGGAGATGCTGCAGCAGATCGGAAGGGATGAGAAAAAAGTCAAGGAAATTTGACCTGAGACTTTTAGGTGTTTGCTCACGTGCAACAGAGAGCTGACGTAGCCCAGCACAGTGGAAGGAGTTGGAGGTGGGACAGATTCTAGGCCAGGTACTGAGCTTATTTTAGCTTTCCTGTTGTCTACTGCTGCGTAACAAACATCCCCAAGTTTGGTGGCTAAAAACAATTTGCTATTATCTTCACAGTTCTGTGAGTCGCCTGGGCTCACTTGGGACACACTTCCCCAGATATTCATGTGGCTCCGTCCTTTGTCTCTGGGCTCAGATGTCACCCGGAGGGGGCTCACTCTGACCAGCCCCTCCCTGCCCTACCCTGTTCCACCCCAGCCCTTAGCCTTGGCACTGCAATCTCATTTCCCCTGCCCCACGTTTTCTTGTTTCATTGCATTTCATCACCTTCTAACATGTAAGATAATTTTTTCATGAAGTAATTTTTATTTCCTTAGTTCTCCTCACTCCCAGGATACTAGCTCCCTGAGAACAGGGATCTTCGTCAATTTCATTCATTGATATATTCCAATGCCTGGCGCCTGAGCAGCGCCCAATAAACATCGGTTGAATGAATGAATAAATCCCCTTGGTTGCAGCCCACCTGTCACCTGATCAGAGAAGCTGTCTGTGGCCCTCCCACTGAAACTCTCTGGCATTCAAATCCTTCTAATGAGATAATGAGGTATTTCATTGTCTCCTGAGAGGTACTTACTGCTATCTAATAATGATCCTGTTTATTGATTTACTGGTTTACTGTCTGTTCCCCTTGCTGGAATGTGAGCGCCATGATGCCAGGAAACTTCAGGGTCTGTTCAACATTGGATTCCTAATACAGTGCCTGGCACATAACAGATGCACAATAAATATTTTCTGGAAGTTACTGTTGAATGCCCTGTACTATCAGCCTGCCTCCCAATAAACCTTGAGACTATACTCTCAGCCACACCTAATACAGGGCCTTGTGTACACAGGCTCTTGGTCAATATTTGCTGAATGAATGGTATTTCTGTTTACCTACCTGGAGACAGAGCTGGGGTGCAAAGGTGTCAGACTCTCTTTCAGCATGATGGGTGTTTCGGATCAAGGGAGGACGAAGGCAGGGATGTGAGGCGCCCAGAGCCCCTCCTGCCTGGCCGTCCACAATGTTGCTTTTCACGTCTTTCAGATGCAGCCGTGTGCCAGCCCTTAGGAGCAGCTGGGCGGGGCCTTCCCTCACGGCAGGACCCACAGTAGAGCCTTGTTTTCCTCTGTCCTCTGCCTGAACCCTGCCGGCTGGGCAAAGCCCTCCCCGGGACCTGGCTCGGCTCTGTTGCAGAGACTTAGATACCCGAGTCTGCTTTCTGTCTTGTGGCAGATTCGTGGGAAGTGACGTGTGGCTGGGAGTGGTTGGATCATCACAGCTCCCAAGGACAGTAAGTCGTGTTTCCCTGAAGATGCTGCTCCGCACACCAGTTATACCCAGTTCCCTACAGAACCTGCTCATGTGCGCCAAACACTCCCCTTTTCATCTGAAAGAAGTGTGACTCAGTGTTTAACATTCAGCCAAGAAGCCACCTCCTCCAGGAAGTTGTCCCTGAATGCCTCCCACTAACCTGCATTAAATGCCTCTTTTACGACTTCTCAGGGCCTGCACTTCTCTAGTGGTTGTGTTCCACTGGATTATGAGTTCCCCCAGACAGGGCCTGGGATCTCCAGCCCCTGGTACAGCAGCCAGCATACAGCAGGCATGCAGTGATTGCTTGTGAATGCACGAATGAGTGAATGAGTGCGTGAAGCTCTTGTAGCAGCCATATTGGCGTATTTTGGGGGGGCTTTTGTTTGCCAGTTTGTTCTACGAGGGCTGGTCGTATGGTTTTTCTGGAATCCTTTAGCCCAGTGGTTCTCAGCTGGGGGTGATTTTTTTTACTCACCAGGGGACATTTGTCAATGCCTGGAAACGTTTTTGGTTGTCACAACTGTGGGGGGGAGGCATGCTACTGACATCTAGTGGGTGGAGGCCAGGATGCTGCTAAACATCCTCCAATGCACAGGACGACCCCCACCTCAAAGAATCACCCGGCCCGAAGTGTCAGTGACGCTGAGGTGGAGAACCTCCACTAGCCATTCTGTCCTTTCAATTCTGAGGTGCCCAGGTGAGACTGGTCCCAAGAGATAGATGACATCACCAAAGTCCTGGCAGAATGAAGGAAGGTGGCAAGGAAAGGATGACTAATGCTTGTGCACATAGCTGGCTTATCCTTTTTGTGTATAACATTTCCAAGTAAACAAGCTGTATGTTACAGAACCACCCCCCCGCCACCACTTATTTCCTAGAGTCCTTGTATCAGTTACACAGGCTGTGTAACAAAACATTCCAAAACATCATGGTTTGAAACAACAGTCGTTTGTTATGACTCATGACTCTGTTGGTCAACTGGGCACTTCTGCTGATTTGGGCTGGGTTTAGCTGACCTCTGCTGCTGATATGGGCTGGGTTTAGCTGACCTCTGAGTATCTGTGAGCAGCTGATACATCAGCTGGGGGTTGGCTGGTTGAACTTGGCTTCAGTTGGGATGACATGATTCAGTTCCATAGGTCTTTCTTCCTCCTGCAGGCTAATACCATCACTTCTACCGTGTCCTGTTGGCCAAAACAAGTCACATGGCTGAGCTCAAATCAAAGGGAGAGGAAATACACTTTACTTCTTGAGGGGAGAAGCTGCAAAGTGACTTTGCCAAGGGCTGTGGATAGGGAGGTTTGGATAGGAAGAGCTGTTTTGTCCATTCCCACCCCAACTCCTAACTTCCCTAATTCTGCTAGCAGTCTAGGGGTGTGCTGAGCCACCCTTGAAAGTGGCACTTACATTTCCTCAAGCCTTTGATGTATTCTATTAAATCATGACGAGTATGATTCAGGCCATCATGTAGACATCTGACCTCCTCCCTCCCCAGATGAAGAATCCCACCTAAACACACACACACACACACGCACACACACACACACAAGACATCTCCACCTGTCTGGCTGGGCATAACTCAACATATCCCAGAACGAAGTCATCAACTTTCCTGAACTTCAATTTCAGTTGATGGCATCACCAGCTACCTACCCAAGCCAGAAATATCAGAATTATCCAAAACCCTTCACTCTCCTCTAATCCCCACCCCCAATCCAGCCTATATCCAAGCTCTTCTAACTTTACCTCCAAAATATTTTTCTAACCTCCTTTCTAACACTGCCCACATTTGGAAACCCTTCAGCCTCTCAGCTGGGCATAGCAGCAGCCTCTTAACTGTGTCCCCACCTCTAGTCTTGTCCCCTTCCTCCCACACCCTGCATTAAATCAGTAAGCCCATCCTTTACGCCAGAGAGACATGCATGTAAGACACACCCTGACAATATCACTTGATAAGAAGTAAAGACTTTTATGATGTTACTTGGACTTACAACCAAGAATGTCTGCATCGTGTCCTGGGAGCCACCTCTCCTATCCATGGGTGTCGTGCCCTCGGGCTGCTATACACTTAGGATACACATAGGTATCAGAGAAGGAATTAACATCAGCTTTGTTGTTAGCTGAGTCAGTGCTTGTGATCAGATCAGCAGCTCCTGCTCCCTTGGAGGGAGGGATGGAAGCGGGCCTGGGGGGGAGAGGCTGCAGTGACCTCCTCGCCTATCTCAGTCCTCCATCTGCCACTTACAGAAAAATAGCCAAACTCCGTAGCCCTCTGTGCCAGTTACTTTTGCTACATAACAAACCACCCCAGGGAATTCCCTGGTGGTCCGGTGGTTAGGACTTGGTGCTTTCACTGCTGTGGCCCGGGTTCAATCCCTGGTCAGGGAACTAAGATCCCGCAAGCCGCTCGCTGTGGCCAAAAAAAAAAAAAAAAGGACCAAACCACCCCAAAGTTAGTGGTTCAAGGAATTAAAGGGAAGATAGCTTACTCCATGATATCTGGGGCTCCAGCTTGGGGGGACTTAAAGTTTGGTGGTGACTTGATGACTCAGGTCTGAAATAACCTGAAGTCTTGCTCACTCACGCCTCTATGAGTTGGCGCTGTTTCTTGGCTGGAACCTCAGCCGGGACTATGAGCTGGGACACTTTTACGTAGCCTCTCCACATGGCTGCTCGGGCTTCCTTACAGCATGACAGCTGGTTCCCAAGAGCGAGCATCCAAAGAAAGCCAAGTGGAAGGTGTATCCTTGACATAGCCTTGGAAGTAAGAAAGTATCACTTCCGCCAATATAAGAACTCCTGATTTTCAGATGGGCATGTGGCCATCTGAAATAAAGACTACATTTCCCAGCCTCCCTTGCAGTTAGATGTGGCCAAGTGATTAAGTTCTGGCCAATGAGATTCAAGTGGAAGAATTATGTGTAATTTTCACGAAGTATCTTTCAAAGGAGAGGGCACTCTGATATTTGTTCTTTCCTTCTTGCTGGCTAGAATAAGGATATGATGGCTGGAGCTTAAGCAGTCATTTTGTATCTTGAGGAAGAAGTCCAGTGCAAAGAATGGCAGAGAAACAAGATAAGAGTATAGGTCCTTGACATCAGGGGTAACTTAGCAATCCTAAATTACCTGACTGCAGATTTCTATTATATGTTTATATTATTAAAGGTATTGTTATTTGGAATTTCTTTAACAAATATCTTAGAGTGTAAAATTTGCAAGTTAACAGGGTAAACCCTCTCTAATTAATCTTAATGCTATAAACTTGGCTTAGAGGTATATGCTTTAGCATTTGCACTTGCTGATGCTGCTTCTATGGAAAAAAAAAAAAAAAACAACTCTCCATCTTCTGGATCTCCTTATCAAGCACCCCAGAGAGTTACCTGAAGGGGGAAGGGTAGGTTTTGGGGCCCTGAAGAAGTCACCTGATTTGCTCTGAGCTAGGCTGGGGACGGAACAACTGTGTCCTGAGCTGAAGCCCTGCCTTCCTGGGGCTTTGCCCAGGCTGCTCTAGAGACGTCGGCCTCTGCCCTGCAAACAGAGACTGTCACCTTGTGTGACGTGGCCCGGTGCAGAATACACACCGCCCAGTGGAAAGTCCTCCGAGGTGGCACCAGAAATCTATCGACTTCAGCAACTTCTAAACCCAGGCCAGCCAGCTGTTCCAAGTTCATTTCCGTCCCCTCCACAAATAAAGCTTCCGCCAGCTTCCCTCCTATATATAACCAACCACAGATTCAGATCAATACCCCCATTTGCCTCTCAGGCCCCGGGAGAACACACAGAAAGTGGAAAGTCATGTGCCTGGATTCGACTTTCTCTTGGGCTTAGAATCCAAGTGACCCTCTTGTCTACTTTACGTGGCTTTTCTGACCTTCTTATTCTTTTTCATTTTCAGAGGATAGTGAGGCTGTTGAGACCAACCACGGATAATTCAACAAGGGATGTTAAAAGGCTCTAAGAACAGCAGGTGCTGCACTTATACTCAGTACCCACTTTCAACCAAACTGTGTGCATTTTCTGAGGCATTTCTTCTGGCCGAAGAACTGGGGACCGGTCTCACTTTTCCCCTTTGCGCCATCACCCACTATCCACGTTCCCTCAACCCACAAAGAAATGTTTTAGGTGAATATAGTTCTAGGTTGACATTTGGGATCTGAGCCTCATTTCCTTTGGCTTTGAATTCCTTATTAACTCGTCCACGAAACCCGGAAAAGCAGGTCCAGTTAAAGAAAGATGTGGCTTTGTTCTTCCTCTAAGCATTGTTCTTCTTTCAAAGGAAATGACAGGCAACCTCCATAAGGAAAATCAGAAAGATTCATGCTAAACAAGAATTTAACACCACCAATATTCGGCTTTGGATACCATCCTTGTCACTTGGATATTTCAATTGTCTGTTTAAACTGAAGCTGATGTACATTTTTAGAAATATTTAAAGCTTTTGTTTTGTTTTGTTTCCTCTCTCTCAATGGGTTTAAACTTCTTAAGGACTAATAAGTCCAACTTGGGGAGTCCAGTGTTTATGAAGTCCAAATGAGCATCCTCTATAACAGTAGCTCTAAGTAAAAATCTTTTTGATCTGTCAAAGCTGTTGGAAGGGAACTTAAAGGCATATTTTCATGGTTAAATTACTTGAAAGGGGAAGCATCTACAGCAGGAAAACAAATCCCCAAGTTAATAATTTTCCGACATTCCTCTTTGCTGTGCTAATACAGGAACCACTAGCTACACGTGACTCTTTACATTTAAATTAAATAAAATTTAAAATTCAGTCCCTTGGTTGCACTGGCCATATTGCAAGGCCTCAAGAGCCATAGGGAGCAAGTGGCTACCATAGTGGACGGCACAGAGGTAGAATATTTCCATCACTGCAGAAAGTTCTATGGGTCAACATTTGTATATAGACACTCCTCCCATAACCAATTTTTCCTCCCAATGATTTGGTGCTAATTGCATTCTTCTAGAACCTTCCATTCAGGATTAATTAAATCCCTTACCATGTAAGCTCTGGATCTTCATGCAATTTGGGCCACCTAAGGTGGCCGTGGAGGAATTTTACGTCATCCCACTGATAGATGGATCAAGGTGCAGGAAGTGTCACTTCCCCGGCTGTCTAAATTTTAAGATCTACCTCACAATAAAAAGTCTGTAAGTGAAAAAAAATGGAGTGATACACACCAACATTTCGACTATGAATATCTCTGGAGGATAGTGTGGGAACCTTATTTTCTTCTTCATGCTCTTCTGTATTTTTCAATGTATGATTTCCATGTATCGCTTTTAAAGTTAGAGAAAAACCGATAGCTTTTTTTTCTGTTTTTAAAGGATGAAATAACCTATAAAATAATAAATCCATACTTTTTGAACAAATATATGAAGTCTTTTAACTCAAACAAGTGTTTTCCTTCAAAAGAATGCCCTTGGATTGTTCTATGCTTATTCCAGCAATGGCCCTACTATTAATATTATCTTTATAAATTCCTTTTTGAGGCAGCCTATAAATTACACATGAAAATCAATCTTATAGAGCTATACCTGCTTTAATAATGACATCATTAACAAGATAAATTACCACACTTATTCACTACACTGAGCTCTGAATTACTTTAGGCTGTTTGCAAAAAACTGAGTCCACCTTCAAAAAGGTTGAAGATTTGTCAGACTCCCAAAATTTTCACAAGAATAGAGAAAGGGTTTTAAACATTGTTCCAAAAAACGGTGGGTGCCAAACATCTGTTTCTTTTCTTTCTCTTACCCCTTCACCTCTTTACTGTCTGTGGAGAACATAACCTTGTAAGAAAATGTCAAAATATTCACAGGCCCCCTTTTCCAGAAATAACATTTCTTACTGTCTTCACTGGAAAGTTGTAATCTCTTCCCAATGGGTCAACAGTTCCAGGGAACCTTCCCTGTGTGCATCAAACTCGCGTCTGCCAAATGGAATACAAAATGAGCTGCTTAGGAGGGGATTGAACAACAGACCTCAATCAGGGTCAGAGGATGCAAAGAAACAGAGATGCTTTCCTGTCTGGGCCCATGCGCGCGCACACACACACAGTGGGATACACAGGAGCAACCTGAGAATATTAGCTTGGAAGGATCCCCAAGCTACTTGGGTCCCTGGATTGGAGGAAACGGATCTCTCCTATTTGTACCTCCTGGTTTGGGATCTACTAAATCATTTAATTTCTGTCCCAAAGGAGTATTTATCAGCAAGTTTTGGCCCTATCCAAGAGATAAAAACATTCAGATTATCCCTTGTGCCAAAAGCTTATCCACCCACAGGGATTTTATAAAACATTCAAAAACCTACTGACAGAATACAAGATCTGGTAAGAAAGTCCTATTTTCTTTTCCCTGGATTTTTGTCTTATTTTGACCTATCTTGTTGTGTCTATTTTTAATTGAAAACCAATATAATGATAACATTAATATAGAAAAGCCACAATAATCTGATCACCATATATAAAACTAATTTTATTTGGGGACATTTTCTTTCACTCACTATGAAATAATAGTGTCCATAACATTTTCTATTCATACTTTTTAAAACTATTCATACATTTTTAACTTGGCATGGCAAACATTTTCCCTTGTTTCCACATGGTCTTCAAAATGACCTTATATGGCTCCATAATATTTCACCATGATGCTAGACCATGAATTATGAAACTGTTCTTCTCGTGCAGATGGTTTCCAAGTTTTTACTTTATAGATGATGCTGCATTGAACATACATTTTTTTTTCTGTTGCACAAATTGAGTCTTTGTGGGTAATTTTTATATAAGAACAATGAACTCTCAAAAGAGGGTCTAATTCTTGTTTATATGGTATAAGTTTGGCAAGTCTGTAAGTTCTGTGCAGCCGATTTATTGTTTATTTCCTTTATTTATCCATGAACATGCAGATCTTTAAACATACTCCCTCTTATTAATTTGTCCCTGTATTACTACTAGTTTTTATTCTATCCATTTTATACTAACATTATTTAGTTGATAGTTTATGAATCCTTATCTTGATTTCATTACAAACTATAACTTTTAATATAACTAATTTTTATCTTGATAAATATTTTGCTTTATACATTACATTATTGAGTATTAATCCCTTTTCTTTTATATGAATTTGATTGAAAATCATTTGCCATTATATTCTGCCTTTCTATTTGCTTTTAGTGTCTCTTGTAAACAACCTGTTTCAAACCCTATGCTTCTAATGAATGAATCTGGACTATTTACATTTATTGCTATAACGGTTTTGCTTTTCTTGTTGATTAATTGATTTTGTTTTCTCTTAGTTGACTTCTTCAGTCTCACATTCTTAGAATGATTTTTACTTGTGAACTTTCTGTTTTCAATTATAAATAGTATGTTTAAATGGCAAATACCTGCATTTGAACATCACCCATAAGAAGTAGGCTCTTTTTTGTTCTCAGCTTTTCCCATTGTTGGTTTAGGATTTGGCTTTTTTTGAGTCTAAGTCAGTTATGACTCATCCATCCACCTCTTGACTTCCAAAATGTTCTTGCTGTTCCCTCCTCCCTTCCTTGAAGGTTTAAGATTCTAAAAAACCAAAACCAAAACCAAAACCAAAAAACTGCCTTTCTAGTAGTTTTAGTGAGGTTTTGGGAGGGAACAAAGTTAGATGTATATGTTCCATCAACCATCTTAACCCCAAAGTGCTTCATCCCAGTTTACATTATTCTGTCTAAACTACTCTGGTCTTCATACACACTTTTCTAGCACAGCAAGAGTTTTAAAAATTCTTTTCCCCTTTCTTTAGTCCTTGGAGTTCTTGACAATGTCTTCTCCATTGATGTCTGACGAAATGGTACTTAGGTGGTAAATTTTGTGAAAGTCTGCTAGGGTAAGAATATCCTAACGCAGTCACATTTGAATAATGCAAGGCAGACCACTTTCTTAGCTATCGTCACTTTCTTTGTTTTTTGTTTTTCTTTAATGTTTTTGAAGATTGACTTTTGATTTGGTCATTGCAGCAGGAGGGTCCCCAGAAATATCCTGCTTTGGACATCTTTGAGAGAAATCTGTCTTTTCTGCTTGGGAGGTTGAAGAACTTTCATCCTTTCTCCTGTTCTTATCTCTGTAAATTTCTTCCTGAATCTTTGTCTGTGCTTTTAGGCTCTTCCATTTTATCAGTTCTCTGCATCTTTGGTCTCATGTGTACTGTTTTCTGTAATGATTTGAATTTCTTTATTTTGGGAATTCTACCCTGGTCTGCTCCTTGCCCCGCTGTGATCATATCCTTGTTGATGCAGCAGTGGAAATTCTGTGCTCAGGGACTAGATTAGGTAAGACATGTACAGCATTTAGAACAGTGCCTGGCACACAGTCAAAGATCCTGAAAGGATTATAATTCTTTCCTAAAACTGTTGGGTCTTCACTCTGGAGGATGTCTGATTCATGGGTGGATTGACCTCTGGGCATTTTCTGGGTCCTTTCCCTTCTTTCTTTTCTTTTTTCTTTTACTAAAGAACCTTTTCATTAGGGCCAGCTTCCCCACCGCCCCCCGCCCCATATAGTCAGATTTCCTTGTAATCAATATGCTGATCCCACAAGACCAGTTCCACTAGGGCTTGAGTTGGATTCTTCCACATGCTAATTTGATGGAAGGTCATTGGAAGGTTTGGGGTTGGGAGAGGGTTTGCTGAGGTGCTGAATAGCCAGATCCAGGTCAACCTGAGATCTGGAAAGCCAACCATGTGGGAAAACTGGAGATCCCCTCTCCTCTCTTCTTTCTTTCTTTTTTTTTTTTTTAATGAAGTTTAATATTCCTAGCAATCAGAGTATTCTTTTTTTTTTAATTAATTAATTAATTAATTTATGGCTGTGTTGGTTCTTCATTTCTGTGCGAGGGCTTTCTCTAGTTGTGGCAAGTGGGGGCCACTCTTCATCGCGGTGCGCGGGCCTCTCATTATCGCGGCCTCTCTTGTCGTGGAGCACAGGCTCCAGACGCGCAGGCTCAGTAATTGTGGCTCACGGGTTTAGTTGCTCCACGGCATGTGGGATCCTCCCAGACCAGGGCTCGAACCCGTGTCCCCTGCATTGGCAGGCAGATTCTCAACCACTGCGCCACCAGGGAAGCCCCTCCTCTCTTCTTTAATGCTGTTGCTGTTAAAGGTTTGGAGCCTGAGACAGGTTTTAGCAGAGACAGGATTCCGAGCAGGATAATTCTGGATGTGAGGATGGAGAGGCAAGCTGGCTTGGCCATATTTCCCTCTTCCCTCTTCCCCTTACTACCCCGAGCTTTGTCAGAGAGACCAGTCCCCAGAGCTGAGGCTGATATCCTTATCTTGTCACAACTTGATTCTCGCTTTTCCAACATGAATCCCATGTCACAAATAGGGTTGACAACACCCATGCAACAGAACTACAAGTGAGCCTAATCTTGTGTCGCTGGGACGGGTAGGATTGTTCTGGCAGAGCCACGTTATTGTGATGCTTCTGCTAATTTGCCTCAGACAGCTGGGTGAAAGCCAGGACTCCCACGTGGAAGAACTGGGTTTGTGGGAGGTGTCTATTTTCATGTCATTTGCATACATTTCAACTCTGCACCTGGTACTCACTCAGTATCACTGCACCTATGTGCTAGGGGCTCCACACATGTTTCTGGAAAGAAGGGAAGGAGGGGTTTTTTATTTCTCTGTTGTCTTCATTTCCTCAAAACACTTCTACATATTTTATCTCATTGGATTGTTGCAAGAGGAAGGAGAAAGGATGATTTGTCACCAGCCTTATTTTATGGATAAGGAAACCAAGGTTGAATGGCTTGGTGATTCGTCCAGAGAAGCAAAATAACCAACACCAAAACCAGCCAGGAAACTTGATGCCACTTATTGCAGATTGAAAATGGGAGCCTCATCTATGCAGGGAAACGTTCATGTTTTTCGAATGTGCTTTCACCTGTGTATCTCAGCGGCCCTCTTGCTAATTCTGTGGAGGAGGGGGCAGGTGTTGTCACCCTGCTTTGTCTTGGAGGGACCTCCAGGCCGCCATGTTGACCTGGGAGACAGGTCTCAGCTGGGCTCAGAACCCTCGGCTGCCCTGCCATGTGTAGCAGAAGCTTGCATAGCTCATTAGTCTTGGTGCCAACACAAAAACCGAGGACTTTCTCCGCCAGAACCGCTGGAGGAAAAACACCCTCCCCGTTGGCTGGGGCTCCGTGCCTGCCCTGCACTCTTCCATGGCGGGAAGGTGAGGAGGGCCTTGACGTCAAGCCAGCACCACTTCCTTCCCTTGGCTTACCCAGCTCATGTAGGAGAATCTTGGTTTCTTCTCTATCCTTTTACTTCCTGCCTCTATGGCATTGATTCTCAAAGTATGGTCCGGGGAACCCTTGAGGGAACTCTTTTCTGGGGTCCATGACGTCAGTGCCATGTTTGTAAACGTGCTAAGAGAATTGCCTACGTTGTGCTCATTCTCTTATAAGTGTGCACTGGAGCCTTCCAGAGGCTGCACAACACATGCACGATTATCTAAGAAGGCTGTTACTATTCTGCTTTCTCCTTCCAACAACCCATCTGTGTGTGGCAGGATCTTCTTCATGTACTTCAACCAAAACAACGTATCGCAACAGATTAGATGCAGAAGCAGAGGTAAGAATCCAGCTTTCTTTGGATTCAAGAAATTTAGATTTTCTTTGGGTAGAAAGAAATGAAAGACATTAAAGAGCTTTGCAGAATGTAAAACAATGCCACCCTTCTCACTGCAGTTTTTGTTTTGGAAAAACTTATTTGTTCTGAAAAAAAAGTATTATTTGTGTCAACATGCAACAGATAGGTTATTGTTATTTTTACATGAATTAATACATAGGGTTTTTTAAAATTTCTCAATTTTAATTCTTAATACAGTGAGTATCAACAGACACAGTGCACGTAGAAAACAAAAGCTCTTTGGGAATCCTCAGGACGTTTTAAGAATGTAAAGAGGCCCTGTCTATTACTGCCCTAGGGCTTCCATAATGGATTGCCACAAACTTGGTGGCTGAAAACAACAGAAGTTTATTCTCTTACAGTCCTGGAAGCCAGAAGTCCGAAATCAGTATCACTGGGCCCAAATCGAGGTGTCAGCAGGACCTTACTGCTGGCGAAGGCTCTAGTGGAGAATCCAGCTTTGGTGGTTCCTGCTGTTCCTCGGCTGTGGCCACATCACTCCAGGCTCCGCCTCCATCTTCACACGGCCTTCTCTTCTCTGTCTCAAATCTCCCCAGGACTTTCTCTTATAAGAACAATTGTCACTGGATTTAGGGTCAACCTGGATGATCCAGCCTGATCTCATCCCAAGATCCTTAAATTAATTACATCTGCAGAGACCCTTTTTCCAAATAAGGTCGTATTCACAGGCTCCAGGGGTGTGGATGTGGACACACCTTTTGAGGGGCCCCTGTTCAACTCGGGATGCCCTCATCTGCCCCTCATCCTCTCCCACCCTCCATTTGTTTTTTTAAAAGACAGTCAGGGATAAAGATCTCACATCCTTCATAGGATCAACAAGCAAGAATTCAGCTCCAGGCAAATTTACATTTTCCCCATGCCCCTGCAAAATATGTGTGATCCTTTGGCCATCTACTCTAACTCTGGCTTCCTTAGAATTTGTCTGAAAATACTCTTTTTTTTCTCCCCTCATTTCTGAAGCTGCAGTGGATGGTGAAGTGAGTGGAGAAACCCTACTGTCTGTCTCACCCTCAGGAGCCTGCTTGGGCCACTTTGCCTCTAGGCAACATCTGACTTTCTCTTATTGAAGAAAAAAGAAAGATGACCCAGAAGTTTCTCCAAATATCAAACTCTGTCCACATGCAGTTAGAGTGGCTTAAGTAACGGAGGGTCAGAAACATATGGAGTAAATTCCTTTTAAAATAAACATGGGTTTTAGGAATAGTGGATTGGAAAGAGACTCAGGGCATTGAGTTTTAGGTTTTTGCTAGCACCCAAAGTGTCAATCAGGATTAGAACTAAAAATCAGCTGACTCCTTTCCCACTGTTCCATGGCATAATTTATAGCACAAATTCTGGCATCAGCCTCCTTGGGTTCAAGTTCTAGTACTATCCTTTGCTAGCAGTGTGAGCGTGGGAATAGAACTGAACCTCTCTGGGTGTCAGTCTCCTCATTTATATTGTGGGGAAACGAATTATTACCTCCCTTGTATCGCTCAGGATATGCTAGGTTATGCTGCAGTAGCAAATGACCCTAAAAATCTCCGTTGCTTACAACAAAGGATTATTTCTCGCTTTTACCCCACGTCCTTCTGGGGAGGCAGAGAGTTTCGCTCCATTTCATCCTCAATTCAGGACCAGGCTGATGGAGCTTCAAGCTGAAACATTACCAGCCTCCTGAAAGAGGGAACAGATTATGAGACAAAGCACGTACTGTCTTTTAAGGCTTTCACCTGGAAGTGAAACACATCCCTGAGAATCACATTTCATTGGCTGAAATGTGTCATATGGCCACACCTAAGTTCAACAGGGTGGGAATGTATTGTTCTTCCATGGAGGGGTTGGGGTGAGGGTGTGGAGTGAGGGAATTGGAGGGAGGAGAAGCATGTATTACAATCATACACTTTTCCATTGACCTTACAAGCTGTGGTAGGGGTCACATGAGATAATAATGCATGCAGAGCACTTAGTACCGTGCTAGCACAGAATCAGTGCTCACTGACTATTATTACACTCAGATCATGACATTACCCCCAGGTCAGTTTGCCCTCCATCATTACCCAGTGCCCTAGCTGAGGGCTCACTCTGTGAATTTTCTTTCTTCTGATAGTAAGATACAAGAGGAGAAGGGGGGGAAACATCCATTTGGTGAGCTGGGTGGCTTTCTATAGCTGGGGCAGTACAATGGAACTCTTTGTCAGTTCTACTTTTTTGGTTGTTGTTTACAAATAATTAAGGGGGGAATTCCCTGGCGATCCAGGGGTTAGGACTTGGCGCTTTCACTGCCGGGGCCCAGGTTCGATCCCTGGTCGGGAAACTAAGATCCTGCAAGCCGCGCGGCATTGCCTAAATAAACAAACAAACAAACAAATAAATAAATAAGGAGCCTCCTGAATGAAGGTGAGGGGGCGGGTATTTACTCCACACACACTTTTCCATACTGTGCATCTCTTTATTTATTTTTTAACATCTTTATTGGAGTATAATTGCTTTACAATGGTGTGTTAGTTTCTGCTTTATAACAAAGTGAATCAGCTACATATATCCCCATATCTCCTCCCTCTTGCGTCTCCCTTCCACCCTCCCATGTGCATCTCTTTAAAAAGCAGACTCTCCTTCATTTCTTTGAGACCCAACATCTCACCCAGTATCAAGCATACAGTAGCTGCTTGATCAGGGTTTGTGGGATGAATGAATAAATGGATGAATGAATGAATGAGTTAGTCCTAGGAGTGTGCTGGTAAAATGTAGTTGAACAACTGGCTCTGTTGAAAAAAAAAAGAAAAGCTTTGGTTGGTAGCATTTACCAATTTCCATGGTGTCAACGCTCTCACCATGTGACTGATCTTAAGGTGCCCATGAGATGTCACCGCGTGTGGCATTGGGAGAGGCACAGGATGGCCTTCACCAAGCTACGGGTGCCAGCTTTAGCACACCACTGATTGCCCTCCGTGACACCCTTGCTCTCTCTCAAGGAAGCACTCAGTGAATCTAAAAGCAATTCATTCCATTTTTGAACCGTTCCCATTATTACCAGACACTTATATAAAATACAGTTGACTAATGTCTTCCTTGGAGTAGAAGGATTCCTCCCTCCTTAGTGCAGAAAACTAGAATCAAGAAGGTATGTAGATTGTTTTGCTGTGTGACTTCAGACAATCCCTTTACCCTCTCTGGGCTCCAAGGCATGAGAATGATAACATGAAAGTTGCACAGGCTTGACTTGGCCCAGAGGATAAATGGCAGCCTGCTGGATGGTCTGTGGGAGATGCTTTTGGTTTGATTCTGAAACATGCCCAGCTTGGGCTAAGGAGGACCCCCTGGCATGGAACTTTCTCTCCTGAGCACATCCGTTGTCACCACAAACCAGAATTGTCACACGTGCTTACAAATCCTTCTACAAAAATTCCAAAAAAGCCCAGCCCAGAGACCGAGCAGCAGGTAACCAAGAAAAACAATAATCACCTTATTCTGGAAAGTTCAAATGTGGACCAGAGCCTGTACGTACGATTTTAGGGCAATGAAAGGAATGGAAAATTTCGCTCACTCACGTCTTTTTGTGAAAGCTCTCCTGGCGCCATTGTTGGCTCCAGAGGGGGGGGCCTTGTCGTGCTGCAAGATGAATGTGAAAACACGCGCAGCCCTCACTGGCTTCCTAATCTCCACATATTACAGATGACGGATGATGGTTGGATTTCATCCATGGTCTCTGCAGGCGCCAGACAGCCATGCTGGCTCTCCAGTCTGTCGGCTGTTGGTGAAACTCAGGGGTGCTCTCAGCACCCTCCCTGGCGTGTGAAGGGGACCTAGTTCTCCCTGGAGGGGGGGTCTGTCTGTAACCTTGGTAATGAATGCCAGGCTCCAGTGGGGACAGCTGAGTTTCCTAGTCCTCGGGGAATGAGTGAATTATCAGGAGCTGTGGGCCTCCTAGTGACTTCTCTTCCAGGGGGTCCACTCTTAGGTTTCCTTCATCTTGTCCCCCTCATCTGTTGCCCCAGACATCAGTCCTTGGCATATGGGCTGCCTTATAGGTTCATGTCCACCCTTGCTGCTCTCAGGAGTCATCTGGGACTCTCTCCCTCACCCCTCACATCAGGAAACCTTGAACGTTTTCTGTCGCACATCTCCCTTCTCCATCTTTCCTGCTACTACCAGAGTAGCAGGTGTACAAGGGACAGGGCTCCTATTCCACTGTGAAAACCCAACAAGGAAATCGGGTTTCTTACCCATCTATGTCACACACAGACAAAGCTATGATTTTTCACCAAAGAGCAGCTTTGGATGAACTGGCAACTGCTAGATTTAGAACCTCAGCATAAGCCCAGGGGATTTGGAAATGAACTTGCAAGTTATTCTTCTCTGCCCAGGAGACCCCAACAAATAGAAGCATTCACTCCTAGCCCTCTCCTGAAAGCCACCAACACTGCTCACCAGGGTGGCAGTGACAGCCTCCCCTTAATCTCCCCACTTCCTCTCTTGCTCCCACAATCCATTTATTCTCCTTCCAACCACTAGAGTGACCTTCAAAAGACATAAATCAGAACAGAAAGGAGGCCAGAGTAACCAAGTGTCCCCTGGGGGGCATGATCACCCTAGATGAGAACCCCACTCAATGAAATGTGGTCTTTCCCCTCTTTTTTTCCTTTCCTCATAGCAGTTACTATCGTCAGTAATTCTTTTGTTTATTCATTTGTCTTCTGTTTATTGTCTGAGGAGGTTTTAAAGCATGGCTGCATATTCTTCGACATCCTTTCCTTTCCCCCCCTCATCCCTTCAAATCCTTCTCCTGCCTCCCCTGCCTTTTCCTTCTCTTAATAAATGCAGAGAGAAGTGATGGGATAAAGCAAGCTGAAGACCAGAATT
The DNA here is from genome assembly GCF_965194805.1 of Balaenoptera borealis. Classification (NCBI taxonomy): domain Eukaryota; kingdom Metazoa; phylum Chordata; class Mammalia; order Artiodactyla; family Balaenopteridae; genus Balaenoptera; species Balaenoptera borealis. The sequence continues at coordinate 85,814,701 of NC_138875.1, forward strand.
AAGGCTCAATCTTTTCTGTACCTCCTGACCCTTCATCTCAGCTCTGTGCATGGGTTAGATGAACAGGTCTTGAACCTTCCAAAATTAACAAACCAACGATGCTATGCTCCATTCCAGTGATGCTCAAACTTGAGTGTGCATCAGAATCCCCTAGAGGGCCTGTGAAAACACAGATTGCCAGGCCACGCCTGATTTTCTGACTCAGCAGGTCTGGGGTGGGGCTAGAGAAGCTGCATTTCTATCAAGTTCCCAAGAGATGATGCTGGGCTGGGGACCACATTCTGAGAACCACTGGCCTGTTTTAATGCATAAGTATCAATGGTTTGCTTGCTGGACTATTCCTCAATCTTAATTGCCTGCTTAATTTGGAGGTGGGGGGAGCATTCGTAGGATAAAAGATAGCAGCCTCGGGACTATGAATGGAATTGCTGTGCTATTTTCTTCCCCGTGGGTGAGAACTGAGATGCTGCAGGAGAGGGGCAGCCTGGTGGGGGTCCCTGTCCCTGCTGTGCCAGAGGAAATACCACCCATGGCCTCACCTCCTTGGTGAGTGGTGCCCGACAGGCAAGGGCTCATTAGCAGGCACAGTGATGGGTCTCGGCTGGCCCCAGCTCTGGAGAAACATCCCAGCAAAACTATACAAATGTGGGAGCCTGTAATAGACCTGGTTAATTACGCTGCCATTTGAAGGAACATAATCTTCCTTGCAAACTGGAAAAATTACGGGTTACCAGGCTGTCAGAGGTAGCTCGGGTGAGCTGTCAGCCTGAGCATGAGTGACTTTTTAATTGAAAAAGGTTTCTGTTCTGCTTGCTGGGTCCACTGTTCTCTTTTAGAAGGGTCATGTCACTCTGCTGGGACTCAGACGCCATGCAGGGGGGTGGTGTTAGGAATAAAGTGGGCTTGTATCAGCTCACAAACAGCAGCAAATGTCAGGGCATGGGTGAATTATGAGCTATTCCAGGAGATATATTTGTTTTCATTTCTAACCCCAAAGCTAATTGTAAGAAATGAAATTCGTGTTTGTTTTTCTTTAGGTATGCTTGATTTTTTTTTAAACATCTTTATTGGAGTATAATTGCTTTACAATAGTGTGTTAGTTTCTGCTGTATAACAAAGTGAATCAGCTATACATATACATATATCCCCATATCTCCTCCCTCTTGCGTCTCCCTCCCACCCTCCCTAGCCCACCCCTCTAGGTGGGTATGCTTGAACTTACAAGTCTTACGACTTGGGGAACTAGGTCAACCAGACTTTGCATATGCTTACACCTTGGTTGAATAAAGCCTTTATTTACATCTCTCCCCACTTCTCTCCAAAAAAGAATGAGACAGCTTACAGCAAAGGATATCATTAAAAAAATAAAATTTAAAAGATTAGTATAACAGAAACAGCAAGCTAGGTCTACTGAAAGAGGGAGTGACTATGCCAACAAGGTTTAACAGTTTCTATGGTAAAGCATATGATTCAGCCCTGAGCTTCCTGGTATCCAGGTCAAAAAGGGAAACACAGGAAGTCTCATCTCTCTCATTATAGAAAGAAGGTAAACAGCAAATCTTTAGTTTATTTCGGATACCAAGTTCTGAAATAAATTTCTTACATTGGGCTTCATATAAAGGATATCAAGTTACAGTGCTCTTTACAACCATTTTAGAGCAAATGCAAATATAGAATTCCCATGATGGTTTCTTGAAATAATCTTGGATGAAAGCCAGTATGGTGAAGGTAATTCTTCAAGGAGCTAATCTGACATGGTGCATGTGTGAAGACTCCTTGTGACCTCATTTGATCTGAAAATGGATCCTTTCTGAGGAGTGGAGGAATGATATTAATACTCCAGCAAACCGTGCTACTTCAGCTAGTTTAGTTGCAAAGAAAAGGGACCCACACTGGCTTTCTCAAGTAATGACCATTGCAAGGCTACAATAAATGCTTAATGCCTTCTAAATGCTTTTCATCACAATTAAAGTAAATCCTACAAGGCCCTATATGATCAGGCCCTGTCTGGGGCAATTCCTGCCTCAGGGCCTTTGCACCTGCTGTTCCTCCACACAGAACACCCCTTCCTCAGTTCTTCAATTGCTAGGCTCCTACTTATTCTTAAATCTGTGCCCAAATGTCCCCTCCTTAGAGAGGCCCTCCCTGACCACGTAATTAATACAGCCCTTCTTACCTTCAAGCCATTCTCCATCATATTACTTTATTTCATTTTGTCTTCATAGCAGTTGTCACTCAGAAATTATCTTGTTTACTTGTTTATTTTCTGTCTCTTCTCCTCATGAGACCCAGGATCGTGTCTCTTACTCCAGTGCCCTAAACAATGCCAGGCAGTTAAAACATGCCTAAAAATGATGTGTTGAATGAATGAATACATAAACATACAATGGATATTTGGTTGTCTCATGCCCAGAATGTGAGCCCTGGTCAAGGCTGTCATGTAGAGTTGTAGATGTTGTACACTGCACAACTGCAGGAGGTGCTGCCACTTATGTACGGCACTCCCCTTCCCGAGACATTCACTGTACACCTTACACAGCTATGTGCAGCAACCGTGGGGTATTGGGTCCTCTTGGAGATGGGAACTGGAAAGCCCTAATTCCCAAGAAGGTGCAAAGACCCCAGCTGCGGGACCTGAGGCTCTTCCCTCCAGAGCACATCCACTGGCAGGGCTCAACTACTCTCTTTGTTTCGACTTTTCCCTCTGGGTCTTCTTGTGTGTCCTCTCTCTGTCATTCAGACAACCTGGACTTCTATTCAGGTGATCTTGGTTATAGCTTTGTCTTGCTCATGGCTCTCTAGCGCCCCTCCTGCCCACATCTTCTCTCAACCTCGTGCCTTTTTGTCCCTGTCACCAGTCACCCAGTCCTCTCTACATTCCCAATTCAGATTCCCCAGGGGGAAAATCGTTTTGGTCTCATTTATCCTATTTGGGCAGAATCTTCATGCTCAGCTTCCTCATTGGCTGCCAACCAGCTAATGTCTTGGCCACTGACACTGAGTTGTCACCTCTGTCCAATCAGCTGCACCCATGAGGTGAAAGGTGTTTGGTACAAAACAGGCTCTGCCCTGGAAAAGGTCTGTAGGTGGGGCAGCCTCTCCCTCCTTGAATCATGGGGCACATCATTGACTCGGCCAGCCCCACTTCACCTCCCTAAGGAGAGCCAGGAATAGGCCATGCAATGACAGACAACAGATCCGTTTGTCTGAAAACCAAACTGACTAGGGGCAGGGCTCCTATTCCATTGTGAAAACCAAGCCAGGAAATTAGACTTCTTACCCACTTCACACACAGGCAGAGCTATGAATTTTCACAAAAAAAGCAGCTTTGGATGAACCAGCAAGTACTAGATCTAGAACCTGAGCATCAAGCCCATGGGATATTTGTTTACAGGTTTTCTCAGAAGGAGACTTTTGAAACCAACTTGCAATTTATTCTGCTCTGCCCAGGAGACCCCAACAAATAGAAGCATCTTGGTAGTAAGAAAGCTACTTTCCCCTTCTGAGCCTCAATTATCCCATTTTTCAAATGGGCATAGCCACCCTTGGGCCCATTTAAGAAAGCTTGGAGCCTTTGAGCTGGGCCATGAACACAGATCCACAGCCCTGCCCCAGCTTCAGTGACTGCCAGGGACAAACATTCTTAGGAAACTACAGTCTCTCCTGCTGTGTCACAGTCCTCTAAAGTGGCATCCTAAAATCAGGTCTTATGGCCTATTCAGAGTGAGGACTTTCCTATGATTCCCTATGTTAAGCCTGAGAAAAGGGAAGTCCAGAGAGGTAAATGACTTGACCAGGGTCACCCAGCATCCACGAGGAGGCTCTAGTCTCCCCTCCTCTCTGAGCAGTGTCCTTTTCATGACGCCATACTCTCTTTCTCAGGTAAGCTTTCCTGAGCACTTCCTCTAACTTCCCAGAGATGGGACTGATGTTGCTTAGCCCTACAACACCTGGCATTGGCTTCCAAATGATGGTTAAGGTTGGTTGAAATGAAACCAACCAGACTATTGCCTTCTCAAAGCATTTCAGTGATAGCACATCCCTACCTCAGGGCCTTTGCATCTGCTGTGACTTTTGCTTGGATAGTCTCATGGCTTGCTCTCTGACTTTATTTTTCTGCTCAAATATCATCTCCTTAAAGGGTCTTTCTTTAACCTTCTTATTTAGCTAGCGCCCATCATGCTTTCTTCCTTCACCGTGTTTAGCTTTGCGTGTCGGCTGTCTATTACCTGATGTTATAATATTTATTTCTCTGTTTGCTCATTACCTACCTTGTCCACTAGAATGTCAACTGCATGAGGGCAGCTGGGACATTGCTTTATTCTCTCCTGTGTTCCCAGGTCCTTGAACAGTGCCTGACACAGGACAGAAGTTAATAAATGTTTATTGAATGAATGAATGCCTAATCAATATTTATTTCCTCATTTGGACTTTCTGTTGAAATAAAGAGAAGGGTCCCAGCTGATTCATCCAATGACAAGGCTCTGTAGGGTGACTGACTTGCCCCAGTTTGCTTGGACTTTCCCGGGCTTAGCACTGAAAGTCCAGTGTCCTTGGTCTCTGGTAAACAGGGAAGGTCGCCACCTAAGAGCTATGACTTCATTAGCCCTGTCATCCACGCTGTTAATAATAGCAGCTAACTCTTCTAGGGCCCTTGCTGAGTGCCAGACTTTGCTCTATGCACTTCACATAAATCACTTTGTGAAATCATCATGGCAGTTCCATTTGGCAGCTGTGGAAACTGAGGCACAGAGAGTTAGGTAGTAGGGAGAGGCTTTGAGTCCATGCACTTCACCTCCCAAGTCCAGGCCGTTAGCCCCTCTTGCAGCCAGCCTCTTGATCAGGCACTCACATCCCAGCTCTCCACCCCACTGGCCAGAGAGAGGACCCCAAAGAAGCCGACCAAAGCAGGGGGGCCTGTCAGCTTACAGCTCCTGAGGCCCCTGCGGCTGCCAAGACTCCTGCGGCCCATGAGCTCATGCCTATTTCGTTTTCATCACCCTGGTTCCAAATGAAGTTGGTATAAATATATGCCTGTATAAATAACTAACTAAAGTGCATAAAGTAATAGTAAGTGGCACAGACCATAAATAATTCTGCAAAATGGGGAACCTGGTGAGCGGTCAAGAGGACTCCTTTGAAAGCTCAAACGCTGACTGTAAATGCCAGGGAGCAAGTTGATGAGCTGAGAATGAGCCTGCCCTCCCCTGGCTTGGAACGGCTCCCATGCTCCCATCAGGATGGGAGACTGTGGCAGGGCGCCCCGCCAGGAGCTCGCCCAACCCGCTGGGGTGGTCTCCCCGGGGAGACAGCCATCGCCTGGGTCTGGGAGCCTGGGGATGGGACAGAGCAGGGGAGCTTGTCCTTCTGCTTTCCTCAGAGACACATCTTATTCAACATATCCTTTTTATACTTGTCCAGGTCTGAGCTATGTGAGTATATTACCTGCTCAAATAAACTAAGAATTAAAAACAAACACACAAGAAAAACTGCCCTATGCATCTTTCTAACTGCCCCCCAACACACACACACACAAAGGAAGTAGTCTTGCCCTTCCCCAAACTTTCCAAGTCCTTGGGCTTTTTTTTATTAGGGATATTGAATGTTCATACCCGTCAGTGCACACCCGGAAGGCTGGTCCAAATGAAAAGGACCAGCCATACCAAGTGTTGGCAAGGATGTGGGGCAACTGGAACTCTCCTCCAGTACAGGTGGGAATGGAACATGGTGCAGTCAGTTTGGAAAACAGTTGGGCATTTCTTAAAATGTTCAACATACACATACCCCATGATCCAGGCATTCTATAAACGTTCACGTATGTTCACCAAAAATCACATACTGCAACATGCAGAGCAGGACTCTTTGAAATGGCCCCGAGCTTGGGGACCGTCCAAAGATCAAGCAACAGGTGAACAGGACAAATGGGGTTTCTATGTGAGGTGCTGTGTGTGAGACCGACAAACGTCTGCTACACACAACATGGAAGAATCCCAGACACGATGTTGAGCAGGACAGGGCGGGGCACGTGCCTCTGATTCTTTTTATGTGGAGGTCGGAAGCCAGCACGCGTCCCCGCAGAGTCAGGAGGCGAGGATGGTGGTTGCGTTGGGTGTACGTTAGAACTGGGACGGGACCCAGGGAGGGCATTTGGGGAACTAGGAAGGTGCTGGTCTTCCACCTGGGTGCTGGTTACATGGGTATGTGCACGTGATGAAAATTCAGTGAACTGTATGTATCTGATTTGTACACTTTTATGTATATCGTATGCTTCAATTAAACGTATTTAAAAATTAGGGAGTGTGGGGCTTCCCTGGTGGCGCAGTGGTTGAGAATCTGCCTGCCAGTGCAGGGGACACAGGTTCGAGCCCTGGTCTGGGAAGATCCCACATGCCGCGGAGCAGCTAGGCCCGTGAGCCACAACTACTGAGCCTGCGCTCTAGAGCCTGTGCTCCTCAACAAGAGAGGCCGCGACAGTGAGAGGCCCGCGCACCACAATGAAGAGTGGCCCCCGCTTGCCACAACTAGAGAAAGTCCTCGCACAGAAATAAAGACCCAACACGCCAAAAATAAATAAATAAATTAATTAATTAAAAATAAAAAATTAGGGAGTGTGAAAAGAGAGAGACCCAGAGCGCTGTGGTGGCCCAGTGCTGCCGCGTGACTTGATTTGGGGTGATGTCCCCTCAGCCTGCTTTTCATTTACAGATATGAAAGCAGCTCATCTGTCTTCCCTTGGGCCTCAGGGGAAAAGTTTCCCTTGTCTCCACGTGAAATCTGGCATCAATTCTAACAAAAGCTGGCACGCTGTATGGGCCTGAAAGAAGCTCCCATCCCCACAGTGGCTCGGATGTCCCAGTGTTGGACAGCAGCGATTGTTTGGCCCCAGTCATGTCCTAGCTGGAAACCGCTGGCTGCTGCTCCCTCTGTCCCCTGGCCAGGGGTGGCCCAGCCCAAAGTCAAGGACAGAGACGTTTTTAGAAGAGCAGCTGAGAAACATTTTGGCAGCTTCTCGGGGTCTGCTCAAGCCTTTAACTTACCTCATGGTCTAACTGGAAGGTATTTGCAGCCCATAAAATTGACATGAGGCATCTTGTTACCAGTGTTATTCTTGGACCAAAACTTCGTTTCGAAGGCACTTGAGACCCAGATATAGAACCCCCCAGTTCACGTGTCTTTCTCCAGCTAGTGTGGGGAGCATGTTGCAGGGGCGTTACCTGGATGGTCCACAGGGCCAGGGATTCTCAGGGCACATACAAATTAGCTCAAGAAGATGCATTGCGGAGTTTGCCTATTTTTAGGTGTGCAGGAGCTCTCTGTGGTCCTGAGCCTTGATTAGAGTCAGCCTAATCTGTTTGAGCGCAGATCCAAAGGATGAATAGAAGGTACTAGTGATGAAGGAAAGAAAGGGCATCACCAGCAGAGAGATTGGCATGTGCAAAGGCCCTGTGGCAGGAGCAAGGAGGAAAGAAGCCCAGGGTGGTCGGGGCACAGGGGGTACACAAAGGCGGGTGGGGGCCAGACCCCACAGGGCCTTGCAGCCACATTGAAGAGTTTTGCTTTATCCTAAAGTCAACAGAAATCATTGAAAGATGTGAAAGGAAGACAGAGCTGGTGTTGAAACAGTGTGAACATGATCAGATCTGCTCTTGGAAGGATCCCTCTGCTAAATTCCCACCATCTGCGAAGCTGCTCTGGGCTGGAGGAAAGAAAGGTGTACAAGACCTGGCCTGTCTCTCAAGAAGTTCACAATCCGGGTGAAGAAACAGAAAAGAACCCTGTGAGGGAACACATGACAGGGCAAATGAATAATCTAGAACAGCACTGTCCACTGGAAATATAATATGAGCCACAAATGCAAGCCACGTATTTTAAATTTTCTAGTAGCCCCACTTTTTATAAAGTGAGAAGAAACAGGTGAAATTAATTTTAATAAATTTTTTATTTAACACATTTTCATCAGTATATTTAACACATTTTCATCTCAACATTATTAATTGATACGGAACATTACTATTATTATTAATGAGATATTTCACATTTTTTCAGATTACATCTTTGAAATCCAGTGTGTGTTTCACGTTCATGGCCCACCTCAGTTTGGACTGGCCACACTGTGAGTGCCTTATAGCCATGTGAAGTTAGTGGCTGCAGAATTGGACAGTGTGGGTCTAAGCGATGGGTGTTTGTTTGCCCTGAACACTGCCTCGGATGAACCCATCAGGCAGGAAGGATGTGAAAGGGTAGGAAAGATTTTCCCAAATGGGAACGGTATAGGACAAAATGTTAAGTGAAGACACAGAGGCCAGGCTGTCGTGTGGGAGAGTGTTCACAGCACTGTGGTTTGTAGCAACCCCAATCAGAAACACCCTAAATGTCCATCAACAGAGGAACAGAGGGATTGGTTGGTGGATTCATACAAAGGAATACTAGCCTCCATACCCATGTCGTGGCTAAATGAAAAACGCAGAAAATAACAAGTGTCAGTGAGGGTGTGGAGGAGTTGGAACCTTTGTACATTGCCGGTGGGAATGTAAAATGGTGCAGCTGATGTAGAAAATAGTCTGGCAGTTCCTCAGTGGGTGAAACATAGAGTCACCATAGAACCCAGCAATTCCGCTCCTGGGTGTATGGCCCAGGGATCTGAAAACAGGTGTTCTAACAAGAACGTGTACACAGATGTTCATAGCAGCATTATTACCAATAGCCAAAAGGTGGAAACAACGCAACGTCCATCAAGAGTTGGATGGATAAAGAAAACATGGTCCATCCATACAGTGGAATAGTATTCAGCCGTTAAAAGGAGTGAAGCACTGACACAGGCCACCACATGGACGAACCTTGACAATGTTGTTCCAAGTGAAATAAGCCAGACTCCAAAGGCTGCATATTACACGATTCCATTTATATGAAATGTCCAGAACTGGTAAATCCATAGAGATAGAAAGTAGTTTGGTGGTTGCCGGGGGCCGGGGGAGGGTGGAATTGAGAGTGACGGTTTAATGGGGACACGGCTATGGGGTTTCCTTTTGGGGTGATGAGTGTTCTGGAACTAGATAGAGGCGGTGACTGCACGCCACTGTGAAGCTACTAAATGCCACTAATGGTGAATTGTACGTTATGTATATTTTTAAAGGCTAAAAAAAAGTGTGTGGGAGGGTGATTACTAGAGCTACATTTCACTGAACATGAATATATTTCAAAAGAACCTTGGAAGGAAAAACCCAGCTGCAGGAGAACGTGGAGCAGACACTGCCGACAGCAGCCCGGATGTCCTCGGCCCCCCTGGGCCCTTGGTGGAGGCACAGCTCCCACCCCTGCCTGCCGCTCCCCCCGACCCCGACCCAGGCACTTGCGACCCCTCCCCGAGGACTCTCTCTGCCTGCGGGAGTGACCTTCCACCTTGAGGGGTGGGAGGGGATGTGTATTCCAGCATCCCCGCCCTCAGCGGACGCCCTGAGAGTCGCTCTACACACTCAGAGCCCCCCGGGGACCCAGCCCCATCTGCCTAGCCGCCCCTGGGCTCAGCCTTCATTGCCTTTCCTCCCACCCCAGTCCCTCCCCGGCCTCCCTGTCCTCACCTCCCACGTAAACTCTGCACCAGATCCTCTCAGCCTCTGCTTTTAAGGGAACCCAAACCTAAACGAACGCCCATGATATCATATCACACAGATAAGGTTTTAAGCCACGCAAAACAGTACTCTAGGTATTGCTTGGGGGATACACGCACAGGTAGCAAAATGGCTAAGACACGTCTGGGAATGTTCAACCCCCAATTCAGGGCGGTGGGCACGGCCAGAGAGGGGGAGGGGCAGGTAGGCTGGGGGTGCCCTCTGAGTAGGGTGCCCGGAAGGTCTCAAGTGATTTGAAATGTTTTGTCTCCTAAACATGGGTCGTAGGCACAGAAGGGCTCGTTATGTATATATTTCTTGAATGTTTGAAATATATCATCATCGTTGCAGAAGGAGGCATGAGGTAGGTGTATTTGGCAGTCAAGGAGTAGGAGGGGATGGGGGCGGTTTAAGTAAAGAAATGCTGGACGGACGATGAAGCCGAGTCTGGACTCTCGTCCTGGTGGTGACGGGGAGGCCAGGGCACACCACTCTTTTGCATCTTTCCGCTTGTGATCCGAGGACCCAAGGCAGTGAGGAGGAGCCGGGGCAGGGAGGCCACCGTCACAGCTCGAGTAAGTCGGCATCGGTGGGAGCAGAGTCAGAAACACAAAAGGCCTGGGAAAAGGCAGGAGCCAGCGGTCAGCTCTACTCACGGGGGCTGGGAACCAGCAAGCGAGGAGCTGGGGCTGCATGTCCGGGTGACAGGTGAGCGGGAGGACCCCTGCAGGGCTCTGGACCCCCAAAGGGTCTTGTTTATTTGAATCTGTCAGAGAAGAGGGCTGGGGTAGGTTTGTGCAGGTCCACACAGCGTTTGCACTTGCTGGGGAGGAGGGCGGAGGCGGGAAGCCTTCTGACCTCAGCACGTGGGATTTCCAGGTAACAACCGGGCTGTGTGCGCCCCAGCTCTGAGCCCCCTGCAAGCCAGCCAGCCCCTGCCTACAGCACGCGTGTGACCACCATCTCCAGGACCGCAGAGGGTGCCTGCCAGAGGGGAGGAGGGACTCGCTGGTGGCGGGCTCTTGGCGGGGGCCTGACTCAACCCTCCTCAAAGCCGTCCTGTTCTGGGGCTCAGGCACTCACGGGAGATCTTAGGATGCGCTGCGTCCTCACTCCACCCTGCCGGTGGATTGCGTTAATGGCTCCCATTCTTCATCTCTCTTTGTAGCCGCACTCTGTGCTCTGGAACTTATTTTCCCAGCTTTATTGGGCTTTATTTCAGAGTACAGTTTGATAGATTTTGGTAATTGTATACCAAATTGGCATCATGACTTAGAGCTTTCCAGTCACCCCCAAAGTTCCTTCGTGCCCCTTTGCAGTCAAACCTCATCCCTATCCTCCAACCCCAGGTGATCTCTGATCTCTTTCTGTCACTATGATTTTGCATTTTCTAGAATTTCATATAAACAGATTCATGCAGTATGAGCCTTTATGGACTTAAACAATTAATCTATTTTTTTCCAGCTTTGTTGAGGTATAATTGGCAAATAACCGTGGTATATATTTAAGATGTACCATGTGATGCTTTGATATACATAACACATTGTGAAGTGATGACCTCATGAAGCTAATTAACACATCCATCACCTCCCGTAATTACCTTCTTGTGCATGTAGAAAGAACTCAAGATTTACTCTTAGCAAATTTCAAGTATACAATACAGTGTTATTAACTATAGTCACCATGCTGTACATTAGATATCCAGAAGTTATTCATAACTAAAATTTTGTACCCTTTCACCAATGTCACCCCCTATTCCAACCCCCAGCCCCCGACAGCTACCATCCTATTCTGTTACTATGAGTTCATCTGTTTTAGATTCCACATACAAACGAGATCATACAGTATTTGTCTTTCTGGGTCTGACTATATTTCACTTAACATAATGTCTTCCAGGTTCATCCATGTTGTCGCAAATGGCAGGATTTCCTTTTTTATGACTGAATAATATTCCATTATATGTATTTATACCAGGTCTTTATCAGTCAACAGAAACTTAGGTTGTTTCCAGATCTTGGCTCTTGTGAATAAGGCTGCAATGAATGTAGGAGTACAGATAGCTCTTTGAGATACTTTGGATATATACCCAGAAGTGGGATTGCTGGATCATAGGGTAGTTCTATTTTTAATTTTTGAGGACCGTCCATCCTGGTTTCCACAGTGACTGCACCAATTTACATTCCCACCAATGGTGTGCGACGGTTCCCTTTTCTCCACACCCAGCACTTGCTATTCCTTGTCTCCTTGATAATAGCCATTCTAACAGCAGGTGTGAGGTTATATCTCATTATGGTTTTGATTTGTATCTCCCTGATGATTAGTGATATTGATCAGCACCTTATTATATACCTATTGGCAGTTCGTATGTCTTCTTTGGAAAAATGTCTATTCAGAGCTTCTGCTCATATTTTAATCAGTTTATTTGTGTGTGTGTGGTTTTTTTTTCTTTTTTTTTTTTTGCTATTGAGTTGTGTGAGTTCCTTATATATTTTGAATACTAGCTCCCAGTCAGATATATAGTTTGTAACTATTTTCTCCCATTCCATGATTTGCCGTTTCATTTTGTTGATTGTTTCCTTTGTTGTACAGAAACTTTTCGGTTCATGGATTGGAAGAATTAATATTGTTAACATGTCCATACTACCAAAAGTGATCTATAGATTTGACACAATCCCTTTCAAAATTCCACTGGCATTTTCACAGAAAAAGAAAAAATAATTCTAAAATTCATATGGAACCACCAAAGACCCCGAATAGCCAAAGCCATCTTGAGAAAGAAGAACCATGTTGGAGGCATCACATTTTCTGATTTCAGATTATATTATAAAGCCATAGTAATCAAAACAGTACAGTAATGGCATAAAAACAGACCCATAGACCCTTGGAACAGAATAGAGAGCCCAGAAGTAAACCCACACAAATATGGTCAACCAATCTTTGACAAGGGAACCAAGAACACCCAATGGGGAAGGAATAGTCTCTTCAATAAATGATGTTGGGAAAACCAGTTATCCCCGTGCAAAAGAATGAAATTGGACCCGTATCTTACACCACACACAAAAATCGACTCAAAGAGGATTAAAGACTTAAACATAAGACGTGAAACCATAAAAATTCTGAGACAAGGATTTGAGTACCAGGGGATAAGGATTTGGGAGGCGAGCCCAGGAAGAAGCCAGAGGAAAGTGTGGGCAGTGAGATGGGGACCGGAAGCCTGCAGGAAAGGATGCATTTTCAGGCAGGTCACTGCTGGGCTACTGAGGTTCAGTACCCGTTGGGGAGCCCTGGACGCCAGGGTGGAGCATGCCTTAGGGCCACCCCCCTGAGGGCTGCCCTGGTCACACCGTTCCCTGGGGGAGGGGCACGAACTCCCCGGTACTTCCAGCCCAGGAGCGCCGAGGGCAAGAGTATGCAGCATCAGAGCAGCTGCTCCCCTCTTGGTCCCCTTCTGTCCCTGGAGGATGTCAGTAGGGAAGCACCAGGATGCTGAGTAGGTGGGAACCCCGCTTGGGCCGCGGAGTCCTCAGGCCCCATCCCCACCCCCCTTTGTCGCCGTCTGATATCTTCAATACCCGATTTCATGAGCCCCACGAGGCCTGCAGGAGCCTCCCAGGCTCCAGGCAGGGTGGGGTCTAGGCCTGGTGCCCACGCACCTCTGGGCCCTCCACCTCTACCCCAGCTGTTCGTGCAGCGCGTGTGAGCCCAGCGGCTGAGTTTGTCTCTGAATCAGGTGTTTGACTCACTCACAGTGATTGCGGCTGATAATTCCTGAGCTGACACACATCCACTTGGCTCCCAGGCCTTGTTTGGTTTGCACCCCTCGTTTATTATCTATGATAGGTTGGAGCTTAAGAGCATCAGGGCTGCCTATGGAAAGCCCTGGTCCCTCCTGCCCTGGGATCATCTGGGTCCCCAGGGCTCAGGCTTTACAACCTCTGCTGCTGGGTTACCACCTCCCACGTGGAGCCCCTGCTGGTCTGGAGACGAACTGATGGACAGTTCACCAGCACGGTCCAGAGAGCGTGCTGCCAGACCGGGCGGGGCTGGGTGAGTCACGCTGGACCTTGCTTGGTCATCCAGGTGTCAGGGCTGGCCTGTCCTGGATCATCCTGGGGGGTGGTGGGGGAAACCCCCCAGCAGGGCCTGTCAAGGGTAATAACCCAGCAGGAGGGTTTATTTGCCTTCTCTGCACGAGATCCGGGAGGGCAGGGCTTACACCCCAGCAGAGCTTGCTGCCCGGGGGCCTGTCCTCCTGGGGGGGCCTCCTGCCTCTTGGAAGATAATCAGCCTTGATGGTTTGGGATGTTACCTTCCCTAAATGCGGGGCTCTCATTGTCAGAGTTTAACAGCAAACGAAACCAGGGTTTCTCAGAAACAGTCACTGCAGGGGAGCAGATGACTTCAGGTGGAAAATTGAACGGACTTAAACGAGATTGAGTCACATCATGAGAAAGTTATCCCCCCTCCAATGCTCTTTAATCCAGCTGATTCTTACAAAGAAAAAAAACTCAGCCTGGCGCTAATGAGTCTTGCCTCTCTAGCACTTCCTAATTTTCTTTTTTTTTTAACAAGAAAGGTTAGGCTTCAGGCTGCAAGTCTTACACAGTCCATCCACGTGGTTAGAATTTAATAACCTTGTTTCATTTTCATCGAGTTTACTTTTGCAGTTGTGTGTGCATGGCATGGTTTTCCATTTAGAGGATTGATATGAAAAAAAATTTAGATTAATTTATTTTACTTTATTTATTCTTACAGTGAGTCCTTAATATACTTTGTAAATAATAGTATGAATTGGGGTCTACAGACTGAAGCCCTGGGCCCAATCCAGTCTGCAGCCTGTTTTTTGTCAATAAAGTTTTATTGGCACTTAGCCGCACCCACCATTGACACATCATATTGCTCTGGTTGCTTTAACAGTACAGCTGCAGAGTTGAGTAGTTTCAACGGAGACCATCCAGCCCACAATGCCTGAGATATGCACCATCTGGCCCTTTATGGAAAAGTTCACTGATCCCTGGTATAGGTGGTACACTGATACAGCAAGAAATTTGGAAGTGATAAACAAAGGGCTAAAATTTGGAAATTATTGATGAAACTAAGTGTGAATTTCAAGGCCTTGGGTAATCATAGAAAATTATCAAACGTCTGCTTGTCTGATTACTTATCACCCTGAGATACTGCTATGATGACCACATGAGCTGGAATTCCATGTGTTACGTATCCTTCCCTGGTTCTGGGCAGCTGGTATTGGGAACAGGGGTGTAAATGTCCAATTTCTTCTTCTCTTTTCCTGTCTGGTTAGACTTTAATTTTCTCTACTAACTTAAGGCTCTAGACCTATGCCTGGTTTCCCATTTAGTCCTCTGGTAGCTCTGAGCAATCCTCTTTTCCCAGTTAATTATTTAATTACAGTATCTGCCTCCCATTCAATAAGCATTTATTGAGCTGAATTCTGAGTTGGAGATACAAAAATGAAAGACACGACGTATCCTTGTGGACAATTCACACCTTGTGGAACTCACCACCACCACAGTCTTTACCACCATCACTGCCACCATCACCACCATCACCACCCCCATCAATCACTATCACATAAATGAGCCAACCTGAAATTGCCTCAATGCTTGAAATACCCCAAGGGCACCACAAACAGCGTTAGAGGTAAAGCTTCTCAAGAACATTAGGGAACCCCTATCTTGCCAAAGCACCAGCCCCCTTCTGCAATGTCCATTAGGCTGGAAACAGACAGGTCAGGGCTGTCCCCTGTCAGGAAGATAAATCTTCTTACGGCTTTGCTCAACTTCTCCAGGAAAACTATTTGTGGCTTAGCAAGTTGTATTTTATATATATAGTTTTATAAATTTATTTATTTATTTATTTATTTTTGGCTGCACTGGGTCTTCGTTGCTGCGCGCGGGCTTTCTCTAGTTGTGGCGAGCGGGGGCTACTCTTTGTTGCTGTGCGTGGACTCTAGGTACACGGGCTACAGTAGCTGTGGCATGCGGGCTCAGTAGTTGTGGCTCACGGGCTCTAGAGCACAGCCTCAGTAGTTGTGGCACACGGGCTTAGTTGCTCCGCGGCATGTGGGATCTTCCCAGACCAGGGCTCGAACCCGTGTCCCCTGCATTGGCAGGCGGATTCTTAGCCACTACACCACCAGGGAAGCCCCTGTATTTTATATTTGAGTGGCCCACAAATACATTTTCTAAAACTCCTTTTTCCTTTTATGTATTTGCTTACCCTAATTTAGGCACTTAGAAAAGACCCAGAATTCAGTGAGTGAGTCCCCGTCAGGCACCAAGAATAGAAGCATGACCAAGGCTCAGAGGGCTCTCATCATCCAGATGCCAAGACAAACACACTCGTAGCCATTGCCTGGGAAGCGGTGGCTTGTTCAAGTGCCAAAGGCGGGGAATAGGAAAGACAATCAAGAGATCAGCATAGAGAGCGATTTCCCTCCCCAACTTCTCTGCCAATAATGCCCGTGGCATTGCCAAGTGCTCCTCCAGTGGGCAGAAGACCTACAGACTACATCAGGGCCCTTTTTCACCAGAGGTCGAACCGAGATCTAGAAAAACAATGGCAAGGTCTGCCTCAGGCAAGTCTCCATCTCCAAAGCGGAAGCCGTTGGCTTAAGCCAACCGTGTTGGCAAAACCTTGTCTGGGTGAAAGGTACAAAGCCAGGAAAGAAGGATGATGAGAAAACCAAGTCTCAGTGCCTGCTCAGGGATGCAACGTCATGACCTAAAATTATTCAAATTTAAAAGTTTATTTTTTAAAAGTATATAACAAGTCTTGGACTTGAAACCAACCAGAAGACCCCTTATTTTATGTCCGCAACATATGGCTTAGTACTTTCTACAGGACTCATTCTCTTGCCCTTGACTCATCAACATGGTAGCTACTGGCCACAGGTGGCTATTGAGTACTTGATCCACACTGTAAAGTACATCATGTTTCAAAGGCTTAAGATGAAAAAATAATGTAAAGTGTCTAATTAATAATCTGTCTACATTGATTACATGTTGAAAGGATAATAGCTTAGATGTATTGGGTTAAATAAAATATAATACAATGAATTTCCCCTGTTTCTTTTTATCCTTGTTAATGTGGCTACTAGAAAATTTAAAATACACACGTGGCTTGCATTTGTGCCTTGCATTTTTGGCTCTTATCCTGTTTCTATTGGACGGTGCTGTTCCAGAGCGTCCTTCCTCCATCCTTGGTGGGTGAGAGGTTTCCCTTCTGATGGATGCACATGAGATCCCATTCTGAATCCACCCAGTGTGACCACAGACAGATCCCTTAACCTATGTGAGCCTCGCTTTCGTCATCTGGAAAATGGGTATTATAATAGTGTCCACATCAGGGAGCTGTTACGAGGATTAAAAGAGGTGTTACATGTAAAGTGCTTAGTGCCTTGCCTGCCATACTGCAAGCCTTCAATAAAGAAATAAAATGTTATTTTTCATCTCGAGCCCCCTTCCTTTCACCTACTCTTAAGTCTGACTCCTTTTACGTTCCTTCAGAGGTTGGTTTTCTTTCTCATCCCTCCTTGGTAGCACCTGGTCCTCTTTCCCTGTGAACGCTTCCATCTTCCAAGATGCTTGGTCTCCCCCAGTTCTCAAGGGAAAAATACCTTTATTTGGACTTGTTTTTACTACTTACTGTCCAATTTCTCTCCTTTCTTTTGCAACTCACATGAGTGTCTACATTCCGTTCCTCTACTTTTTTTTTTTAAGACTTCATTTTTTTTTTAGAGCAGTTTAGGTTCCCAGCAAAATTGAGGGGAAGGTACAGAGGTTTCCCATGTGCCCCCTGCCCCACACAGCCTCCCCGTTATCAACATCCCCACCAGGTGGTACATTTGTTACAACTGATGAACCTACATGGACACATCATTATCACCCAAAATGCATGGTTTACGGGCTTCCCTGGTGGCGCAGTGGTTGAAAATCTGCCTGCCAATGCAGGGGACACGGGTTTGAGCCCTGGTCTGGGAAGATCCCACATGCCGTGGAGCAACTAGGCCCGTGAGCCACAACTACTGAGCCTGCACGTCTGGAGCCTGTGCTCCGCAACAAGAGAGGCCGCGATGGTGAGAGGCCCACGCACCGCGATGAAGAGTGGTCCCCACTTGCCGCAACTAGAGAGAGCCCTCGCACAGAAACGAAGATCCAACACAGCCAAAAAATAAAAAAATAAAAATAAATAAATAAACAAAATGCGTGGTTTACAATTACAGTTCACACTTGGTGTTGTCCATTCTGTGGGTTTGGACAAATGTATAATGACATGTATCCACCATTATTGTCTCATGCAGAGTATTTTCACGGCCCTAAACATCCTCTGTGCTCTACCTATTCATCGCTCCCTACCCTCTAACCCCTGGCAACCACTGATCTTTTACTGTCCCCATACATTTTCCTTTTCCAGAATGTCATAGAGTTGGAATCTTCCAGTGTATAGCCTTTTCAAATTGGCTTCTTTTACTTAGTAATATGCATTTAAGTTTCCTCCGCATCTTTTCATGGCTTGATAGCTTGAAAGCACTGAATAATATTCCATTGTCTGGACGTACCAGGGTTTATTTATCCATTCACCTACTGAAGGACATATTGGTGGCTTCTAAGTTTGAAAGAATAAAGCTGCTATGAACATCCATGTGCAGGTTTTCATGTGGGCGTAAGTTTTCAACTCCTTTGGGTAAATATCGTGGAGTGCGATTTCTGGATGGTGGGTTCGCTCCTCCACTTTTGATCCATCTACCCCTTTCAGGATCCCTGGCAAACCCAGCTTCTGCTCACGCCCTCGGGCCAAAACCATCTTAAAACGTAGCCAGTGACTTTTATCTCACATGCCTCTTGCCCAGTCTCATCCTTCTCAACCCTTTAGAATAAAAACCAAAACATAAAACAAACTTAGGGATGCTCTTTTTTTTTACATGTACTTTTTATTACGGCAATCCAGCTTTCTCCCAAAGAGTATCTGAGAGGTTGCATCTTCCTGGAGATGGGTGGTGGAGGCTGCTTCTATCTTCATCTCTAACCTCCTTGCATGTGGGGCATGAGGACATTCCTGTTTGCAGATAGCTGTTTTTATTCTGGATGGGGCCCTTCCCAGTGGCCTGGAGGCAAGAGGTGCCCTGTGGGGGGCAGAACCCCATCCTGGAGACCCTCCAGCCCACGGTCCCTGGAGAGCAAAATTGGCATCTCCAGTCCAATCATTTTTTTCTGCCACATGTGCTAAGCAATAAACAGCTCTCTGGGACCGAAATAAAAAGGTCTTTATGGAGAGAACAAACACAAGTAAATGCCAGAATGCAATTTAAATGAATAAATAAACCCAATTCCAAAGGCTGCAGGCCACAAGATTACAGCAAGACAAGCCAAGCAAGTTGGTTTCTCATGAGTTGGCTTCTTAATGTGAGGGAGAAAGAGCCGTCCCAGGCCCTGTCAGCAAATCCCAACATCTCCAAATCTGAGGGTCCCAGCCCCCTAAGAAATGAAAGCACACAGCACCAGTTTTCTCAACCAACAACTAGCCTTTCAAATTTTGCATTTAGAAATAAAGGCAAGTTGAATCTCAGAGACTCGGGGAAAGAGGGCATTCCAGCCTCGTGGAGGCTGCAGGGGGGATGGGGGCCTGGAAGGTGATGCTGGCCCCAGTGGTGCATCTTGTCATCTCAGGAACCCTGCCTTGGATATCCCCTGCCGGTATGGGGAGGGGGCCCTTTCTTGGTCTCCATTCACTCCATCAATATTTATTAAGCATTTTGGGTGCTGGGCAGTAGACAGGGAAACTCACAAGGATTAAACACCATCCTTGCCTTGCAGGAGCTCTCCGTCTGGAGAGAGAAGCAGAATCACCATCAGCTTCTAAGACGAGCTCCCAAATGAGTGAGTGAGGTGGAGGTGGGGGTCACTGGGAGAGAGGGTGAAGGGGCAGTGAAGACCACCCGAGTTCTGGGGGCCAGGTCAGAGCGTGGCCGGACTTGTGCTGTGAGAGAAGAGAGGCTGAGAGACACTTCTTGGGTGGGGAGGTGTTGGGGATATTGTGACATAAACCAAAGAGGCAGGATATGGTGGGTCCGGAGGGACTTTGATGCCATTTTAAGAAGCTGGCTCAGCATCCAGCAAGTGATAAGAGAGTCCCTGAAGGATGTGCAGTCCATCCTGGCATCTTCTATGAGTCACTCTGTGTGGTGGAGGGTGAATTTGGGGGCTTGGTGACAGAGACTGCCAGCTGCCCCTATATCCCTGCGCTCCTTTCCTTCCTGGGTGCCCCCCCCACAAGACTACATTTCCCAGAACCCTTTGCCCCATCAGTGGGGTCATGTGACTAGTTCTGGGCAGGAATGATGCCAGCACTTCCAGGCCTGGCCCCTAAAACGTCCCTAGAGAAGCGCCAAGCACTTTCCAGTCTCCCGGCTGAACACAGAAAATCCAGTGGAGGATGCTGGATGGAGCCACAGTATTGAAGGCATCTGGGTCCCTAGATCACGATAGCAAAGACCAACCTATGTCAGCGTGCGTGAGCAACACATTTTCATTGCTGTCAAACCACTTCGATTTTGAAATTGTTATTGGAACAGTGAGCTAATCTCATATGTCATCTGATTCAACATCTGTGATTGAGACATAGTAGGAACCTAAGTCAGCGGATGGAGACAGGGATGAGAAGGAGGAACAGATTAGGCAATAAAATGATCACCACCTGATAATGAACGAGACACGGGACATGACGGAGAGGGAGCCACAGGTAGCGTGGGGGCTGGAGGACCGAGAACCCAGGAGAAAGAAAAGTCTTGCCAAGGAAGGTGATGCATGTAAATTCACACTTGGTGAATCTGCGGGAACCCCGTGAGGGCGCCTTGGAGACCAAAGTGAGGAGTTTGTGCCAGACGTAGACAGATGGCACCTGGGGCCAAGAGAGAAGTTAGACAAGCATGAACAATGCTGCGGAATGGTTCCAGCCGTCACAAGGGGTATTAGCAGACACCAGTTACTTTCCTCCACCTGGTCCCCCCCAAAAATTACAAGGAATACTGTGAACAAAAAAGAAAATTCACATAGGGTCCCTAATCTCTAGAAGTTTAGATTCTTAAGAGTTGGAGTCGGTCTTTGGCAAAAACCCCACTTTGTTTCACCAGCTAGAAAAACACGAGTTAAAAATGAATGTTCTCAGCTGAAGCAAAATTTTGAAGAGAGAAAAAGTCTAGAGCTCTTCCCCCAGCTCTTCAAACGCTCGCCTGGGGCACCTTTCCTAACCTGAGGGTGGGTAGCAGATCCTCAACCAGCCGAGATCTGGGAAGTTGCTGGTGTGGTCGGCGTCTGGTCTGCCCTGCTCCAGTGCAGAAACAAAGTGGTGTTTTTTTGAGGGCAATGGGGCATCTTTGCCACTCCAGGCCATCAATTACACCTCTGGTTTGAACCTACAGTCTGGCTTTTCGGGGGGCGGTGGGAGCTGTGGCTGCCAGCTTGAGGAGAAGCCCAGAATAATAGTATCTGTGTCTTTGCCCCAGACCTCCCACCCACCCACACTGGGCCCTTGTGCAAGAGAATTGGAGCAAAACCGAGAGGCAGGGTCCCGGGCCTCGGGGGCCGCTCTGGACTCCCTGAAATCCTCACACTATTTTTCACACACTGGGGGATCGGTTAAAATCCAAAGTCAGTTTTTCCAAGTTATGCTTTTTCCCCCTCACTTTAACCTTATTCGTAACTCCATGGGCTTTTTAACCTTTGTGTGGGTACGGGTGTGTGAGTGTGTGTGTGAGTGTGTGCATATATGCATGTGTGTGCATGCATGGCTAGGCCTGTCTGCACACACATATTACAGGGGAATCAGACAGAGAATAGGAACTTGGGGACTTAGCACCATAGAGAATTGTAAGTAATGAATTCGTCTCAGTTTCCATGGCCCTCTGGCACTCAACAAGGATAAGTTGGAAAAACTGGTTGAAGTCGACACTATATCATTCTATAGTAAAGAGGAGTTGTGATGGGTTAACTGTGTCCCCCTCCCCAGATTCGTAGGTTGAAGTCCTAACCCCCAGCACCTCAGAATAGGACCTGATTTGGAAATACGGTCTTTACAGATGCAATTAGTCAAGGTGAAGTTATACTGGAGTAGGGTGGTGCTAATCCAATATGACTGGTGTCCTTATAAACAGGGGAATTTGGACACAGACATGCAAACAGGGAGATGGCCCTGTGAAGCCTGCAGTTATGTTGCCACAAGCCCAGGAACTACCAGAAGCCAGGACAGGAGCCTGGCACCTCCAGTGGGAGCAGGGCCCTGCCAACACCTTGATCCCGGACCTCTAGCCTCCAGAACTGTGAGACAATAAATTTCTGTTATTTAAACCACTTAGTTTGTCATTGTGGCAGCACTAGGAAACTAATACAGGAGTTATGTTGTTGATGTTCAAAGGTGAATCATTAAAAAGGCATTTCTTGGGACTTCCCTAGTCACTCAGTGGTTAAGAATCCGCCTGCCAATGCAGGGAACACGGGTTCAAGCCCTGGTCCGGGAAGATCCCACATGCCGCGGAGCAACTAAGCCCGTGCGCCACAACTACTGAGCCTGCGCTCTAGAGCCGCGTGCCACAAATACTGAAGGCCGCGCGCCTAGAGCCTGTGCTCTGCAACAAGAGAAGCCACTGCAATGAGAAGCCTGTGTACCGCAACAAAGTAGCCCCCGCTCGCCACAACCAGAGAAAGCCCGCATGCAGCAACGAAGACCCAATGCAGCCAAAAATAAATAAATTAATAAATAAATTTTTTTTAAAAAAGGCATTTCTTTTTGGTTTCTTGGGATGCATTTTATGTTGTTTTTCTAACAGACTTACTTTCCTTTTTTGTTTGTTTGTTTGTTGGGTAAATGTAGACAAACAATGAATCTGCATTTCCTCACAACGCACTACAACTGTATCGTTTCTTCCTTCTTCTTTCCAGGGAAGAAGGAACTTTCTTTTATTTTTAATTTTTTTATTGAAGTATAGTTGATTTACAATATTGTGTTAGTTTCAGGTATACAGAGAAGTGATTCAGTTATACAGATTATTTTCCATTATACGTTATTGAATATAAGTCCCTGTGCTATACAGTTAATCCTTGTTTTTATATATAGCAGTGTGTATCTGTTAATCCCAAACTCCTAATTTATGCCTCCTCCTTCCCTTTCCTGTTTGGTAACCATAAGTTTGTTTTCTATGTCTGTGAGTCTGTTTCTGTTTTGTAAATAGATTCATTTGTATTATTTTTTAGATTCCACGTATAAGTGCTATCATATGATATTTGTCTTTGTCTGACTCTAGATCCACCCATGTTGCTGCAAATGGCAATATTTCATTTTTTATGGCTGAATAATATTCCCTTGTGTATATATATATATACCGCATCTTCTTTATCCATTCATCTGTCAGTGGACACTTAGGTTGCTTCTCAACCCTGTTATCTTTCATTTGATTTTTGAAAAAATTGAAACTAGAGATGATCAAAAAGATTTCAAGATGAATATAACAAAAGCCACATGCCTGCCACTGGCTTAAGAAAGAAAACATCACCAAACAAACAGTTGAAATCCTGGTGTCTCACCAGAGTTAACAATTATCCTGAATTGGGTGTTAGTTAATCCTATGCATTTTTTAAAACATTTCTACATATGGATGAACATCTCCTTAAACACTATACATTGTATGTGTTTAAGCATATATATATATACATATTATTATATATATACATATATAATATGTATGTATATGTGCTTATATATATATAGTACTGTATCTATTCTTCCATGACTTGTATCTTTGACTCAGTATTGTCTTTGTAAGTTCATCCACGTTGATACATGTTATGTTAGTTCATTCATTTTCACTAAGTACAATATCCCCTTGTTTGAACGTAGTATCATGTATTTATCCATCCTCCTGTTGGTGGATACTTAAGCTGTTTCCTGGTTTGGTTTACTGTGGTTTGGTTTGTTTTCCTATCACGAACAAAGCTGCTAGGAATACTCTTATCCGTGTCTCCTAGTTTCTCTAGGGCAGTTTTTTTTTCAAAACGAGGGTGGTGCCCATTAATGAGGATTGAAATCAATTTAGTGAGCCGAAGTCCGCTGTGCCATGAAAAAAGGGGACAAAGTATTAGAGTGCATCACACATAGTAAGACTAAGCATGGATTCATGAAACTTTATATCAGAAATGTGTGTGTGTGTGAGTGTGTGTGTGTGTGTGAGTGTGTGTGAGTGTGTGTGTGTGTGTGAGTGTGTGTGTGTGAGTGTGTGTGTGTGTGTGTGTGAGTGTGTGTGTATGTGTGTGTGTGAGTGTGTGTGTGTGTGTGTGTGTGTGAGTGTGTGTGTGTGAGTGTGTGTGTGTGTGAGTGTGTGTGTGTGTGTGTGAGTGTGTGTGTGTGAGTGTGTGTGTGTGTATGTGTGTGTGTGTGTGTGTATGTGTGTGTGTGTGAGTGTGTGTGTGTGAGTGTGTGTGTGTGTGTGTGTGTGAGTGTGTGTGTGTGTGTGTGTGTGAGTGTGTGTGTGTGTATGTGTGTGTGTGTATGTGTGTGTGTGTGAGTGTGTGTGTGTGTGTGTGTGAGAGTGTGTGTGTATGTGTGTGTGTGTGTGAGTGTGTGTGTATGTGTGTGTGTGTGTGTGAGTGTGTGTGTGTGAGTGTGTGTGTATGTGTGTGCGCGCGCTGCCTGGTTTGAGATATAGAGTTCCTAAATGTGAGTCATGATGAAAAGTTTGAGAAAAACTGCTGTCTTAGTTCAGGCTTCTATAACCAAATCGACTGATTTTACAGCTGGTGACACTGAGTCTTCTTAGTAACATACCTGAAGTCTTAAAGCTAATAGACTACAGAGCAGAGATTGTGAAGCTGAAGGGTTTGTCCTCAGAACCACATTTTGACCATCAAGACATAGTGCTTCATGGGGTTGCTTCCTACTTTATAGGGTTGAGGTGTTTGGTTTTTTTTAACATGACCAAGGAAAACAATGAGGCAAATGTGGGTTAAATATGTAGTTTGGACAGGGATAAAGAAAGTGTTCATGAACAGATGAATGGATAAAGAAGATGTGGTATATATATATACAGTGGAATACTACTCAGCCATAAAAAAGAATGAAATAATGCCATTTGCAGCAACATGGGTGGACCTAGAGATGATCATACTAAGTGAAGTAAGTCAGACAGAGAAAGACAAATACCACATGATAGCACTTATATGTGGAACCTAAAACCTGACACAAGTGAATTTATTTATGAAACAGGAACAGACCCACAGGCATAGAAAACAAATTTATGGTTACCAAAGGGGAAAGGGGGTGGGAGAGGGATAAATTAGGAGTTTGGAATTAGCAGATGCAAACAACTGTATATAGAAGAGATAAAAACAGGGACCTGTGTATAGCACAGGGAACTATATCCAGGATCTTGTAATAACCTATAAGGAAAAGAAAAAAAAGAAAAGATAACAGGATTGAGAATCTGATGTCCATTTCTTTTCCGGCTGCCGAGTTGCCATTTTGCCTGCAGTTTGAGTAGTTTCTGCTGCATTCCAACGCTTATTAACTAAGAATTTGCTCCAACCCTTTATAAAATCTTAAGTTACAAACGCTGCGTGGAAGACACAGCGAGTGTGGCAGCTCCACCGTGTTCAGTTCACTGTCTATGTTAAAATGCAGTAATTTATAAGGGAAAATCTGCAGCACGCCCCTTGGCCCTGGGCCCATAACTAAGAAAGACTGCTCAGAAACATGCAGTCTTTAGTGCTTTTAATGGCCGAAGGAATGAAGAGGAGAGGGGGCTGGGGGAGGGACCTCAACTTAAATTTACTATGACTCTGCCCCCACCCCTTTTCCCTCCAAGAAATTCTTTCCAGTTCTCTTGTAAAAGGCTTCATGGTGAACCAATGAATAGAGATCCCCGAGCAGGCTGGCCTTTATAAACAACACCACTAGGTACTGTGCAGTAAGTTACTGACTGAGCAGCTAAAGCACCTGAGAAAGGGAACAGGGAGGAAAGTGTGGCTATAATTGGGTCTCCTTGGAGAGCAAATTAAGGCAGGAGGCATCACGTGATGCACTGACCCAGCTTGGGAGGATTCTGGAATGTTTCCAAGAACAGAAATAAGGCCCCACAAGTGTGGAAAACTAGGGGGTTAGAGAGTGGATGTAGGCAGGAATGATCTCGCTTTTAACCGGCCCTGTCTCTGCTCCCATCTTTCGCTGGCTTCTTTGTGGTCGGCCAGAGCAACCCACAGGAACGCCACAATTTCCCTAGGATATTGCTTGGTCTCTTTAGCACACATCTCTGAATGCTGGCCCTCCATCCTGCCTCTGTTGCCCAATCTGGGAGAAAGCAAAGTCAACCCTCATCCTACTGGAAATCTGCCTCTGCGGTCCTGTCTTCCCAGGCGGGTGATACGAGGAACCTCGACTCTCGGAGGCCCCGTCCTCGCAGGCACAGACCCTGAGACCCTGGGTTCTCGCCCCCGGTGACCTATCTCAGGCAAAATATTGATTGTGCTGGAACTGTCACATCAGCTCTGGGACAAAAGCTTTGCCTCCATAACGGGTTGAACTGGGGCCACGACCTCCATCGAGGTAAGAGGCAGGAGAGGTTGGGGTCCCTAGAGAGGAAGGTGAGGTGGACACACAGAGCACGGAAATGGCTAGGAAAGGAGATTTGAGACAGAATGCCCCGCCCTGGCAGGATGACCTTGGCCAAGTATAACCTTGGGCGTTTACGGTACGCCATGCCTCCGTTCCCCTCCTCTGTACGTTGGGACAATAATAGTACCCGTCTCAGGGGCCGAAGAGGATTAAGTGAGATCTCGGACTTGAAGCCCTGAGCAGAGCACTGGGGTGTAAACAGGTGCTCAGTAAACACCAGCTTCATTATCGTTGGAAGAGAACAGAGGGGCCCCGGTGGCTGGGGAGAGGCTGGGCAGCACCAGGGCCAGCAGGGAGTGGGCCCCTCACACTTGAGTCTGCGCCCTGAGGCGGGAGTGGGGCATGCCGTTTTTCTCTGCATCCTCTTTCCCCTTCGACACAGACCAGCGTCTGACACACACTCAAGCTGCATCGCTTTGGGCTCATTCCAGAGCTTACCTCCCAGGAGAATCCAACTCCCTGAGCACCGGCATAAAGAAAAAGGTCTAGGTCTTTCTTTCTGCACATCCTTCATCTCGAGAGCGGACGCACTAATGTTTCCTCCGCTTAGCAGCCCAGGTTGCCCTCTAATCCTCCATATTCGTTCCTGATGGGCTGTGTTTGGGTGGACGTGAGATTCAAAGAATCCAGCTATCAAATTGCTGAAGTACTGAGTGGGGCTGGGAGGCAGGGGAAGGAGGTAGGTGGGGCAAAAGTCAAAGGTGCTACCATTTCTCAGCCACTAGAGCGATTAATGTTAAAAAGATGTGAGCAGCTGGAACGCCTGTGCTCAGCTGGTCGGGATGCAGTCCCGCTGGTAGGTGTTCACCCAAGAGAAATGGAAACACATCCACACAAAGGCTTACACCTTTACGCCTAATAGCGCCACACTGGAAACAACCCAAATGTCCACAAGTCGGGACCCACTTAAACTAAAAAAGTATTCATTGATAATCTGAAATTCAAATTGAACCGGGCGTCCTGTATTATCTGGCAACCTTCCTTCAGAGGCACCCACGGGACCGCTGCCAGGAGGTGGTATTGGGGGTGAGGGGAGGACCCACAGCAACACATTAACCATGATGTAGAGTTAATATTTGTTGGGCATTTAGTCTGTACAGTTTGTTCTCTTGGTTAAGAACAGGGGCTGCTTAGCTTGGAATCCCAGCTCTGCAGCTTTCAAGCTGTGTGACCTTTTGGTGCCTCTGTCTCCTCATCTGTGAAATGGGTGTAACCTCAGCCTCATAGGATTGTTTTGAGGTTTAAATGAATTGATACAGGTCGAGCACTTGGAATCATGCTTTACATGTAAAAAGTGCTCAAAAAGTTCAGCTACTGTTATGGTTGTTGTCAGTTTCTTGTTAGCCTAAGAAAACCGGTATCAATAAAAGTTGCTTGAAGTCATCTCCTTAAGCCAGGAACCAAATTTAATAGAGAAGAGTGGAGGAGGGGGATTTTTGCCTGGGACTTTATGTTGAAAAATGAAACAAGGTGATAAACGTTTACCAGATGATGATTGTACTAATGCACTAAGACTTAAAAATAACAAAGGATAACTCAACAGGGGTTTGGAAGGGGGTGTGATTTTTCTGGCAAAATCACGTGGGTGCAGAATAAAATGTCCTTCCCTTCAGCAGCCTCCTAGCTGGTCCCCCTCCCCCGCCTGCTACCTCTCCTCTCCTGGAAGTGTGCATCGCCACTGCAGCCCCAGTGCCTTGTAAAACACAAATCACTTGTGTCCTTCTCCTCCTCAGAGGCATTTGGAGCCACTGGCCTACAGGAAAAAAATCCAACCTCTAGCATAACTCACAGGACCACAGTCTTGACGAGAAGAGATAAAAAGCAAGACAACAAACCAAAATGACAAAAAGTGATCTGGGTAAGAGAAGGGGATGTTTTAAGAAAAGGGAAACTACAATGACTATTTAAAACAGTGTCTTGGCGGGACTTCCCTGGCGGTCCAGTGGTTAGGACTCAGTGCTTTCACTGCCGTGGCCTGGGTTCAATCCCTGGTCGGGGAACTAAGATCCCACAAGTTGCACGATGTGGCCAAAAATAGAAAAAAATTTAAATAAAAACCAGTGTTTTGGAGAAATCAAAGGAGAGACAGCATCTGAGACAGAGAATGAACAAGGGTTTGCCCAGATTGCAGAAGGAAGAGATAAACAGATAAGAGGATGTCGGTAGAGATGGATGACAGTATCTAAGTAACTGGCAAAAGTACGGCCGCCAACAAAATCAGATATGTCGGTCAAAACTGGTCTTTGAAAGAAAATCTCATGATGTTTGAAAATAGAAATAATATTCTAAAATCACAGTTTACATACAGACAAAAACTGGGAACTTGTAGCAGAAAGTGGAAACTAGTTTAATGTTCTTTGTCTCGTTTTACACAGAGACCGTTTCATTCCTGATCTTGATAATTACAGAGAGACTTGAATCCTCTTTATTTAAAGGCTTACATTAGTGTAACCAAAACCGTTTGACATCTTTCACATCACTAGAGGGAAAAAGAAGACAGTAGTATCCGTAGATAAAGGGTATTAAAGAGTAGAAATTGCAAAGATGACTGAAACAGAACCTAGAACAAGAGGAGAGAAGAGAGGTAGTGTGTATTCATTGTAAAAATAAATACAAGTTGGTTCAGCCACACAAAGACAGACTCTAATGCTGATTCAAAAAACAAAATCCAACTGCACGCTATATAAAAGGGACATGCCTCAACAAAGTGACACGGTGAGGTTAGAAATACAGCGGGACAAAAATGTGAGGGGACAAATGCGGAAGAGAGAACAGGATTGGGAGAGATGGAGGGACACAAAAACAAGTAAAGCAGACGAGGCACTGAATTCTTCAGAGGATGGAGACTTTTCAAGGGCAAAGCCTCAGGTCGGTCCCTCCATATTGATAAAATCTCTTAGCACCAAATAACCCAGCTTTGGGTCACACTGCAGAGAAGATAAAGCTGAAACCAGCCTGAAATTTGATCTCCATCCTTTCCTTTCCCTCGCCCTCCCCAACCACCACCCCCCCCACACACAATTCCCTGGTCCTCCGTTCTGACAGTGAGCTAAATATTTTTCAAGAGTCTTTTACTCAGAGACCTCCCTTTCTCTCTCTCCAAGGAGCTGATATTCAGAAATCATTCCAGGCATTTGGAATTCAGAACATAAACATCTCCGAGGCAGCCCCAGGCCCCAAACTCCCCAACACGCCTTGTTTTCTCCCTGACACCTGTCTTCATGGTTCACTCCTGTTTTCCCCAAGCTGTTGGCTCTCGTCCTGTCCCAGGCATGTCATGCTTATTCATGAAGAGGCAGCTTTCTCTGGGGATCAGAAATAAATTCATCCTTGTGTGCATTGTAGGAAACCAGCCAACACACCATTTGGGGATTCGAGAACGCTGACGTGTTCAGCGGTACAGCCTTCCTTTCACAACAGCCAAAAAGTGGAAACAGCCCCCATGTCCATTGACGGATGGATGGATAAACAAAATGTGGCCCATACGTGCAATGGAATATGATTCAGCCATAAAAAGGGCTGAAGCCCTGACACGTGCTACAATATGGACGAACCTTGAAAACGTCATGTCCTGTGAAAGAAGCCAGACCCAAAAGGACAGAAACTGTATGATTCTGTTTACATGAAATACCCCAAATATGTAAATTCATAGAGACAGAAAGTAGATTAGAGGTTGCCAAGGGCCGGGGGAAGGGAAAATGGGGAGTTATTGCTTAATGGGGACAGAGTTTCTGTTTGGGATGTTGACAAAAAGAAATAGATGGTGGTGATGGTTACACGACATGTGGATGTGTGAATGCCATTGAACTGCACACCTAAAAAGGATTTACAAGGTAAATTTTATGTCATGTGTATTTTATTACAATTTTTTTAAATGGGAAGAAAAGTGGCCTTTCTGCTCTTGGTGTATGGAACTCCCCGCTCCACGCTGGGGACGGCCCTCAAGGAAGCTGGGTGAACAGTGTGTAGTTGTGACGGACATGCTATCGGCGCTCCACCCCCCACCCCCTGCCCCAGGCACCCCTTTGATGGGCATCTGCATGGGAAGGACCCCTTCCCCCTTCCTGCCTCCCTCCTTCCCTCTCTCCTTTCTTACTTCTGTCCCTCCCCTTCTAATGTTTTTTTTTCTCCAATATTCAGTTGACAAAATGTAAAATCCACCCAAGTAGCGCCCGTTCTCACACACAAAGTGATGCTTTATGGAGCCCTCCGTGTGTGGCTGCTGTTCACTGGGCACAGTGAACACATTTAACCCCCCAGCAGCCCTCACGGTAGGTACTGTCATTGCTCCCATTTCACAGATGAGAACACTGAGGCTCAGAGCCAGCCAGTAAGTGGAGGCGCTGGCTCGTGAACCTTGCTGTCAGGCTGCTGTGTCTTCTCCTGGTCCCTGTCCCTTTCTGGTCCCTGCGTTAGTGGATAGATTCACCACAGACCTGTGGAGACCAAGTGAGAGCACGCTGTTCATGGCGTGCTTTTCCCACTAGGCTCTGAACAGAGGCAGCCTTTTCTGATCTCCCTTCACTTCATTTCCTCCCGGGAATGTCTGCAGGCACTGAAGGAGAGCAGAACCCCTTTCCTCCACCCCTCGAGTGTAAACATTTCAGCACCACGCCGCCAGAGGAGAAAAAAAAATCCCCACCTCCTGTTAAAAAACCAGAAAACCAGGCCGTGGAGAATCAAAGGGAGCTTTGTACCGGGAGCCACCGTGGAGAGGGGAGATGGGGGCCCTTCCAGGGCCAAGCCTCACCCCACCCCCGCCCCCGTAAGACTGGAATCACAGCCTGATGGCTCAGGAGAACAGGCAGGACCAAAGCCGGGAACAACTGTGGATCCAGCTCTGAGCACTGAGATGGGTCTTTCCTCACAGGCAGGGCTGAGGTTGCCAGCTGGGGCAGAGGGCTTGGGTTCTGCTACAAGGGGTCGAACTTGCTTAATTGGGGCCCCCAGAACAGTGAGTCTCCCCTTAATTCTGTGGTGGCAGCTCCCCTCACCCCACCCCATCCCCTGCCTGCTTCTTTATCTCAGGTGGCTTGAAAACAAAATAATTTTCATTTTAAGAAATAGAGGCCTGTGAAACTTTTGTGGTGGAGGGAAAGTGGGCACATTTAGTCAAACCTATAGGCAGGGGTTTGGGGGCTTTCAAGAGGTTGGAAATCGCCATTGACTCTTCTGTCCCCCTAACCACACACTTCATGGGGGTCTCTTCACAGTATAGACAGAGAAGGGTGTGGTGGGCTGGGTTCTGGGTAATTCTGTAGGCGCTGTGCTCACGACTCTGGGAATTTAACACCAGGCACATAAGGCGCTCTCATTATGAACGTTCCCTGAAGATTCGAATGAAGTAGGGGACACAGGACACCACCAAGTCACGCCCAGCTCCCAGGGGACTGATCGCAAGCTAGCATCGTGCTTCAAAGGTGACCGTACACGCCGTGTATTGAGTGCCAGCCAAGTGCCAGGCACTTACAATTATTAGAAGTCGATTCATCCCCACCACAGACAAAGGAGGCAGGCACTGTGAGCACCCGTTTTACAGATGAGGAAACTGAGGCACAGAAAGGTTAAGTAACTTGCCCAAGAACACATAGATAGTAAACCGTAGATATGAGATTCAAAACCAGGCAGTCTGGGAGCCCGTGCACGAAAATCCTGCATTACACGTGCGCCCAAAATATTGATGCTTTCAGACAGAGGAAAGCATGGAGAAGCACACCCCCCTGGGCAGACAGACAGACATGCAAGCGCACACACTAATTAAAGATTCCTTCATTGGACAACCTGCATGGCAGGAGCCCAGAGATTCTGCTGCTGCTGCTTGTTTTTTCATTTTATTATGTCTTTTAATTTTAGCATAGGTTAAGACTCACAAGAAGTTGCTAAAAAAAAAAAAAAAAAGTACGGAGTCCTGCCTGCTCTCCCGAGTGCCACGTACCCTTCACCCAGCTTCCCCCAGTGCTGACCTCTGACACCCAGAGCACGTGTCAGTGTAGGGAATCCACACAAGTAAGATGCTGTGAACTCTGGCATAGACCTTACTCGGATTTTAGTTTTTAGAGGAGTGAAAACATAGTAAAATAGCTCAGCCTTTTGGTTTGAACTGAGAAGGCTGGACTCACCGAGGGTCGCAATCTGAAAGGATTTTAAGATTTAGCATCTCTACAGGTGTCATTTCACAGAGCACCCCGCTGCGGGCTCAGGGCTGGGAAAACAGGCTAAATCTGCCCTTCCCTGGTCCAGGGACTCAAATCCTAGGCTGGAAGGGGAGAGGGTGCCAAGGGCCTCAGGGCAGCAGGGAGCAGACCCCGCTCAGGATTCGAACCCGCTTCCTGCCCACAGTCTGTTCAGGGCATCCCCACAGCAGTGGAATAAGAGCCTGGGGGGAGAGCGAGGGCCAGGAGGTGGCAGCTGGGTGTGGGGCAATCCCACGAGGCCCAGAGCTTCACCTGCTGCCTCCAAACCCTGGCACGGAGCTGCGAGCAAACGATCAGTCTAGGGGGAAGGAGGCGCGCCCTGGGGGCACACCTTCAGCCTGAGCCGTTTCCTCTGGATTAAATCTCGAAAAGAGCTTTTTCAAAGGTGAAGCGTGGGCTTCCATGGTGGCGCAGTGGTTGAGAATCTGCCTGCTAATGCAGGGCACACGGGTTCGAGCCCTGGTCTGGGAAGATCCCACGTGCCGCGGAGCAACTAGGCCCGTGCACCACAATTATTGAGCCTGCGCGTCTGGAGCCTGTGCTCCGCAACAAGAGAGGCCGTGATAGTGAGAGGCCTGCACACCGCGATGAAGAGTGGCCCCCACTTGCCACAACTAGAGAAAGCCCTCGCACAGAAACGAAGACCCAACACAGCCTAAAATAAATAAATAAACAAATGTGGGGTTTAAAAAAAAGGTGAAGCGTCATCTGCGTATAATGAAATGCACAGATGTGCGTTTGACACTCGTCTACACCTGGATCACTAACATCCCAATCAAGATCTAGAACATCCCGTCCCCCACCCCGCAGAGAGAGTCCAGCCTCTTCCGCTTAATCCCCCCAGAGGTAACCGCTAGGCTGACCTCCATCACCTAAGCCTGGTCTCATCCGCTCTAGAATTTCCCATGAATGGAATCACGTGGTGTTTTTGCATCTGGCTTCTCTCCCTGTGCCTCGTGAATCGGACACTCATCCGCGCCGTGTGCCTCCAGTTCGTCGGATCACTGGCTAAGGCCTTCATTGTATGAACGCACCGCCGGTGGTTTATCCATCCACCTGCTGATGGATATTTGGGTTGTTTCCAGATTCAGGCTGTTACAAATAAAGCTGCTGTAAACATTCACACACAGAGCTTCGCGTGAACACCCACGTTCCGTTCTCTCGGGGCATTACCTGGGAGTGGAGGTCCGGGGCTTGGGGTGGGAGTGTGTTGAACTTTGATGGAGAGCACTTTGGAGGGAGCTGCTCTTAGGATCCCTACCGCTGTTCTGAGCCATCCCATTCGTGGTCGCTTGTCACAGCAGCCCCAGGAAAACGAATACAGCCAACCTTTCCAAGGAAAACCGAGGCCCAGGACAGGACGTGACTGGCATGGGGTGTTCCTCTTGCAGCCCGAGCGAGGACAAGTCCGCGTTTCAGCCCTTCACGCAGACCTGGGGGAAATGCAGACCCGCCCTGGGCCTCGCGGAGGGTGTCTTGGCGATCGGCCAGCCGCTTTCCCTCCCAGCTCAGCTACAAGCTTCTATCAGGCGCTACTCTGTGCTCCATCTGAGCAGCTGAGCCCTCGGGAGGGCTGGGGAACATTGATTCAGGCATCAACAAACCTTTTGGAGCAACTCTCTGAGCCTCCGGTGATGCAGAGATGAATAAACTACTGTTTTGTCCCGTAGAGCCGGTAGCCTGATGGGCAAAACAGTCGTAAAGAGACAACGAGAGTTAGGATACTGAGTTCTAAGCACCGTAAGGAGGGTGGGTCCTCACTGAGGTCGGGGAGACAGGGGCCGTAGAGGTGACAGTGGGGGAGGGAAGTGTTCTTTGGGCTGAACCTTAAAAGACCAGCACCGATTACCCAGGTGGGTGTTGGGGGGAAGGGACTGCCAAGATGGGGAAGAGCCCGTGCAAAGGCCCAGAGGCTTGCCCAGGGGACCGTGAGAGGAAATAACAAGCAATGGGTCAGCGGAGGCCAGATCACGCAAGGCCTCACCTGTCATGCCGTGGAGGTGAGACACTGAAAGCCACGGGGGAACTTTGAAGACTTTAAGGAGGAAACTGACATGCATAGATTTGCTCTCTAAAAAAAGAAAATCACTACAACACAAAACAAAACACCGGGATGACAGAGTAGAGGGTGGCAATATAGGGTAGTGGTTAGAGCGTAGGCCTGGGAAAGAGCCTGGGTTCACATCCTGGCTCTGCCCCTTGTTATGTGGTCTTGGGCGAGTTTACTCTCTGTGCCTAAGTTTCCTTCCCTATAAAATGGGGATAAAATTAGTCTCTATGTTATAAGGTTAGGAGGAGGCTTAGAAGAGTTAAAACCTGGAAGGTTTACCTGGCACACGGTAAGAGGTGAATAAACGGGAACTATTTAGGGAGGGGAATCAGGGTCATCATCCAGGTGAGGTGTGAGGGCTGGAGCTAAAGCAGAGGGTGGGTGTGCAGAGGAGGGGGCCTGGACCTGGTCTGGTGATGCCACTGACCTAGGAGGCCAAGGGGAGAGACAGGAGCGGGGTCTCTGACAACCCCTAGGTCTCCCTGTTGGCCACACTGCCTCCCCCGCCTGATCCCAGAAAGTCTGTACGGAGCTCCACACTTCCACGTGGGCCAGATTCTGTAAAACCTTGGGCAGCCATTTATTGAAAAACGAAGAACCAAAAAAAAAAATAAAGAAGTCATCAGAATCACCCACTCCCCGTTCTCAGGAGTGAGCAGACCCCGCCTCCAGCGACCAGGAGCCCAGCGGTGATCCAGGCCCCTCCAGCCTGTTCGCTCTGCAGAATCCTGACACATCCCAGCCCAGTGTCGGCTGCCTCAGCGTGGGCCTCACGTGGGCAAACGGACGGGTTTGGAAGAGCGGGCTGGCCGGGTTGAAGGGATGTTCAGCCCTTCTTTCTCCCACGTGGGGACTGGGAAGGGGAGACAGTGCAGGGAAAGTGGGTTCCCACGTGGAGAAATAAAGATACAAAGATATGGCCATCATCTCCACCCTCCCCCTGCCCCCAACCACATCCCATCCTCCAGGAGTTCCTGGACCAGGCTTCTGGGAACCAAACAGAGTAAGCACAGCCTACATATTGATTACATCACAGAGAAACAGAGGTAATTCCTTCTGTGTGGAATCTAGGAAGCACGAGGTCAGCTTTCTTGAAATCATGACCCATCATCTTTGTCACTGAGACCCTGGGTCAAATTTTGGAGGCGAATCGTGTTTCCGTGATGCTTGGGACTTTGCATTTCTTGGGGCTGGCGTGTGCACTGGGGCCGTGGTGAGTGGGTAAGGATATCCTGTGCTCCTGGGGGCAGGAGAATGGCTGGAACTTGGCACGTCCTGAACCTGCTGGCAAGAAGAATCTTTGTTTTATCTGCTTCAACGAAGCCCTCGTGAAGAAAGTCCTTAAGCTCTTTCCAAACTGCTGTCTTAGCTCAGGACCCATATCTCTACCTCCTTTGTGTGACGTTTTCCCTATTAAGGGATTTCTAATGATTTTTCCCTTGTGAACATCTTCAGAGGGGCTCCCTATTTTATGCATTATGTTGGTGTATGTCTGTCGATGTTCCTTCCAATGGTTTGTCTGCTGTAGAGGGTGAGCTCAGATCTCCCTGGGTCATCAATAACAATATTAATAACGAGGGTAGCAAACATTTACTGAGCACGGACTTGGAGATGCTCCCAAGAGAACCTTCCCATCATCCCCACTGACACCCCCCCTCCCAAGCCACCCAAATAAATCTTAAGTATCAACAGTCTGCTTGTTGTGTGTGGTAGGATGAATAAAGGCCCCGCAAAGACAGCGACATCCTAATTCCCGGAAACGGATGAGCAAGAGGGCCGGGCGGCTGGCGCAGCTTTGAGCAGAGGCCAGAGCTGTAGCCTCAGTCAGAGCACGAGGGTGGGACCACATCCTGCAGGGCCTTCTGGGCGTAGTAATGACTTTGGTATCACCTCTGAGCAGAGCAATGTAACCCTGGTGCTTCGCATAAGTCCAGGCCGCTGGCCATGCGGCAGATGTTTAAGCAGATAAATATATGTTTGGGCAAATAGGACATTGGCAAAATGAAAACTGTTCAAAGGCCAGTATGAGCAAAGGCGGCAGGAGATGGGAGGGGTTTCTTTCTTTTCCTGCTCCTCCTAAGGCCCCGTGTTAGCCTCTTAGGACGGCTAAGTTACAACGAGGCAGCTTAAGACAAAATTTATTTTCTCACAGTTCCAAAAGCTAGAAGTCTGAAATCAAGGTAGTGGGTAGGGCCACTCCCTCTGGCCTCCAGGGAAGGATCTGTCCCAGGCCTCTCCCTCAGCTTCTGGTGGCACCGGCCATCCTTGGGCCCCTCGGCTGGTAGGCACATCACTCCGGTCTCTGCCCCCATCTGCACACGGCCTCCTCCTCTGTATGTCTGTCTTCTGACCTTCTCCTGAAGATGCCTGGCATTAGGGTTAGGCCCACCCCACTCCAGGGCGACCTCATCTTTGCTTGATCACATCTGCAAGACCCTATTTCCAAATAAGGTCACACTCACAGGCCCCTGGGGTTAGGACCTTTCTCTGGGGGGACACAGTTCAATCCACTACAGGGCTCTTCTTTGCCTATTATTTGTCTCCCTCTCTGTGCACGTGTATGTGCACGTGTGTGAGTGTGTATTAACTCATGGGGAATTCATCTCACCAGCTTGCGCTTCCAAGAACCTCAGTGTTTTGGTTTTTGTTTTGTTTTTGTTTTTTTGGCCATGCCTTGCGGCATGCAGGATCTTAGTTCCCCGACCAGGGATCAAACCTGTGCCCCCTGCAGTGGAAGTGCAGATTCCTAACCACTGGACCGCCAGGGAAGTCCCCAGAACCTCAGTGTTTAACTGGGCTGCATTTCTCAGACGCCCCGGCCACAGGAGCTCACACTCATGGATGCCGTCCGGGCTGCCAGCCGCGTCACAGGACCTTTCCTTGGCATCTCCTCCCGTGGCCAGGAGTGCGCCGGGCCACCCGACCTCTCCCGGTCTGAGAGCCACGGCTCCGGATTTCTTTTTGCTCATTCCTTTCCCGGAAGACACCAAGCCCATACTTGCTGTCCTCAGGCAGGGCTCAGAGAGCGTCTCTCTGGTGCTGCAAAGAGCTCCTTTCCCCACCAGCTCCACAAAGGGAGGATTCAGAGCTGTGGAGGTAACCAGACAGGTGGAGCGTGTGATCGGGCTGTGGGCAGGAGGATGGCCCAGTTCACAGGGCGGATGGCAATGAGGTCAGATCTGCAGAATCCAGAGGAGCAGAGAACAGGGAGCCGGGATAGTGGTTCCCCAGGACCTCCGGGACACGGTCTCCCCCGGGAGGACAGGGACCCAGCCCACACCAGGGCTCCACACCATGGAATAAAATCATCAGAGCTTCAGGACTCACAACCGGGGGCCTCACAGCCGATGGGGAGGCCCAG
This sequence comes from Balaenoptera borealis, assembly GCF_965194805.1. Classification (NCBI taxonomy): domain Eukaryota; kingdom Metazoa; phylum Chordata; class Mammalia; order Artiodactyla; family Balaenopteridae; genus Balaenoptera; species Balaenoptera borealis. Next base: position 85,852,591 of record NC_138875.1, read on the forward strand.
GAATGCTGCGGTGAGTTCTGAGGGCACCCCCTTCCTTCTTCCCCAGAAGCTAGTGGAGATAAAAGGCTTAACCCCCCTCCTCAATTAATAAAGACCCTCTTTGATGATTATCTTGAAGGATCCAGACACTCCCTTTCACCATGACTGCTATAGACTGAATGTCTGTGTCCCCCCAATGCTCATAGGCTGGAACCCTAACCCCCAATGTGATGGTGTTAGGAGTGGGGTCTTTGGGGTGATTAGGTCATGAGCTCTTTGCTTTAGAACATCGTGGTGCTTTCCTGTTCTCACTCTGGGCTTTGGCCAATAGAAATGAGGTAGACGTGATAGTGAAGCAGTTCCTGGGCCAGACCTCAAGGGGTCTTGCAGGTTTCCACTTGCAGAACATGCCCAGGCTAGCCCACCAAGGTCAACTCCCCACCAAGGTCAATCCAGAGCAGCCAGTGGCCACCTGACCTCCAGACACGTGAGCAAGCCCAGCCAAGATCAGCCAAGTCACTCAGCTGGCCCCTCTCTGAGGTATTGTGGCTGATTGTTACGTGGCCCAATAATCCATCAGCAAATGACCCCGCAAGACGGCAAGATCTAAGACAGCCCGCCCCCTTCCCCATCACCTCATCCTCCATGGTATCAGAAATGGAAAAAAAGAATAATAAGAAGAAAGGGAGATAAAACAAATGAAGGGTTAATCAAGATGACATATTATATGACACCATTTACATTTTACCCAGCTGTTCTGTCTCTCTGCCTTGAGACAAAAAGATGAATCTTAGTTCATCTTTAGGCAAAAGTCATCAGTGGTGATAAAAGTCCATGTGGAGGGTTCTCTGGGGTTACTGACGGGGAGGAGGCTTGAGGGAACCCTCTGGGTGACATCTACATCTGGACCTGGCCGGCGGTCACGGAGTGTACACGTATGTAAAAATGCACAGAGCTGGACATTTGAGATGCGTGCTCCCTACAGGTGAAAACTGCACCCCAATAAAAATGAAGATGCAAAGAAGTGATGCGTTCTACACTCAGAGCCCATTGAAGAGCACACGTTAATAAATGCTTTAGTAAGGGAAGGAATTGAGGGGTGCCCGCTGCTTCCTGGGGTTGCCTGAGGGGTGAGCTCTGGGGCCTCTGAGCCTCCGGGCGCCCTTTCTGGCTCCCCTGAGCAAGTGTGTCCTCAATGTCCTCAGGTTTGTCCCAGGAGGAAAAATACCCTGTGAGTCAGCCCTGCCGACTCAGCAGAGGACTCTCCCCGCCACTGGTCACCTCATTTTACCCTTCCTCGACCACGGGCGGGGTGGGACAATGGCTCCTCTTGTATCTGCGCCCAGCAGGGGAGCCACACCCTCCGTGGACTTGGGGGTCCAGCCCAGCTTCTCCTGCCTGAGTTCAGAGACCCCACGGTAGGGGAGTCCCCCAGCCAAGCAAGTCACCTGCTGCCCAAGAGAATGTGCAAGTGTCCCGCCCGCCTCTGTCCTGCCTCTGTCACTTGGCCTCCATCACTGTAGTGCCCCAGAGCATCTGGTACCCCTACCCTCCAGTTAGGACTGCTGAGTGGAGTAATTGCCAGAACGGATGGTGCTGGAGAAGGCTCGTGCCACGGCGGGGGTTTGTGACCCCCTCTCCTGGAGCGCCCACGGCAGCCGGGGTCCCCACATGGCCTGCCTGTGTCCAGGTATCAGGGTCACGTGCTTTCCTTCAGCCCAGGTGGGACTGAGAGGCAGTGGCCATGTCGGGATACCCTCCTGTACCTCCAAACTCCAGCTGAGCCTCCCCCTTGGTGGTGGAAATCTTGGGGTTCACCCTAAGGCAGGTTGAAAAGAACCTTCTGGAAGGCATGCTCAGCATCCCCTCACCACCCAGCCTGGAGCCAGGCATGAAGAGTGATGGCAGTCAGAGCGGCAGCTGCTGTTGAGCTGACTTTGAACTTGAACTAGTTTTGAAATCCAGCTTGTAAATCTCCAGCTCAGCCTGGGGGACTCACTTTCAGGTCGGGGTGCAGAGTCTGCAGGAGAGGCCCGGGGTTCCCAGCACAATGCGGCATTGACAGGGCGGCGTCGGGAGTGCATGTGGGCCCGGGGACCTGGTGCTGTGGACGGTGCCAGAGGGAGGGCGCCGTACATCTGGAAAGTGTCAGGTTTAACGCGCGAAGCCACGGGCCCAGGTCAGCTAAAAGTACATGTTTGCTTCCAGCCGCAGCTGTGCAAACTCCCGCCGCTCGGCTCTGCCGGGCTCATGTCAAGTTCCCTCAAAGACAGTGGTCCCTTTGTCAGGTTCCATCCCAATCCCCCTTGTCAAAGTCACTGGCCTGCCACGGGGCCCCGGCCGCAAACAGCTGTGGGGCAGCATCTGTCTGAGGCTGCATTCATTCCGCCTCGAGAAGGAAAATATCGTCATTTAGAGGTGCACGTCTGCAGCTCCTCCACCAGACATCACCCCTCCCCGCCCCCAGAAACCTCCGTGTCCCAGCCGACTTGCACCCAGCCCCAGCACAGAGCACATCCGACTCTACCCCTGGGGACTGGGTCCTTTGGTTCTTCATGGCTGTTGCTTGGGAGATCCTTTCCCTGTGGATGGCGTTTGGGAGGCTGATGGGAACGCAGTGTGTGTGTGTGTGTGTGTGTGTGTGTGTGTGTGTGTGTGTCCGTGGACCACATTCATGCTTGAGAGGTGGGGGTAGATTAGATGCCACCTGCAGACAGCCAGTGTCTTAGCCTGGGTTCAGTCCTAAAGCAGAGCTTCAGGCTTGCAAGAAGGTGGTTTGTTTGCACAGAACTGAGGGAGCAGGGCAGGAGGGATCCCGTCCTTATCAGCCGGAGCTCTGTCCTGTAGGACATTCTTATGAGATGCAGCCTCACAACTGTCCCCCGGGAGGATGGGAAGGGGCAGCGTCCCTGCATCAGCAGCTGTCCCCACTGGTGACCCCGTGGATCCGAATGCCCCACACTCTTGGGTTTCAAATGCGCAAGGGCCAGGCAGGCCCCTACACGTGTGAGAACCCCCAGGGAAGCATCCAGAGGTCTGAGCAGTGCCCTGAGGTCGGAGCAGCCCCACTGTACCTGCGCGGAGCTGGGCGGAGCCTGTGAGGTGATGTGATGGGTTGAGGTGATGGGAGGTGGCAGAGAAGAGGGGTGCAAAGCAACCAGCTTGGGTCACGGTGCCTGAGCCCGCCTGCCCTGCGTCATCATGGGATTCTACCCTTCCCACCGCTGTAGCCCATTGGGAACATTGCTATGAAGTGACCAAGTGCTTGGCCCTCTTCAGCCAAAGGGCATGGGGTGCTGGGGCTTCCTAACTTCAAACCTTCTCCCCAGGAGGACTGAAAAAGCTTACTCTCTTGGTGAAGAGAACCAGACACCAGTGGTTTCCCAACTGGCTTAGCCTGGAAGGAAATTGGCATTGCGCATGTTTAATCATTTTTCAGGTGGAGAGAACTTGGCACTGTCGACAGCCAGTATCCTGGGGTTCTGTCTGCTTGGTGGGGGGGGCGGGGCTGATCAGTGGTGCCCCAAGCTCCATTCTTCCTCTAATTAACTCAAGTTACAATTACCATTGACCCTTCTAGTGTATCCATGTGATGATGGCAATAATAATAATAATAATATCAGCTAACACTTATGTAGCACTTACAGAACGCTTCTGCACCAACCACCGTTCTAGGTACTTTTCACATACCAGCCCACTCAGTTCTAACAATAGCCCTATGTGGTAGATGCTATTATGATCCCCATCTTACAGACAAGGAAACTGAGGCTCAGGGACGCTAAGTAACTTGTCCAAGTAATGACTAGATGTGGAGTCGGTGGTAGAGGCAGAATTCAAACCCAGACTCCTTAGGTAGAGAAGGCATTTGTTAAAAATCAAAAAGCTATTATATAGGGCAGTTTTAGGGTTAGAGGAAATAGAGCAAAAGTACAGAGTGCACCACCTACCCTGTCTTCTCCCCACAGCCTCCCTTGTTATTAACATCTTGCACTAGAGCAGTACCTTTGTGACAATCGATGACTCAATATTGGCCTCTTATTATTAACTAAAGCCCGTTAAGGTTCACTCTTTTTTGTTGTATGGTGCTACGGGTTTTAACAAATGTATAAGGTCGTGTACCCACCTTTACACTATTATACAGAATAGCTTCACTGCCCTAAAATTCCCCTGCGCCCCACCTATTCATCCCCTCCCCCCAACTCCTGGCAACCACAGATCCCTTTACTGCCTCCATAGTTTTGCCTTATTCAGAGTGTCATATAATTAGAATCATATCATAGATAGTCTTTTCAGATCAGCTTCTTTCACTTAGTAATACGCTTTTGAGGTTCCTCCATGTCTTTTTTGTGGCCCGTTTCTTTTCGGTGCTGAATAATATTCCATTGTCTCATTCACGTCAACATTTTTATTAGTGATTTTTCACAAGACCTTCAAAGATGTGCTGATCACATTAAAAAATGATACGAAGCTGGGAAGAACAGTCTGATGAATGATGTAATGTTTTGGGCAAAGCATAATAAGATGACTTGTACAGAGATCAAACCACATCTTAAAAAAACAGAAGGACTGGAAATGGAAGATATGAATTTATAACAGCACTTGTGGAAAAGACAGAACTTAGTTGACCTTGAGCTCAGTATGAGTTGTTAAGTGCCAATATTCACTGAACACTCACAATGTACCAGACACTCCGTTAAGTATTAATACTTTACACAATTATCTCATTGTATTCTTCACAATGATCCTGGTTATTTCATGCCATGCTTTGCACAAGAGTTGCATTCATTGCATCTCCTATGGAAAAAAAAAAAGCATATATATCCATTTTTCTGTAAAGAAACTCCCAGGAGGTAGGGTCCAGTCCTTCTGGAATGCAATAATGTTTTCTATCATTTTTCTTCAATGTTTCTAACATAAGGATTCAGTTTAATTCAACAAACCTTTATTGAGCATCTACTATGTGCCCGGCATTTTTCCAGGGGCTAAGGATTGATTGGTGCATAAAACAGATAAAGTTCCTTCCTCCATGGCATTGCCGGCTAATAGCGTGAGAGACACAAAACAGTGAACCTCATAATTTTAGGTGGCGATACATTATATGGAGACCGCAAAGCAAGGTGCCCGAATAGAGTGACTGGGGGAGGAGGGTGGGGCGATTAGGCAGAATAATCAGGGAAGGCATCCAGAGGAGGTGACATCTGAGCAGAGCCCTGAATGGTGAGAAGAATCCAGCTGTTGTTTCCAAGAAAAACATTTCCTCTCCCTCCACTTCCTCTTTGATTAGAAGCCTAGCCACAAAGGGTGACTATAGAGAAGCGACTTTTTTGAGTCCGGGCAAGAGGAGAGATTCTAAGGAGCTTCCAGATGTCCAGCTGGCTTCAAAGTAGAGTCTTCCCGGGGTCCTTGACCCTGGCAGGTGCCAGGAGTCTCACTGTGGGCAAACTCTAGCGAATGTACAGAAAGCAAATCTGAAACGAGGGTATTTTCTTGAACTTGGATTATTTTTGCAGCTCCTGAGTTTCTTTGTACGTTAAGGAACCCTGGGAAATTATTTGCTTAACAAGAGCGTTCGGTATTTTTCAAAGTCTGTTTTTTTAATAAGCTGCTTTCCCTTTGCCCTGGCTTTTCTTCTCTTTGTTTGGCTTTTGAGCAAAAACTTTCTACCCACTGTGATATTTTACCCATGAATAGCTAAGTAGGCTGGAAAAACAGTAGTAGGAAATGCAGTGGATGGCCAGAATCAGGGTAAACAGCAGCCTGGGAACCTTCCAGAAGAACCAGGATCAGCATTCCAACCTCAGCTCATGTCAGCAAGTGGCTCCAAAGCCAAAGTGGCTTAAAGTTCCATGGAGGGGATCCCCCTTGCAAGATGCCGCTTCTCTAAGTCCCTCAGGTGGGGCGTGGCAATTGCAGAGGCCTGGCTTAGCACGTCCTGTAGGGCAGGGGTCCCCAACCCCTGGTACCGGTCCGCGACCTGTTAGGAACCAGGCCGCACAGCTGGAGGTGAGCGGTGGGCTAGTGAGCGAAGCTTCATCGGCTGCTCCCCGTTGCTCCCCATTTTTGCATTACCTGCTGAACCATCGCTCGCATTACTGCATGAACCATCCCCCCCATCGCTCGCATTACCACCTGAACCATCACTTGCACCCCCGGTCCATGGAAGAATTGTCTTCCACGAAACTGGTCCCTGGTACCAAAAGGGTTGGGGACCACTGTTGTGGGGAACAAAGAAGGACACACACTTTGGAACCATCTGCTGGGTGAAGCTGGTGATAGAGCATCTTGTATCCTCAGTCACCTGAGGGACAGTGGCTGATCCAAATTCACCCAGCGATACTAAATCTCGCCTGCAAGACTGTGACTTGAATTTGAAAGTATTAACATAAGCCCTTGGAAATGGCAACTAAACCCTTGAACTTTTTTTGCTATTTATTTATTTATAAATTTTTATTGGAGTACAGTTGATTTACAGTGTTGTGTTAGTTTCTGCTGTACAGCAAAGTCAATCAGTTATACATATATCCACTCTTTTTTAGATTCTTTTCCCATATAGACCATTACAGAGTATTGAGTAGAGTTCCCTGTGCTATACAGTAGGTCTTATTAGTTATCAGTTTTATATCTAGTACTGTGTGTATATGTCAATTCTAATCTCCCTCCCTCCCCCACTTTCCCCCCTGCTAACCGTAAGTTTGTTTTCTGCATCTGTGACTCTATTTCTGTTTTATAAATAAGTCCATTTGTACCATTTTTTTAGAGTCCACATATAAGTGATATCAAGATATTTGTCTTTCTCTGTCTGACTTACTTCACTCAGTATGATAATCTCTAGGTCCATCCATGTTGCTGCAAATGGCATTATTTCATTCTTTTTAATGGCTGAGTAGTATTCCATTGTATATATGTACCACATCTTTTTTTTAACATCTTTATCGAGTATAATTGCTTTACAATATTGTGTTAGTTTCTGCTGTACAACAAAGTGAATCAGCTATACATATACATATATCCTCATTTCTCCTCCCTCTTGCATCTCCCTCCCACCCTCCCTATTGCACCCCTCTAGGTGGTCACAAAGCACTGAGCTGATCTCCCTGTGCTATGCAGCTGCTTCTCACTAGCTATCTATTTTACATTTGGTAGCGTATATATGTCAATACTACTCTCTGACTTCGTCCCAGCTTACCCTTCCCACTCCCCATGTCAAGTCCATTCTCTATACCTGCGTCTTTATTCCTGTCCTGCCCCTAGGTTCATTAGAACCATTTTTTTTAGATTCTATATATATGTATTAGCATACGGTATTTGTTTTTCTCTCTCTGACTTACTTCACTCTGTATGACAGACTCTAGGTCCATCCACCTCACTACAAATAACTCAATTTTGTTTCTTTTTATGGCTGAGTAATATTCCATTGTATATATGTGCCACATCTTCTTTATCCATTCCTCTGTCTATGACATTTAGGTTGCTTCCATGTCCTGGCTATTGTAAATAGTGCTGTAATGAACTAAACCCTTGAACTTAAAAAAAATGATCAACTCTGAACCACAAGGGCTGTGAAAAGGTCAAATGTGAAGGGAAGGATGTCAGTCATGCTTTTAGACAATTTTCTTGGGGGAAAAAACATAGAAAGTAAAAGAAAAAAATCATCCTTGGTCATTTGTCTGCTCTAAGCATTAGAGCAGTTACCACACTTTGGTAAATAAAAATGAACTTAGCTTATTTTTCGTTTTTATCATTTTAGATTTATTTTTCAAGATGAAGTTCCAATCAAACCTCTTTTTTCCTATTTATTTATCATACATTTTTTTTCCTCTTGTTTTTAAAATATGGAATTTGTGGCCCCCATGTCAAGTGGCTTGACTTCAGATGCCCCTGTTCCATTACCTGTTACCTGTGGGAAATGAAGCCCTTCTGTCCTTCCTTTCCTGGGCTTGTCCACTACCCTGGTGTCACAGGGAGAAGCATTTCATGCTCCTGGGTGGTGTCCCAGTAGCTGGCCTCTAGACACCACTGAGTGGAGAGCTCCTTCTTCTGGATTCTTCTGTGTGAAGGAAAACCCCTACTTCTCACCTTCTCCATCTCTTTTGTATGGGTCAGGATAGGCAGTGTTAGCTGCTGTAACAAACAACCTCCACATCTCAGTGGCTGCAGAGCCGTCAGTCAGCAGGCTGTCCTCCACACAGTCACTCAGGGACCCAGGCTCCGTCCATCCTGTGGCTCCTCCCTCCTTTAGGTCCTTGGAGTCCTCTCCATTCAGCCAGTGGCTGGAGAAGGTATGGTATGCAGGAGAAGTTCTACAGACTGGGCCTAGAAGTAGCACACGTGGATCCCACCCACATTCCAGTAGCCGGAACTCAATCCTGTGGCCACACCTAACTGCCCAGAAGCCTGGGGAATATAGTACAGCCTTGTTCCCTGGAAGAGGAGTGGAACTTCAAAACTAGTGAGCGTTAGCAATCTTGCCGCACTTAACCTACTTTCCCCTCTTCTTTTCGATATCGCCTCCCTGTTCTTGTTCATCTCTGCTAAACACTGGTGTGTCTGGCTCAGGCATCCATGTTCACCCCGATGTAGCAGGTAATCCTTACCTCTTCCAAAACCTCCTAGCGTCAGTTTGCCAACTTGCTGATCCCAAGTGTCAGAGATGTTCTTTAAGTTAGGCTAGAGTGCAAGTTCGTTCTTGTGCTCCACGTGGGCACATGTGTGTGTGCAAAATATTTATCCAACCTTTGCAAAATATAAACAACATGGCTAGTTGCAGAGAGACACGGTCTAGTTTGAGAATCCATCCATCCATCCATCCATCCATCCATCCATCCACCATCCATCCATCCATCCATCCATCCATCCATCCATCCATCCATCCCTTTGTTCAAACAATAATTAGTGAGCCCACAGTGTACAGAGCATTGTGGTAAGTGCTGCGCAGAAAGGGGGGGGAAATTTACGAGGCATGCTCTCTGCCTTTGTGAAGTTTGTAATCTAATTGGGGAAATAAGAACTAAACACACACGAAGCCAGCCAAAGTGCCAAGTCCACACATGCAGAGACAAGTAGGGATCATTCAGAAGTGAAGGTAACGTGGGCCTTCTTTGCACACACCCCATCTCCCTCCTCCCCCCATGTGCACACGATGCATCGATTCATTTTTGTAGGCAGTGGCTTTCTTGCCCACCCCCTCCATGAATTTTCCTGTCCTTTTCCTCCAGTCCCTCACAACTGGTCTCTTTCACTTTTCCCCTTCCATCTCTTGTGTCTTGTCTCCCTTTCTCTGTTTATTTTCCCCCAGTCTTCTCTCTGTGTCTCTCTCTACATTCTTCCCTTTACAAAGAGCACCTTGAGTTTGTGGTGGCCTCAGGGCCTTTGCACCTTCAGTGTCCTCTCTGAAGAATGCCCTTCCTCAGGCTCTACTCAGGGCCAGCTCCTTTCACCATTCAAACCCACCACCCAAGGGGCTTCCTTGACTCCCCTCACCACCCCATCAACAGCAGCTCCATACTGGTTATTCTCTATCCCACTGCATTTGTATAGTATTCATAAGTCTCCGAAATTATCTTGATGAACTATTTTCTCTCCCACCCATCTCCAGCCCCGATTGGAAATTCCATAAGGATGGGGACCAAGTTTGACTTGTCCATGGCTGTATCCCCGATGCCACACATACAGTAGGTGCTCAATTAATAACTACTGATTGAAGGGATAGCAGACAAGAGGCCCTCTCCCTTTCCCTCAGTGTCTCGGGACTGAACCGGGAGCTTTGCTGAGCTCTCCGCCCACAGCCATGCCCTCCCTCAAGTCTGGTGCCCAGACTCTGCCTCCCCGGAGCCCCCGGGCATCACGCCAGGAGCCTGGAGCCTTTCCTTTGCTTCCTACTCGATGCCCTTGGTCTCCACTTTCAGCCGCAAACCACACAACCAAAAAATCTGCCCGGACTTGTGTCTTCCTTGAGGAATGAACAGAAACGGTATTTGTTTGCCCTTCTCTACAGTGTGCTCACCCCGGGGCCCTCGCTGGGGGGATACAGGGCCCCTGGCAGCTTTCCCTCAGTCCCTCTGAGGTGCAGAGAAAGAGCTCCGAGTTTGGCAGGAGCTGGTGAAGAGTTTGTTCTCTCCTCTGCACCCCTCTCAGTTACTCTGGCTTCCCTTTGGCTCTACCCAGGCTAGACTTAGTCTTATGTATGTTTAATGTGCACAGATATCCTGTCTGCTTCGTTATTCAGATGTAGCTGAGAACGACTGTCCAGTTAAAGAGTGTTTGCCATACCGGCTCGTGAAAAGCCATAGTGTTTTTTGGAGGACTTTTTTCTCAGCGTAACAGCTTTTTCATCCCCCAAACCCTCTAAATCAAGAAGTGATGTTTTGGCGTCATGGACCCAGGCACACATACCCGCCAATTCACGTGACATCATGCTTTCTAGTCAGAGAAAATCATTTGAAACCCATTTGGATGGTGTGCCACATTTGGAAAACCCCAAAACGTTTTGCCTTGCGTAGATTCACCAAAAGAGAGGCGTGAAGAAGGGGCCGCCTCCACAGCTTTTAGTCTGCTGTGCGTGTGGGCCCCGGGTCCACATGTGTCAAACCCTAGAGATATTTGCGTTTACTTTTAAGTGCAGCTTGTGAGCAAGACAACCGTGAACCCTTAAATTGAAAAAATGGTAACAAAAGTGGTACAGAAAGATGAATGTATTGGGACTTCCCTGGCGGTCCAGTGGTTAGGACTCTCCGCTTCCATTGCAGGGGGCGCGGGTTTGATCCCTGGTCGGGGAACTAAGATCCTGCATGCCGCGCGGCACGGCCAAAACAAACAAGAAAACAACTGGCCTGAACGCTTTGAAACTGTCAGTGTCTAGACAGACATAGAAAGGCAAGGGATTATTCTAGAAGAAAGGACAAAAGAGAAATGACTATTGAGGGTGTGAAGTGACTCATGCTCTTGTCTGAAAATGATTATCAAAGACTATAAAGATCTGAGATTTCACCTTCCCAGCCAGCTAAGAAGTTAGTCTGCCACTGTCGCCTGGGCCCTGGCAAAACACAGGAGATTGTGGGGTCAGAGACAGAGGATGCTGTGACTCACAGCCCTCGCAGTGGACAGAGTGCCAGCATTTTCTCCTGCCATTTTTCCCGAGCCCCAGGTCCCACAGGGCCACGCAAAGAAGGCCAAGTGACACCCGCCCACACAGTGCCTTGCATTATAGCAGAGGAACCTTGAGGTGAAGGAACCCGAATATTTTATAATGGACAGTAAACCTGCCTGATCTTCCCCCGCCCGCCCCGGACCAGAGGGAGATATTATCTTTCTTATACTGGACAGTAAGCATGCCTACACTTGGCTTTGGAAGGACACACTATCTCTACCTTTCCAGACAAAGGGCAGCCAGGGCTTCTGCTCCCAAGATGTGCCGAAACACAAGAGACCCCCAGAGAATTGACCCCCAGCAGTGACAACTAAGAATGTCGTATGCTTGGGCGCCAGATTGAAAAAGAAAGCAGCTTTCAAGGACATCGTTGGGATAATTGGGGGAATTTTGATATGAAATCAAGGCTATATAATATCATTGCATTAACAGTTGAGGTGTGGAGGAGAAGGGTGTTTGGGCTTTCATGATATTATTCTTTCAACTTTACAAAACAAAAATTGGAAGGGGACACGGCTTCCCCAAGAACACGCAGCTGGCCCGGGGCACCCCCCCTCTCATGACTTAAAGGACTGTGTTTTTACTACACTCTGTCACTGATTTTATCCCTGCCCTGCCTTAATTAAGTGCTCTGAAGACATAAATAGGTTTTTTGTTTACTCAAGCTTGGGAGAAGCTGGCAGAAAAGGCCTTTTCAGCTAAAAGCTCGGTAAACCCTGAAGGTGTGAACTAGTAAGTTAACAGCTGCAAAAACCCTTTCAGCTGTGGGCGCCTCTGCATGTGGCTGTGAAGTGATGCAGTCGACCCCCTTCTGGAAGGAGAGAGGGGAAGAGTAGCAGGAATACCAAGCTGGGAAGGCAGCCCGCAGACCCTTAAAGCAGAGTTTTAATGATCTCGCTCAAGACATTGAGAATCCTGAGGCTGGTCCAGACCCACGCATTCAGAGGTCAGCAGAAGAACGCAGTCCCGGGTCCAGATCCACTCTGGATGCATTTTGTCCTCACTTCCCTCTCCTAGCGGGGCAGGTTGTCAAGAGCTTGTCCTGGCGCGGACCTCGGTCCCTGCCCTCTGTGCACGGGCCTGAGGGTGGTGAGGCCAGAGCAGGCCCTGACCCCCAGACAGACAGCTGCTGCAGAGACAGAGCCGCAGGCTCAGAGGACGCACTAAAAATGAAGAGGTGAGTCACTGGTGAAGCTATGTCCCGGCGGGGACACCTGTGGCTTGTGCTGAGGACTGAGCAAGGGCGCTATGGAAAACTCTCAGGCCAGAGGGCCAGCAGGGGTGGGCACGGTATCCACTGGCCGGGCCCCAGGGCTGGGCCTGGCTGGACTCACAGCCCAAATATCATCGTCATTGTACGGGACTGGGCCTCTCACTGAAAACCTATTCCATTGGATCCCATGCCCTTGGGAACAAATCTAATGGGAGAAACACACTCACAGACAGAGAACAGACTTGTGCTTGCCGAGGGGGAGGGGGGTGGGGAGGGATGGAGTGGGAGTTTGGGGTTAGCAGACGCAAACTATTATGTATAGGATGGATAAACAACAAGGTCCTATTGTATAGCACAGGGAACTACATTCAATATCCTGTGATAAACCATCATGGAAAAGAATATTTAAAAAGCATGTATATATATATATATGTAAAACTGAATCACTTTGCTGTACAGCAGAAATTAACACAACATTGTAAATCAACTCTACTTCAATAAAAAAAAAAATCTAATGGGATTTGTCCAGAGTTTATGATAACAAAGCAACTGTTTCTCACCTCTCAGCCCTCTGCCTCTCTGAACTCCAGTTGAAGTCCTGGTGGCTACCTTCAAACACTAAATAATGTTTGATTACTGTTATTTCCTGGATTCCCTAAAGGTAGACAATATCTGTGCACTCTGCACATAAAAGATAAAGACTTGGGCTTCCCTGGTGGCGCAGTGGTTGAGAATCTGCCTGCCAATGCAGGGGACACGGGTTCGAGCCCTGGTCTGGGAGGATCCCACATGCCGCGGATCAACTAGGCCCATGTGCCACAACTACTGAGCCTGCGCGTCTGGAGCCTGTGCTCCTCAATGGGAGAGGCCGCGATAGTGAGAGGCCCGCGCACCGTGATGAGGAGTGGCCCGCGCTTGCTGCAACTAGAGAAAGCCCTCGCACAGAAACGAAGACCCAACACAGCCATAAATAAATAAATTAATTAATTAATTAATTAATTTAAAAAAAAGATAAAGACTTAGCTCACATTTCACCTCCTTCTCCTTAAAAAAAAAAAAAAATATATATATATGTGTGTATGTGTATGCGTATGTGTGCTTATATACATATATATTCAATATATTGATTATATGTTGATATATTGATTATACATACACACATATAAATTTAATATGTTAATTACTTTGGTCACTTTACCTAGAGAGGAAGTGAGGTGCTATGATTAAGAGCAGGGGCGGGCCAAGCCTGGAGAATTTTCGCTGGCACTGTGCCGAGGGCTCAGCCTGGCGCTGGCAGGCCTGGAAGCTGACTCTAGTTATACTTATATTTAATCCCAGTAGATTTAATCCTCAGTTAATCCCTTTATTAACATCCCCGCGTTACGGACGGGGATGCTTAGGCACAGAGAGGGCATGCAAATCGCCCAAATCACACGGGGCTGGGATTCAAACCCAGGCAGCTGAGCATGCCGACAGCAAGAAGATCCCCTTTCCTTCGAATGGGAGCTCTCCTGGGGGGTGGGCAGTATTTACAGCTGTGACCATAGCCAGCGGTGAGGAGAACCTGTGCCCCACGGGCCCCATCGCCCCACCCAGGGGTGCACCCCATTCCTGCCAGCAAGAGCTCCCCATCTGGAATTTGATAGAAGCTCCTGAAATAAGAGCAGACCTCTCTGATCTGCCCGCAGGCCCTGCATTCTCATTGGGAGAAGAAGGGGGCTTTTCGGTGGGTTTTGACTTTGGCCCCTGCAAAGGGACAGCTCCTTGTTTCAGACAGACCCTTGAATGATAACCAAGACAGGTCCCAGATGAGGATTTTAAGAATGGGCTCCCGGGCTTCCCTGGTGGCGCAGTGGTTGAGAGTCTGCCTGCCGATGCAGGGGACGCGGGTTCGAGCCCTGGTCTGGGAAGATCCCACATGCCGCGGAGCAACTCGGCCCGTGAGCCACAGTTGCTGACCCTGCGCGTCTGGAGCCTGTGCTCGGCAACGAGAGGCTGCGATGGTGAGAGGCCCGCGCACCGCGATGAAGAGTGGCCCCCGCTTGCTGCAACTAGAGAGAGCCCTCGCACAGAAACGAAGACCCAACACAGCCATACATACATACATACATACATAAAAAGAATGTAAGCAGACAAGAATAGCATTAAAAAAAAAAAAAAAAAGAATGGGCTCTGCTGTGTGAGTTTAGGCAAAACGCTTACCCTCTCTGTGCTTCCATTTCCTCATCGCTAAATGTGATGTAATTCTCCATATTCTGCTAATTTTTCCAGAATATGATGTCAACCATTGAGGAACTATGGGGAACTATACAGATCCGATTAAATAAGCCAGCCACCACCTCCCCAGGGACTGCTATGTGAGCGACTAGGGCCCTTCTGGGTGCATCGCGTAAGTACAATTACTCAGATTTCTGTGTGTGGCGTGCACAGCCCACCAGGAAACAGGATTGCCAAGCCCTTTCCTCAGGGGACTTCCAGTGCAGTTGGCAAGAGCAGGAGGTGCTCCGTGAACAATCACCATGTCACATGAGCAGGATCTTTGCTTTCAATTCAGCCTTGCCCTTTGGGGTCTTCAACGTGCTCCCCAGATGGGCCATTTGCTTCGGTACTTTCTGTGCAGGTCACAGAAATGCCTGTTTGTCAGGCATTGGGACCTCAGTCTTGCCTCCCCCATTTCACGATACATTAGGACCCATTGACAGCTTTCCCCCACGTCCATCCTCGCGGCCTCCACTCTGCCTTTCTACTTAGTAGCTGTGTGACCACAGGCAAGTCACTTAACCTCTCTGAGCCTCCATGGACTGATCTCCTTTATTTTAAATTAGAAGTAATACACACGCATCTGGAGTGTCAGTGTAGCTTCTGGGGTTCCAGGGTGAGACAGTGTGTGAGCAGAGGCCTTTGTCAGCTGTCCCTGAAGGCACAGCCCCACTTCATGAATGTTCTTCACTGCTGCTCGGAACAAGTGGCTAATGGCTCTCCATGAAAAAGCCTTTTCTCCTCTGTGCCCTTCCCCTTCATCCTCTGGCCTTTCTCTCTCCCCCTCACAAAGCAGCCTGGGAAAGTCCCCCTGATGCTGGGGTGCTGGGTGAGCCCCATGGAGCTTGGGACCATTCTAGGTCACCTTTCTTAAAAGCAGGTGACTCCACGAGCTCCTGAACGAACGTCTCCCATCCCGGGAGTGTGTGGTATAGGGGGGGTCTCCCCTTCTCTCCAGCACGGGACACCCACTGCAGGATCCCTTGTCGGGGTACCCTAATAAATTCTTTTCTGTTAAATATCGACTTTCTCTGCCCGACTCTTCTCAGTCTCCACTCTCCTCTCTTTTTTTGGCTGCACCACGTGCCATGCGGGATCCTAGTTCCCTGATCGGACCCGTGCCCCCTGCAGTGAAACGCAGAGTCCCAACTACTGGACCGCCAGGGAAGTCCCTCCACTCTCCTCTCTGTAATCCAACTTCGGAAGCAATTTGCATCAGATCATTCCTAAACTCTACAGGCTCCCCATCCCCTGGCAGATAAAGTCCAAATACCTTAGCCCCACGTACGGGTCCCTGCAAACCTGATCTCGCCCTCCGCCCACAGCACCTGGTCCAGAGCAGGCACTCGGATCTGCAAAGACCCCGCCCTCCTTCCTCTTCTGGCCTCATGTTACAGAGGTTCAAGCCCCCTTTCCTCCAGAGACTGGCCAAGACAGCCCCCCACCCACCGCTAGCTCCTGGCTCAAGCTAACTTATGGAAATTTCGGCTTTTTCTCCCCTCTTTGACATTTGCGGACCATCTGACACAGTGAGAAACAGAAGCTTTTACAGTACCAGCTTTCAGTGGATGGGCAGCCCCCAGCCGGTGGCAGTGGATCCGAATAGGTCAGAGGTCATGGTCACTGCGGTCATTTGTGTGGGACACTATGACATTTGTAGTGCGGTCATGTTTTTCCTGCTGCTGGGTGTAGACACATCACCAGCGTTATTCCATTTCAGGGGAAGTTGTGTGGGGGCTCAGGGAAGCTTCCAGAACCTGAGTGGGCATGGTCATGAAGGCACCCCTGATAAGCATGAATGGCACAAGGGGACCAAGATTAGGGTGAGGAGAGTAGGGCCCTCACCTAGAGTCCAAAATTTAAGGAAATGTCCCAAACGTGGAAATCGCGACACGTACTATATTTTACTGCAGTGCTGTAAAGGCCAAAATTAAGGCAAAAAATTCCAGATGATCAAAATAGCAACATTTTAAATAAAGTCAAGATGACACTTCAATGATGCAACCCTGCCCCACATGCCTCCCCCTAATTCCCCACCAGCCTTCGGTGGATGTTGCTGCCAGACTCACTTCCCTGGGCTAAGAAGTAATCCGTTCTTATCAAAGAATTTCCTCCGGGGCAGCCCGGCAGTGAGGGCAGTCTCGCTTCTGGGGGCTTGAGTGAGTGAGCGTTTGGGAAGGAAATGCATCTTAACGTGCTTCTGTTCTGCAAATCACAGCCCCCGCTTTTGTCCTGTGAGATGATAAGTCACCCACGTATTTCTGGTCACGGAGCCCAAGGCTGAGGAAGAATTGAAGAATTGAATTCTTGCCTAAGAACTGAAGCAAACGGAGTCAGTTGTTCTGTGTTGTGTTTTGTTTTGTTTTTTTCCTCCAGAATGCTCCAGATATTCAAAGCTCTGGCTAATTCTGTTTGGGCAGTAGACTTCCCATGGTCTTCCTGGTTGATATGGAAATGGGCTGCAAATTCACGTGATAACATGTCCTTCTGTGTCCCCCCCAGCACTCTTAGGAAGCCCCCCAACCCTTCTGTCCCTTCCTGGAATGCACCTCATTCTCCCTACGGAGAGCACCTTTGTCCTTGGTGTCCCCCCGCCTGGAGGGCTAGTCCTCTTTCTCCAGCTCACGCGTGGCTGTTCAGGACTCATCTTAAAACGCCCCCTCCTCAGAGCGGGCTTTCATGAACACCCCAGCAATGAACTGTCCCTCTGATGATTCTTGCTGGCAGTGCCTTGTCAATGCCCTCCTTGAAACTCACGGCCTTTGCTTCCTGGTGTGTTTTCCCCCCTCATCTGACTGGGCGCCCCGGGGCCAGGCTATCTTACTTGTGGGCGGTTCTGAGGTGGACCCAGCCCTGGGGTCACAGTGGCGGCTTGATCGGTCCTGATGGAATGACCGTGCTTTAGCCTGGTGCCCTCAGTTTGGGGGTGTCTGAAGAGCAGACACCAAGGGGAAACCAAACTAGTGTATCTGTCCACACCCTCACACCTTCCCTGCCTCCTCTGCTGCCTTGGCTAGACAATGAGCCTCTCCCACATTCCTGCTCTTTTCAACGCAACCTCTAGGTACCCCTGGATTCCCTGCTTTCAGAATGGAAGGCTGGATCACCTGGGGGGGGTGTCTCTGTGGGTGGATGAGTGGGTGGGAGCTGGACTGGACCTCCTTGTCAGTCATCTGAAGAAAGGGAAGCAAGTGACTTCTCCCTTCCGAGGAAGGAAAAGAAGGGAAAGATGGGAGAGACTCCGTCAGTGAGCAAGAACCTGCTTGGAAGAAATTGGGGAAACAGCCAGATGCTGGAGGATTCAGGAAATGTTTCTAATCTCCCTGTCACCTGCCCCAGGCCCATTTCCACCCAAGGCTTTCCACCCCAGAGGCCCAGTATGTTGGCCTTGGGTACCCAAATGATGGAGACACAAATACCCCGGGACTATTGGTTCGTGTTTTAGAACATCAACAAAGGGGCGGACCGGCCCGTTGGAAAGGGGAGCTAAGGAGCTGGTCTTGAAGCTTGGGGAGCCTTGAAGCCTCTGGTTTCCGCCCCCTCCCTTGTAAGTTACAGATCTTCTAAAACAGAGGTCTCTGAAGATTCTTTTATTCGGACTTCAGTGAGCTGGAGAAACCTCGAAAGGTCACCTCAGACATTAGTACTCCTACTACTGTTACTTGGGATGACTTGGGGGCCCCACGAGTCACCCCTTGGTGCTGCCGCTGGGGTGTTTATTCCGGAGGATTGCCGGGCTGTGCAGTCGCCCCGGGCGCGGGCTGGGGGGTGGAGGCGCCAGACGGGGCGGTTGCCCACCGCGGCGGAGGCCGGGGGCGGGGTGGGCCGGGAGGAGGCGCGGGGAGGAGGGAGGAGGAGGCGCCTAGAAAAGGAGGCGCGGCCGGGAAGGTGCGGAGAGGGCCCGGCGGCGGGCGGCGGAGCGCGAAGGCGAGGCCGGGCCCGGCGTGGCTGGAGCGCGGCCAGCGGCGGCGGGCGGGCGGCAGGCCCGGCGTGGCAGCGCGGAGGGGCAGCTGCCCCGAGCGCACGGAGCCGGGCGCCCGACCGCCGGCCCCTGCTGGGCGTGGCGCGCGCGCGCGGCCCGGCCGGCCGGGGAACCGGGGACTCGGGCGGGGGGGAGCGGGTGGGCGCCGGGCCCGACGCACCGCCTCTCGGCTCTGCCCGCAGGTCCCCGGCGCGCAGCCCTCGCCCCGCCGCCGCCCGCCCCGGGCCCCGGAGCGCGGTGGAGGAGCCCCCCGAGGAGCCGGGGGCCCGCGCCCGGCGCCCCCCCGACATGGTGGGCCACCTGCATCTGCAGGGCATGGAGGAGAGCCGCAAGGAGGAGAGCCGGGAGGCCTTGCTGGACAGCCCTGACTCCGGGCTGCCCCCCAGCCCCAGCCCCAGCCCGCCCTTCTACTCCCTGGCGCCTGGCATCCTCGACGCCCGCGCGGGGGGCTCTGGCGCCTCCTCGGAGGCCCCCGGACCCGGCGAGGCCAAAGCGGTAAGCACGCGGCTTCGCGCAGAAACCGGGGACAGAGCCAGCCCCCCGGATGGGGTACTTCAGGAGCCGGGACTGGGTTCCCCCCGCCATCCCCCCAGCCAAGAAGGTGGCCCAGTGACGGCCACGCTCCGCAGGTGGGGATCAGGGCGCGTAGGTGGGGCTGGTCCAGCCTGACCCCTGCAGCCCTCTCCCTGGCTGTGGGCCTAAGCAGTGATCGTCTGTCTTGCTGTCAGCAGTAAAAGAGCAGGGGTTGAGGACTGTCCGAAATTCTCCAAGAGGTTGGCTTCAGGCTAGGTGAGCTGGAACCCCTGGCCGAAGCAGTGGACCCAGGTTCCCTGTTTACTGCTCTCCCTGTGCTGCCAACGTGAAAGACTTTTTTTTTTTTTTAACCAAACGCAGACAGGAGCCCTTCCTTCCCGGGATGTTGAGGGATGTTGACGTGGAGCTGAGGCGGTGCCTGGGGAAGGCTGGAACCCCAGGTCAGGAGACGCAGGAGTTTTACCTCTTGCCAGACTTAGTGGGGCCTTCAGGTGGACTCCGGGGGTCACCCAGCTTGGTGGCTGGGCTGAGACTGGGTTCCCCGCACCCCTTCCCCGGCAGGCGGGAGCCAAGCGGGCGGGATCGGGCGCCTTTCGACTTGAGGAAATGACAAGTTGAGATCCGGAGGCTGCCAACAATCCCAGTGGCATTTCCCCGTTCTTGCGGCTCTCTGCACGCCTTCACATTGTTTCTGCCGGGTGTCCTAGCACGACTCCAGCCCGGCGCCGCTTTCCTGGGGCCCCGGCAATGCCCACCTGGTACCTCACAGGGCAGTAAATGCTTCCCCCCAGTTGGAAATCCTCCCATGAGCAGAAAGGAATGGTTCCCCTGCCTCCAGGCCTATTGACGGGAATGTCACTGGTGTCTCCCTTGCTCCTTGGTCCAGTGGGTCCCAAACTTGAGTGGGCACGGGACTCTCTCAGAGACTTTTTTTTTAAGTATTTATTTATTTAGCTGCACCAAGTCTTAGTTTCATCGTGCGGACTCTTAGTTGCGGCATCTGGGATCTAGTTTCCCGACCAGGGATCGAACCCAGGCCCCCTGCATTGGGAACGTGGAGTCTTAACCACTGGACCACCAGGGAAATCCCTCTCTTGGAGATCTTTAAAGAATACCCACGCCCACCTCATGCCTCCAGACAGTCTCATTTGATTGGTAGAGGCTGCGACCTGGACATCAGGGTTTTTAAAACCTCCCCAGGTGATCCTCATGTGCAGCAAAGTTTGGGAACCGCTGGCTTAGACCAAAATCATGCGTTGAATTTGAACTTTGGTCCCTCTTCTGGGGGCTGGGGGTAGGAGAGGTGTTCTGGACTTCCAGGGATTGATAGATGTGACCCAGGCTGTTGGCAGTGAAATTGATCCCACTGTCTGAACGCACCAGCTTTCCTGCAAGAGTGTCTCAGACTTGGCACAGTTGAATGGAAGGGGGTGGTATTTGGGCTGTTGCGTTGGGAATAAATCCCTGTGGTGTCCTACACGGTGGGGCTTGGAGAAAAGGGACAGGGAACCAGCCTTCCCCTTTATTCTTTGGATGACCTGGAATCCCCCTTCTAGAAGGTTTTCTGGATGCTTTTCCTGCCGGCCAGGCCAGCCAGGGGCAGCCGTAAGAACAGTGTGCCTGGCTTACTTGTCTTGGCTGTCCTAGTTGATTTTATTTTTTCCCCCTCCTTGCTAACTAGATGCCAGGTATGGAACTGAGCTGTCTCTGATCTTTTTAATTTGGCTTGAAGGCAAGACCTGGGGCTGTTTCCGCACAGGTAATGATATCTGCATTTAGATAGCCTTCCCAGGTGCTAGGAACTGTCCTAAACTCTTTACTTGGCATCAACTCATTTCATTTTCACAGTAGTCCCAAGAAGTATGTAGGTGCTCTTATTACACCCATTTTCCAGAGGGGGAAGCTGAGGCACAGAGGTTAGCGACTTGCCTAAGCTGATAAGTGGCGGTGCTGGATTAGAACCCAGGGAATTGGGCTCTGGTGTCTCTACCCTTGAACCTTGCATTCGAGGAGGCTGCCTCCACCCCCCGCCCCCCGCAGGTTAACTCCTGTTAAACGTTGCTAATCTGGTGTTTAACAAAACCCTGCTTGCGGGCGACTCACTGACAATGCTTTCCAGGCGCAGATGTAGGCAAAATATCGGCTGCCCATCTTGCACAAAGGGACAGAAACCTCTCCTGTGTCTTGGAGTTGATGGTTTCAAATGCCCGAGAAGAGGCTGGCTGCAGGCAGGGCCAGGTTTGCTCTGGCACCCCCTTAATGGCACCTGTCAGACCATGTGGGCCTGGGGTTCAGCCTGGGGTAGGCATCTTTGTTCTGATACCCAGTTTCCAGCACTGCCTTCCTGGTCAGCACTGGTGGCACACACCCCAGCCAGGGGGATGAGCTGCAGTTCTGTCCCCACCCCCCTGGCCACTGAGGTCCTCACGAGCTTGTCACCGTATTTATTATGTTGGAAGCGCATGTTAAATTTGCTCACCCTCTAGAAAGAGGTTCCATTTCCCCCCACTTTGTTTTAATAAGCTGGACTTAACTTCCGGACAGTACCCCGTGGATGTAGGGTAACTGGCTGGCTGCGACATTGCCCCCCAAGATGTAAACGGCACTGGGGAGCAGGCTGGGTATGAATGAATCCCTCAACCCCACCCTAACTTGATCATAGGTTTTTTTCTGGCCCACTCTGTGGACCAACGATGGTACCGTTCCTGGTAATTCCCAAACCAAAGGAAGATCTAGGAATCGGTCATTCGTCCCACCGGTACTTATTGAGCACCTACTGTATGCCATGTGCTGTTTTGGGCTGTGGGTGGCATAGTGGTGAACAAGATGTTCAAGGTCCCTGCCCTCGTGGAACTGGCATTCTAGTGGGAGAGACAGTCACCAACTTAAACATGTGATAAAACACCAGCTGGATTGTTCAGTGCCCTTAAGACAAAGAGCTGGGTTCGGGTAGAGCTCCTTTAGACTGGATGGTCAGGGAAGTGACATTTAATGGAAACCGGAAAACATGAGAGGGTGGCCTTTATGGTCATAGGGCTGAAATGTGCGTTAGTCCAAGGGAATGGCAAGTGCAAAGGTCCTGAGGCGTGGTTGAGTTGCAGCCATGAGGCTGGTGGAGGGCAGTGCAGGGACTTGTAGGCTAAGCTGAGGCCAGAAAGTAAAATTCCATTTGGTCTTTCCAAAATGTACTTGTGACTGTTTTATTTTTATTTTTTAAAAAGGCCTCATGAGCTCCCAGACCCTCCAAATTAGAAACCCAAATCAGAGACTTGACTGAGAAGTGCCTGTGCAGAACAGGCTCTGTGGGGGGCTTGTCTCCCTGCAGTGGGACCCTGGTCGCCTGCAGGACACCGGGACAGCCAAGGCCGCTTGCTGGGCCAGCCAGGGTTTGCCTGTCAGCTGCATTCATCCCACAAATATTTAAGCCAGGCCTGGCTAGGGATACAGCTGTGAACAGGACAGCCGCTGGCTGTGTCACCTTTGAGCTCTCAGGGCCTGGACCTTCAGCTCCAGATTGAGGGAACACCCCATGTCCTTCCTGCCCGCCTCCCCGTCCTGCCTGGTGGAGCTGTGGGACTTGGGGGGGGCATCATGGGGAGAGGTCGTGCCGCCAGGAAGGATGAGTAGGTGTGTGTGGCAGACACCCATCTCCCCAGGTTAACATGGCCCGTTCAGGGAACTAACCCTGTCCCCTCTTATCACCCTCAGGGAGAGCACAGATGGCATTTGGGGTCGCAAGTCGTCTTCTCTGGGGTGCACCTTTGAGGGAACAGCCACCGCTGGGGTGGGTGAGATGAGGACAGATCACCCATCTGTGGCAGATGAGGGGCTCGGCCCTCCGTGGAGTGGTGACTGGAGGTGACAGTCTGAGCTGTTACCCCCTCAGATGTGGATATGGGTTCTCTAGAAGCCAGTGGCCTGGGCCCCATCGTGCCTTGCCCCGTCACCCCCATCTGATCTCCTGGGGTTTGTTTACACATCGAGTGTATGTCTGAGTGGCACACTGGGGAATTTCCCTAAGGACGAGGTGCTGGTTCCCCGGACCCAGATTCTGAGGGAAGCCCTTGGGGCCGGATCCAGGTAGAATTGGTGGTGGGGAGTGGGTTGTCTTTGCCCATCCTCGAAAATTTCCCAGGGCTGCCCAGCTCTTGGAAATCTTTGTCACTGCCAACTCTTAGGATCTTGGCTGTCACCACCCCTGCCCCCAACCCAGGACACCTGGATTTTCTCATTTTTCTCTGTTTCTGGTCTATGATGGTGAAACCAAGGGTGAGGGCAGAGAGGGAAGGGAGTTAGGAATTTAGGGAGTTAGTGCCCAGGATTAGGAAGGATGGAAGCACAGATGGATGGACAAGTGGATGGATGGATGGATGAACGGATGGATGGATGGATGGATGGGTGGATGGGTGGGTGGATGGCTGGATGGATGGATGGGCAGATGGAAGGATGGACAGATGAACGCGTGCATGGACAGAAGGATGGTTGGGTGGATGGATGCACAAATGGATGGGTGAATGGACAGATGGATGGATAAATGGACCGATGGATGAATGGATGGATGGATGGACACACAGATGGATGGATGAATGGATGGATGGATGGATGGATGGGTAAATGGACACACAGATCGATGGATGGACAGGCAAGTGGATGGACGGATGAAGGGAAAAATGGATGGATGGGTGGATGGACAGATGGACTGAGGAGATAGAGGTCAGCCCCATGGCCCCCTTGCAGGCTCACAGGTGTGTCCCTGACCAGCGAAGGTGCCTGTGAGCAAGCTCAGGTGCAAGAGAACCAGGTGTGTCAGGCCACGGAGGGAGAAGCCTGTTTGCTGAAAGGAAGGCCGTGAGGAGCCAGAAACCCTGGCGCCTCCTTTCAGCCCCCCTCCGCTTCATCCTGGATGAAGTGGCCTCCAGGGGAAATTGAGCAACGTCTCTGACAGCCTTGCGTCTCTGTGAAAGGCTCATCTGAGTGAGAAGTTCTACCTGTAGCTTTAGTGTGCAAAGAAGACAAATAGGCCCATGCCCTGCCAGGTGCTCTGGGGGCGAGGGAGCAAGCAGGAGCCACCTTCCTGGGAAAATGCCACTAGGCGGGGACTGACAGGGACTCTCCTTGGGGTGGGCGTGGTCTGTCCTTTGCGCCCTTGGGACTCCTGGCCTCCCTGCTGTGGGGTGGGGGAAACAGATATGGTACAAAGAGGCCTGAAGTCTGAGAGCCAGGTGTCAACAGGGCCATATTCCCTCCAAGGCTCTAGGGCAGAATCCATCCCTTGTGTCCGTCCCAACTTCTGGTGGTGGCCGGCCATCCTTGGCGTGCCTTACCTTGGAGATGCACCCCTCCATCTCTCCCTCCGTCCCCCCATGGCCTTCTTTCCTCTGTGTGTCCCGTGTCCAAAGTTCCCTCTTTTTATAAGGACACCAGCCATGTTGATTTAGGGCCCGCCCCCATCCAGTGGGACCGCATCTTAACTTGATCACATGTGCAAAGACCCTGTTTCCAAAGAGGGTCACATTCACAGGTCCTGGGGATTAGGACATGAACATATCTTTGTGGAGGCCGCAAACCAACCCACCACCATCCTGCTGGCTTGGGTCCATCGGGCACCCAAGGGCATCCTGGGGAGCAGGCCCGTCCCTGAGCCCTGCCTCCGACCTGTGATGTATGGGTTTGCTCAGTTTCACTGCTCTGAGTGCCAGACCCTGCGCCTGCGCTTTTTGGGGTCTCCGGGGCTCCCCGAGCCTGGCCCACTCGCCGCCTCTGTTGTGCCGTGTTGTGCAACGAGCCTTTTGGAGCCCTTCCCCTCACCCCAGGATTTGCCACCAATACCCAAGACCTTTCATAAAAAGGATGAGAATTCTTGGGGCTTAAATGTCCCTCCTTGGATCACTTTCTTCATGCGTGCAGGTCAGCGTCCACCTTAGCCCAGCATGGGAGCTTTTGGTCTCAAATCCCAAAACACGCCGAAGATAATCAGTTTAATTCCAATCGCGATAGAAGCCATCCCCCGCCAGTGAGGTCAGTGGCCTGAGAAAGGCTGTTTCGGCCCTTACAAAGGTTCCCTGTGGCTTTGGTGAGGACGCCCCTCTCCCATGTCAGTGTGGGGTCTCCCCGGACCCTTCCTCCCGCCACTTACCCTCCGCTGACGGGGGCTTGATACTCTTTAAGCGGAAGGTTCTGTGGGTCACACGTGGCTTCAGCCACGTCCCGTGCGGTGGCAGGTGGGGGACCGCCGTGCGTCACACCGCTGCGCCATCCCTACCTGTCACTGCCAGCCAGGCCCGGACCCCCGGTGGGGCTGGGCTGTCACTGCGCGGCACGGAGCTCTCACGACGGAGCACTTACCTTTCTTTGCCGTCCTGTGGCCCGTGCCCTGCACCGCAGCCAGGAAGGGGAGCTCCCAGACGCCGGGGTGTATTTTTACTTCCAGGCGTGGACTATGTGTCCTCGCCCGGCGGCTCCAGGGAAGACGCATGAATCACTGGGTGAGGCGGGTGGGGCGCGGTAGGCGGAGGGCAGCCCACTGTTCTCTGGGTCCCACTCTCTCAGAAGCCCTCCCTGGTCCCTACACACACCCCCTGCCTGCCCAGGAGACCAGGGAGCCGGACCAGCCCCCTCCCCAGGCTAGCACAGGGCTCTCCCGGTCCCTAGAAGGAGCTGGGGGCTGGAGGCTGGCCCAGGCGTGTCGCCATCCCAGGGTGGGCGTGTGTGGCGTCTGGGAGTCCGGGGTCCGGCCTTCAGCTCTCAGCTCCCCTGTGCCTTCCCCTGCCCCTGCAGCCCAGGGCTGCGAGGGGCCCCGAGGACACCAGCCAGCTTGCGCCCGGGCATCGGCCTCATTGTACAGACGAGCAAACTGAGGCACGGTGAGCGGGTGGCTGGCAGAGGTGGGTTTCTCGACGGGTCCTCTTCAGAGGGAAGCAAGCACCAGGGCCTTCGGGGAAGCGAGCTGGGATGTGGCTGACCCAGGGTTGGGGGGCGGTGAGGGGAGCAGGGTGCCTGGGAGCTTTCTTTGCTCCAGTGGCCCAGGCCAGGCCATCAGGTGCAGCGCCAGCAGCAGGGGGTCCCCTGGGCGCTGGAGCCCAAGCCCCGTCCCCGGCCCGCCCCCCACGCTGGAGGCTCCGATGGGAATGTGAGTCCAGCGTGGCTGGAGGGCCGCCCTTGCAGGGCCAGCGGTGTGCCTTCCTGGCCGGCTCCCGGGGCTGGCTGGGCTCCGCGCGCGGCGCTGCCATGCTGATGTTAAAACACCGCTGCAGCCGCAAGACTCGGCTCTGAGCTTCCGGAGCCCGGCGGCTGTGGGCCGGCCGGAGCTGCCTCTGGTCCCTGGAGCCCTGCGGGGGCAGCCTCAGGCCTCGGCGGCGACTGCCTGAGCTGTCTCATCGCCCCCGGGGCCCCTGGATGCCAGCCTGCGTCTGGATTTTCAGAGGCTTCCTCTCTCTCTTGTATCGTGTTCCCAGGTGGGGCAGATTTTAGCTGTTTTTCCACCAGGGCCCTTTGGAAAAGGGTGCCCAGAGCTCCAGCTTCCTGGCCTAGTCTGTGAAGTCAGCCTTGTCCCCTCTGCTGGCAGCCAGTGTGGGGAGCGAGATCCGGCCAGAATGGGGCCCCAAATGTGCACTCGGGCCGCGCCAGGAGGTTCAGGTGGACCCGAGAGGGATGGTGGTACCCAGCTCTGCACCGAAGGCTTTTCCTCCCAAGGAAGTCCTCCCTGCTCATGAGCTTGGGAATTGTTCTTTCTTGGGGGTGGAGGTGGGGGTGGGAATGGGGGTGGGGGTGGGGGGATGGAGACCAATAGCAGGCTGCCCCTGCCACCTAGAGACACCTCCCCAAACCTTAGCA
This sequence comes from Balaenoptera borealis, assembly GCF_965194805.1. Lineage (NCBI taxonomy): Eukaryota > Metazoa > Chordata > Mammalia > Artiodactyla > Balaenopteridae > Balaenoptera > Balaenoptera borealis. The sequence goes on from NC_138875.1 coordinate 85,879,537, forward strand.
CCCATGTCCATAGCCCCTCGCACGCCTGCCTCATCCTCTCTCCCCTTCAGTGCCCACAGGAAGAGCCCTGGGAGGCACTGTGCCTCATCCGACTCACACAGGGCCTGGCGCACAGTAGGTGTTCGGCGCACAGTAGGTGCTCAGCAAACCCCTGCACACATTTGGCAAAGTGCCATACTTCACACTTCAGATAGTCTTGCAGGGAGAGAGTCTGATTTTTATGAGCATCAAGTCATGGAGTTTCACAGCTGAGGCCAGTGCTGATTTCACAGAGCCACAGAGGATGCCAGAAGTGCCTACATCTTGTCACTGTTTTATTTTATTTTCTTAACTTTTTTTTTTTTTTTAAATTTTTGGCCACGCCGCGCGGCTTGTAGGATCTTAGTTCCCCAACCAGGGATTGAACTCGGGCCGTGGCGGTGAAAGTGTGGAGTCCTAACCGCTGGACCACCTGGGAATTCCCATCACTGTTTTATTTTTTAATTTAAAGCTCCTGAATGATGTGCACTTGCTTCTGAAAGGTAGGAGCAGGGTTGTCTCAAGGTTAAAAAGGGTGTGGATTGTACCTCTCTCTCCTGAGAGGACCCCCCCCTCAGCACCACCCCTCGAGCCTTTGTGAAAAGCACTCAGAAAACAAGCCTTTTCTCCGTAGGCTTGTATTCTTGAGACTTTTATACAAGACTTTTATGTGGCGCTTGCTCCGTGCCGGGCACTGTCCCACACATTCACACACTTTGAATCATGGTCCTGACTGCAGCCTGGGAGGCGGGCGCTCCTGTTGCCCCGCTTCGGGGACCGGGAGGCTGCAGCCCCAAGAGGGGAGTTGTTTGCTGGGTCACGTGGTGTATTAGCTTCCTGTCGCTGCTCTAACAAATGACCCCACGCATAGTGGCTTAAAACAACACAGATTTAATATCTTACAGTTCCAAAGGTTAGAAATCTAAAACAGCTTTCCCGGGCTAAAAGCAAGGATTTTGGCAAGGCATCCTCTCTGGATGCTCTAGGGGAGAATTCTCGCCTTTCCCACCTTCTAGAGGCTGCCCACAGTCCTTGGCTCCTGGCCCCGTCCATCCTTAAGGCAGCAGCGTAATGTCCTCAATTTCTTTCTGACTCTGACCCCCCTGCCTCCCTCTTTCACTTATAAGGACCCTTGTGAAGGCACTGGGGGCCCACTGGATACTCCAGGACAGCCTTCCCATCTCAAGATCCTTAACCACATGTGCAAAGTCCCTTTTGCCCTGTAAGGTCACACATTCCCAGGTTCTGGGGATTAGGACGTGCACATTTTGGGGGCCATTATTCCACCTGCCGTGCCCAGCAAGGGAGAGGTGGGACAGCTTGATGACAGCTGCTGGGGGCCTATGGAGAACCCCGTCTTTCTCCAAGTCTTAGATCTTTTCTTCCTGTGGTCCTTCCTCGGCCCCTGTTCTGGGGACGCTGTGATCAGCTGAGGAGGGGGCTGCGGTGAGCACGTCCATAGGCTGATAGCAGATTTGAAGACAGGTGTGGGCCTGGCCCAAGGGCTCACAGGACGGGGGGGAGAGGTGGAAGGGGAGCAGGGCACTGCTTTGCACGTGTGAGGTCCTGCCTTTGGACAGCATGGGGTCTGCGAGGTGCCAGGCCCTGGGGCCAGAGAGGTCATCAGGTCCTGAATCTTAAAGAGCTCACGGTCTGGGGGTGACACACAAAGGGGTCGCAGCAATGGAGACCAGCAGGTGGGAGCTCCAGGAACCCCTCAGAGGATGTTGGGGAAGACAAGGGAGCTGATGCCTGAGTTGTCACCCTGGACGGACCAAGTGAGAAGGAAAGGGAAGGACGTTCCTAGTACAGGGAACAGCATAAGCCAAGGCACAAAGGCAGCCTGGGCTGTGTCCAAGGCGAGTGAAAGATAATATGGGCAGAGGCCTGTGTGGGAAGCGCCCTGTGTGTGAGGTCAAGCTTGCTCTGAGCAGGAGGTGACAGGACAGGTCCTGGGGCTGCAGCGCCCGTCCTGTGGGCCTGAGAGGCAGCCGGGGAACATGGGTGAGGGCTCAGACTCTGGAGCCAGACCGCCAGGGTTCCAACCCCAGCTCTGCCTCTTCCTAGCTGTGTGGCCTCAGGCAAGTTACTTAGCCACTCTGGGCCTCAGTTTCAGCATCTATAAAATGGGGATGCGAGTAACAGCTCCCTCCCGTGATCGAATGTATGGATACAGGGCGTGCTCAGAGCAATGACTGGCGCGGTCGGCGCTCAGAAAGCATAGCTGCTGTGACCGCTCCTCAGCCGGGCAAGGACAAGGAGGGCCTCGTGAAGGAGTGGAATGGGGGGCCCACAGCCATGCACCACGAAGGGCCGGGAACTCTTCCCTCGATGAGCACGGTTTTCAGTCCCTCGCAGAGCTCCGACCTGCCGTGTCACCCAGGGGCGCAGCTTGCGAGGCTTAGGCCCAGGGGCTCCCTGAGAGGGGTCCCAGTTCTACAGGGCTCTGAGCCTGGCTCCTGGGGCTCGGGTGGGCTGGGCGTTGTAGAAGGAGGCCGTTACCACGTCCCCTTATTGAGATGCCCAGGAACTGAGGGGCAGGCCGGTGGTTGGGTGGGGAGCCGTGGGCATCAGAGCGCTTGGATTCCACAGAGGGACGCTGGGGTGGGCTTCCCGATGGACCCCGCAAAGCAGGCTTCCAGAAAACCAGGACTGGAGTGGTGTGGGGCAACCCTAGTGCCCGGCGGGGAGCTGAGGTTGCAGTGCCAAAGGGCTGCTCACGTGACCCTGTGTCCCTGGCTCTCCCCCACAGCCCCTCCCCCTCCCCCCGAGCTCCCCGGCGCGCGAGATGAGGCCCCGGATGCTGCCCGTGTTCTTTGGGGAGAGCATTGAGGTGAACCCAGAGCCCACGCCCGAGATCCGGTGAGTGGGGCCGCGGGGCCGGGTGGGGCGGGGCGGCCAGGCTGGGGCGCTCAGCAGGCTCCCTCCCTCTAGGCAGCCCCTCGGCGCGCTGCTCCCCGAGGAGGCACGGCCATGATTTGAAGAGACTCTGTCCCCAGGTGGCCTTCCCTGCCACCTCCCCAGCCCGTCCCGGGCCCACATGCGACCATTTCCACACTGACCTTCACCCCCAACCTGGCTGGTTTTTATTTTGAATTTGCCCCTTTATCCCCCGGGGAGCCATTGCCCTGAATGTGTATTAGGTGCCCTCCCACGCATAGGACATCTCAGGTGGCACCTGCACTTCTGAGTTAAGGCCACCCCACCAGGAGCTTTCCCCCAGCCGTCTGCCCCTCCTCGGAGGGCTTCGGGGATCGGGCTTCCAGAAGGTGGAGTCTAGGGTCCATGGGTCTCACGGATCCAGCTCAGGATGGATTTGTCCACGTCGCCCCGGCCTGCCCAGGGGTGTGGGACCCACTACCTCCTCCCGCTCCACCTCTGGATAGGGTCCCAGGAGACAAACAGGTCCCCTTTAAAGGTTTTTCTCCCCAAAGAGCTCTCCTTTTAAGTTTTTATTACAGAGGCCCCAGCCAGGGTGGATGCGAGCTGCCTGGGCTCTTGGGACCCCTGCTTCCCTTCCCACGCGGATCACCTGTGGGGTGCAGTGGGGAGGGAGACAGGTGAAGTCCCCACGCCCCTCCCCGGAGCTTTTCCTTCCGGTGTGATGATCTGGGAGCAGAGCTGGGGGCGCTGACCAGTTGGTCACTCGTAAGGAGTGTCACTCACCTAGAGGTGCTGAGGCTACTTGGGGGGAAACTTATTTTGATAACATTTCAAACTTAAGGAAAGTTGCAGGAAGACTACAGGGAATTCCCGTTAAACAGATTCATTGGCTCTTTCCACTTGGCCCCGTTGGCTAGAATATCTGCTCACTGTCTCGTTCTACATAAACGAAACTTTCTTCTGACCCGTTTGAGAGGATGTCAGTGACACCGTGACCTTGAACCTCTAACTCCGGCTGGTGTCCTTCCTCAGAAGAGGGACATCCTCTCACATAATGACAGTGCACTTGCCGAAATCGGGCCAGCTAAAGCTGAAACACGACCACTGCCTGGTCCAGTTCCGCCCACTGTTCCCAAATGTCCTTTTATGGCCTATTTTTATCCCAGTTCAGGATCCAGCCAGAGTCACGAGCGGCATTTAACTGTCCTGTCTCTCGAGTTTCCTCCAAGCCAGCTGGGTCCCTCAGCCCTCCCTTGCCCTTTAGACCTGGGCGTTTCGGAAGAGCCCAGGCCGTTCTGTGTTCGCACTGCCCCGCGACCACGCAGGACAGTGACCTGGTTGCCCCGTGCGGGCCTCACCCCCGTGCTCCCGCCCTCCCCCCCTCCCCCGCAGCTGCAATTCTGAGGTCAAGTACGCCTCGGAGAAGCACTTCCGGGACAAGGTCTTCTACGCGCCGGTGCCCACGGTCACGGCCTACAGCGAGACGATCGTGGCCGCGCCTAACTGCACTTGGCGCAGCTACCGCAGCCAGCTGACCCTGGAGCCGCGGCCGCGCGCCCTGCGCTTCCGGAGCACCACCATCATCTTCCCCAAGCGCGCCCGTAGCTCCTTCCGCACCACCCTGCACCTCAGCCTGGGCCGGCCCCGCCGCTGGTTCACGGCCAGCGTGCAGCTGCAGCTGTGCCCGCGCCCCGGGCCCGGCCTGCCGGGCCCCGCGCCGCTCTGACCGGCAGCCCGGCCCCCGCGGCGGCCGGAGGACGGGCTCCACGATCGGGAGGGACCCCGGGCTGTGTCTTGCCCGCGCCGCATCCGCTTTCTCAGCACCTACCCGGTGAGGCAGCGTGGGCCTGGCTTTCCCGAGGAGCACGGGGCGGGGGCAGGTGGGTAGGCGGTGCCCGCCCCGACGGCCTGGGAGAGAAGAAGGTGTGTGTCCCTGGCTGCCCTTGAGGCGGGGGACACCCCCGAACGCCGGCAGGACAGAGGAGTCCGTCCCAGCCTTGGCCGGGGGGCTGCCCACCAACCCCGGCTCCCAGGCCACGTGGGAGGGAAGAGGGGTGCCATCCAGACACCCGCCGCCCCTGGAGGGGGCTGTTTCCAGAGCAGGCCTCTCAGATGTGTGCAGCTGGACGCCCAGAGCCATAGCCCAGCAACCTCTGGTGGACGGTGAGCCGGGAGGCTGGGCGAAAGCCGGAAACGCTGCCAGGGCTGGTTGTGGGTTGTGTGTGGGGAGCGGCCTGGAGGAGCCCTGCCCGCGCTGTCCCAGTGCCCGTGCCCCAGTGCGGAGGATGGAGGGCGTAGCCCGTCTGCACCGAGGCCTTTGAGCTCTGTGTCCGGAGCCTCGCCCGCAGGGCGTCCTGCTAACCTCTGTCCTGACACCTTCAGGACCAGGACTCTGGACCGTCAGAGCCCTCAAGCCAGGTGCCAAGGAGAGGTGTCTAAGCCATTGGAAATGACCACCACCACCTGCCCGAGGCTCCCGGCCAGCTGTCAGCTTTCAGAGATTCCGTGGGGTCCAGCTGCCCTCGCTCAGGCCTCCCGTTCCTACAGTGATGACGCTGCAGTGGCCAGTGCTGCAGGGTTCACCGCACACGTGCAAGGTCAGGGGAGGAAGACGGGGGACCCTTGTGCTGCCTGGGAAGAGCCAGGATACGTGGGTGCTGGGGCCACGGCCTGGGGCTGCCCGCCACCAATGCCCCAGAAGCCCCCAACGTGGCCATGGAGATGCCTTCAGACCTGACTGGACCCAGCAGGTGGAGGCTGCCCGCCACTGCTCCGGCATCCCCCCAAGACGGGGCTTTAGCTCCCTCGCTGCGGGGAGGGGCGGCTCGGAGCTAACGTTCAGGAGACGCGAAGTGACTGATATATTTTTATGTATCTACAGACTGTGCAAGTTCTCGCCACAGAGATGCTTTCTGATTAACAAAGAAATAACTTAAGAATCGATTGATTATCTTAATAAAATGTGCAGACTCGAAGAGACTCCCTCTTCCGTGTTTCTGAGACCCTCAGAGCCCACCGTGGGTGGGACTGGTCTTCATAGGCCCATGGTCCCTCCCCCCTGCTCACAGGGGACAGGGAGACACTTGGAAGGCTCAGAGAGAGCCCTGTGCCCCTCACCCCATCCCTGTAGACAGCCTGAGTGCGCCAGCTTCACCCAGGAGCTAGGCAATAAATGCAGAGGCCCAGGGCCCGCGCTGGGACTTGGGTCTGACTCCAGGAGGGTCCCGGGAATCTGCACGTTTGACGCTCCTGTGCTTTGCACTCCGCACGCCAGCCCTCGGCACCTGCAGACGCCCAAAGCCAGCTCTGTCCCCGGAGAAGGGCCCGGGCTGCCTCTGCAAAGCAGGTGGCCTCGGCCTTGTTACACCCTCTACGTATCTGGTCCACATCCTTGGAGGGGCCTCTGGGGCCCCAGACTGTGAGTGAGGAGGACATTCGGCAGCCTCGGGGCAGTGTCCTCGAGTGGGAGAGTGCGAGTGTCTTTGCAGGGGCTCCTGCCTCGATGGAGGAGGATGTCTAACAGGGCGGGGCCAGGGTGAAAGCCAGGAGGGCGGGGCCAAGGGACAGGGTCACGTCACTGAGAGGAAGAACGTGGAGGCCTCGGCTGCTCAGCGCAGGCCAGCGGGGTGCAGACACAGCCTTGGGAACTCCGAGAGCGCAGCCTGTGTAGAGAGGGGCTTCTGTGCAGACACACGCTGGGGGTCGCATCGCCGGCACCAGGCAAATTCAGCTGCACGAGTTGGCTTTCCAAGCACAACCCTGATCTCCCCGCTTGGAAAGAAAAATGGGTTGGGCTTCCTGACACGTGCAATTATGGTGCCAACGAACCCGGTGACCTTGGAGATGTCTCTGGGGTTGCCCTTCGAGAAACAACTTCTGCGGCGTGCAGTGAGCTGATGGCCTCTAACTAGAGCTTTGCAGCAGCTGCCAGCCTCCTCCCGGGCGCCCCGCCAGTGGGAGCGTGGTGGGACGGAACCAGCTGACCGAGGCCCAGTCCCTGCCAGGCCCTGCTTCCTGTCCCTTTTGTCTTTCACCAGCATCACCCGATAGGCCTCGTACCCTCCTGACTCCATCCTAGCACTCCCCGAGGACCCGGGCAGCACATGTCAGACAAGACTGTCTCCTTGGATCATGCAAACGGCTTCCGCCTTCCCTGATGACCTTGGAACTCCAGCCTGTCTCCTTGTACGGCTGGGGCTCCATGAGGCCCAACCTGGGAGGAAGAGGACGTGGGGGGCAAGGGCTGCGGCCCGTCAGGCCCCCAAGTGCACCCCGGTTTCCCTCTGAAGCAGCTGTCCGTCCTACGGGAACCCAGAGGACTTGGAGAGCCGGCAGAAAGAGGTGCCAGCTTCGTCTAGGTCCTGTCCCAGCCCTTGGGATTTCCACCCCCAAAATAAAGAGCCTGGAGGCCAGTGACCCCGCTGCCCGGCTCAGGGTGCTGCCTGCTGAAGGCCCTTCTGTCCTCACTCCCCAGATCCAGACGCACTGGGCAAGGGGGGCAGAGGTCGCTCGCTGAAGCCCCCTGGGAGGGGAAGACCAACATGGGGAGGGCACGGTGGCTGGAGAAAAAGCCTGTCGCTTAACTTCTCTAAGCATCTGCAAGGCAGGCACATGGCCTTACCTGCCTGGCGGCTGGGACAGTGAGAATCCGTGCTGGTAAAGCTTGGGCTGCCATCGAATCAAGCCGGGACCCTGCTGGGGGTGGGTCAGGGTCATCTCTCTCGAAGGGGCAGAAACCCTTCCCAATGTCGGGGGCCGGCTCTGGCCCCAAACACCCATCCTGAGACCCCCTTGCTCAGCGTCTTCTGCTGTCGCCCCGGCCAATCTCTGGGCTCATCTCTGGGTTCACACTCGCAGGGTGTGAATCAAGCTCGGCGGCCTCCGCCCCACAAACAGGTGCCCCGTCCGTCCGAGGTCTCGTCTCTCCTCCCCAGAGTAGCCTTGGTGAGAACAAACAACAGCCCTGGCGGCCGACACGTACACGGAGCGCTGCCTTTGTCTGCAGACGGCTTGGCCCTGCTGTCAGAATTTTCTGCAGTTAATCTTCCCAGTGAGTCTGTGAGGTAGCTGGTGAGACATTCTGATGAGGAAGCGGGACCTGGCTGAACCCCGGAGGAGAGGGGGGGGTGGTGGAAGGACAGCCCGTCACGTGGTTGCCACAGCTAAACCCTCCCGGCTTCCTGGAGAAGCCATGAAAACAAATGCGGCTCCTTTGATGGCCCTCCTTGGCCTTCTAAAGGTGGAATGACCAGGGGCCCCTCCCACCAGCTGCCAGCGATCAAATCAGTTTATCCCCGTAATATGCAAACGAGAGTCACTGTTGCAGGACCACCTGGAGTTTTTCTCTCTTCTCTCTCCTTTCCTCGCAAACCCATTCTTTCTTTCTTGCCTTGTCCCACTGACTCCTGCACAGGCGAGTAAACCGTGTCTCTATAGAGCTACACAGCCCATCTCTGAGGTACTCCTCACAGCAATATCATTATCCTATTTTACAGATGGGGAAACAGGGGCACAGAGGGTTCAAGTGGCTTGGCCAGGGTCACGTGGCCATTACGTGGCAGCTGGCTCCACAGTCTGTCTTTACCCGCGTGCTGCACACCCCCCTTCTCGCCTGCCCCATACGTGGCCTGGCCCCATCCCCACTCCCCGAGGCAGTGGGGCTCTGTCCTGGCCTTCTCTGCCGTGCCAACCCCCATGCTGGCCCTGCTCTAGCCTCCTGGCCTGTTTCTCCCTCAATGCACCCAGCACCCTTGTGAGCCAACAAGACCCAATTTCAGAAAACCAGCAAATCACCTTACTGGGCATTGGCTGTTCCGTCTCAGAAATTCCAGGGCCTCCACACTGCCTTATGTCTAAGCCACCCTGGGCTCCTGAATGCCCCCGGCTGGGTTTCACCTCCCAGCCTTTGCCCACACAGGTTCTTTCCACTCAGCCTATCCCCTCCCCAAGAACCACCACCTCCAGGAAGCCACCCCGACTGCTCCAGGTTAGCTGTCACAGTGTCTGTGTCACCTGGCCCGAGATGGGCTTGTCTTGAGCCAACCCTAGTGCTGTAGGGACCAGCCCGTTCCTGACCCCGCTGTGGGCGGCAGCTCTTCGGGTTGGTGGGCCGGGACTCCCTCTGCAGAGCCGCTTGTGCCCTTACTGGAGAACTCTGGCCAGAAAGAAGTGAAGGGACCAGGTTCTAGCTCTGATCTTGGGCACCACCCTCACCATCATAGTGAGGGCTGCAAGTCACTGGCATCAGAGACACCTGGGCCGCTGGATGAAAACACAGATTCCCAGCCCCAATCCTGGGCCTAGAGAATCATTCCTATCCTCTGGGTGGGGCCCAGGAATCTGTATTCTAACCAACGTCACAATGTTCTAGGACGCGGGGAAATTAGCCAGCAAGTGTCCTGCGCTTTGCAGATCACGTTCTCATTTTCTATGGAACCAGATCCTCACAGCGTCAGTTCAGCTCAACAGTCGCCAGGGGCTCAGTCAACAACAGAGTCAGGAAGAGAAAGGCAAGAGCTTTGCTCTCGAGGGGTTCTGTCCAGTAGCTTGCAGGGTGTTTGCAAAGACCCAGAGGAGAGAGAAGATGGGGAGGGATAATGGGTTCTTAGAGGAGGGAATGACCCAGCTGGGTTTTGAAGTATGTGTAGGAGTTTTCCAGAGAGAGATGGGGATCAGGGAACAGCAGGGGCCTCCATTTTAAGATGGAGCAGTAAGAAAACCAAACAAGATGGGGGTGGGATGAACCCTTTGCGGGGGGCTGAGGACTGGCTGGGTGAGGTTGGAAGAGAGGGTGGACCCTTCACAGGCACCAGGAGGCCGTGAGCTCTCCCTACACCCCACAAACATCACTGTGTGGGGGTCTGTGCCACTGGCCCTCAGAGAAGACAGAGGTGCCAAGTGGTGTCAATTCTGAGGCCATGGAGACAGGGGGATGGCAGAGATGAGCCTGTGGGCTGACACTTGTGTCCCTCCCACCCCCGTATCACTCTGGTCTGACTACAGCTGAGGGAAGTGCCATGGGATGCTGGGTGGCACCAGCAGGCATGGCCAACCCCTTGTGGCTGGTGTGGCCAGCACGACCTGACCCATCCTGGATTCCAGGTGGGGGCTGGCCTGCACCCGGGACCAGAGGGAGGCCCCGGGCAGGATAAGACTGTTTTCTGGCCCAACACTGCCACCTGCCTGTCAGTATCAGTACTACAGCCCAGGCGCCAAGCTGAGCCCTGTGGGGCTCCAAAGCCCCCTGCTCATTTCACTTCACAGCACAGGTTCGCAGGGTAAACTTGGAGCGCCAGGGAGGGTGGGCAGAGTCCCCTGAGGACGCAGATCTCTCCGCATGCCCAGGTCCACACCCTGGGGAGACGAGGTGCTGGGCTGACCACCAGTTCACAGGTTGGGCAGGGGATGGGAATTTCTGCATCCAGTGGGTCTTGGTTCTCTCCTCCACTGCTCCCCACACCCCGCCCCGCCCCAATCCTGCATGCACGTCCATGGCAAAGAATCGCAGCCTCTCTGGAGCTCCGGCTCTGCTCCTAAAGGAACACAGCTCGTGTCTGAGACACGTTCTACCAAGACTGCAAGACGCCAGTTGGCAGCTGCCTCAAGACCCAAGCTGGGAGGGAGGGTTGTTCTCTCTTCTGCCGCGTATCCAAAGCAGTGACGGCAAAGGGTCTGTTTGTTCCCTAACATAGTGTGGGCAGGAATAATTTTTAAAGTATTTAACAGTTAAGAGCTGATGATGGCCTTCTTGGATACCGTCACCACGGCTGTGAATATCTGACACCCTCCTCGTGGGTGTGAAAATTCAATACTCTCACCAAGGGTGGGACTGTTCAAGGTCTGCACGGTGACATCCTTACCGTGGGCGTAAATATTCGCCTGCAGAGGGGAGAGACTGGTGAGTCAGGGGATGTGCCCTTGTCCCCCGCAGGGTTACACGCCCACCGTTCCCCCCCGACCCCGGCCCCGTCGCCTGTCCTCCTGGCTGCCGGGGCCAAGATAGAGAAGGAGCCTCTGTAACTCGAGTATAATTCGCTTTTTAATGAGAAGAACGTGTGTAAATGACAGGACGCCACCGCCGTGCGCAGATGGCGGTCACAGAATCCCCTTCAAACTCATTCTGCCCAAGGAAGGGAGGGAGGGAGGACGCAGGGGGGCTCGAGAGCTGGCAAGCCCCTGCCCCACCTCGGTCCTGCAGACTATGGGGTCACCGACTGTTGGCCTGCGCACGCCTCTTGAACGGTAAGCAGAGATCGAAAGCACAGCAGCAATAATACTGGGTAAGTCCTTCCTTGCTTAAAACATCTGAATTAATTCATTGAAGGTATCAAAAATATACCCTGTAAACCAATATATCATTTACACCTGCCTTTCCTTCCCACCGCTGCGGCAACGATGTATGAAAAAAACAGTCCAGTTCCTCGGAGCAGCCGCTCACCCCAGGCCGCACCCGGCCCTGTCGCCCGCCCATCTGGCCTGACTTGGTTTCCAGCGATCTCGTCGGCTGGGGCAGCCCGTGGGGACCGGGACAAGAGCGCTGGGGCCTGGACAGGGCCTGTGTCCGTCTGTCCAGAGTGCTAAGCGGGATGGGGACGGAGGGCGGGTGCGGGGCCTGCTAGCTCAGTTTAGACTTTGGTTCCAAATGCGTTAGGTGGGGAGGCAGTGGCGTGGGAGGTGCGTGGTCGTCCTGCTTTGGGTCCCTGGCCGCCCCGGCTGTGCGCGTGTGGCCGCCACACGCCTGCCGTGCCCCCTCCCCGGCCCCTCCCCTCCCGAGCACCAGGTAAACATCCCCTGAGTAAGGTCACTGCACAGGGCCAGCCGGGGCGGGAGTCGTAGTTAAGGCTTTAGACAGGCAAGGATGCCGGCTCTGGACGGACGGACGGACAGACGGGCGCACAGGCAGACTCAGGGGCTCCTTCCTCGGTGGGGGGAGTCGGCAGCCGGCCGCTCGCCGGCCCACCCCGTTCTGAGCCTCACTCGCTGTCGGAGAGCGTCTCGTACTGCGAGCAGAGCAGCGGCTTGGGCTCCTCGTCCCAGGCGTGATGGGGGCCGGCCAGGGGCCCGCTGCCCGCGGGGAGGCCAGGCGGGGGCGGGGAGGCCATGACCCCCGCCTGCAGCCGCATGATCAGGGGGTTGTAGGGGAACGGTGTGGACCCTGCGGAGAGAGCGGGAGAGAAGCCCCGGGGCCCCCGGTGAGCCTGGCGGCCCCCAGGGGCCCACCCACCTGCCACCCCGGGAGCTGGGGCCTCGGCCTCCTGCCTCCCCACCCCTTCTATCTCCTGGAAGCTTTCTCAAACTGCCCGCCTGGCCTCACTTCCAGCACTCCCGCGCCATTCATGCCCGGCAGCCTGTCGCCTGGCCGCCTCGCTGTTCCTGCCCTCGCCCCCCTGCGTCTGTCCTGCAGCCAAGAGCTCTCTTGAACCTGCGGGAGATCACGCACCTCCCCCAGGGACCTCCTCGCACTCACAGAGAAGTCGGGGGCTCCCCTGAGACCCCCCCAAGCCTGTGGGACCGGCCCTTGCCCACAAGCCTCTCTCTTCACTTCCTGAATCCTTCACCCTCTCTCTAAATCGTGCCCTTTCCCTCCACCTGGGCCCTTACGAGAAGCATCCTGACCATCTGCGAGCCCCAGTCCAGCTGGCCAGGGCCCTGGGCGATTGTCTCAGAACAGGCCTGACCACGCGCTCCGCAAACAGTAGGTGCCCGGGCAGCCGGCCGGGCCCACCTGCCCGCCCCCGGTGCCCACCTGCGGACGAGGGCCGGTCCTCCCACACGCGGTTGGTGAGTGGGGTCCGGCGGTTGCAGTCTCCCTCCGAATGCACTGAGGAGACGGAGGGTGGCCGGTCCCCAGACGCCAGGCCTGGGGCCGGGGACTTGGCTTTTCGGCTGCTGGGTCTGCCAGAGACTTTGGCCTTCCCGCCACCACCTGCAGGGGGACACATGGGAAGGGGCCGCGTTGGACTGAGGACAGCGCTCACACTGTAGGGGTGGGGGGTGGGTGAGGCCCTGGACCCCTGCTTCCCGGGCCCCCCAGGGAGGGAGAACAGCAGCCCAGCCCCCTGGGAAGCCAAGGAGGTCGACCAGATGGCCAGACCCAGCCATGAGCCTGGATTTGGAGGGGGTTTCTACTAGGGGAGTGGGTAGAACTACTTGCAAAGCCCCCTCAGGCTGCCCTGAGGCCCCCTACCCGCCAGGGGCTAATACCTCAAGCACGGAGCCTCAGGCCTCTGGCTTGACCCTGACCATTGCCCCAGGACTGTGCCGGGGCTGGGCAGGCTGTAGGCCCTCTGCAGAGAAGCCAGGGCCCCTGAGGCCAGGCCTGGGCCCTCATTAAGTCCAGAAACTTCCTGGGGCCACAGTGTCCAGGTCAGAAAAACGGCTCAGGAATGGCTTGAGCCTGGCCCTTGCTCTGACACGCAGAGTGTTGGTTAGGGACCCAGGGCAGAGGGCGAGCCAGCCTGTCGGGTTTCCCTGATTCATCTGAGTTTGGATCTGGCACACAGGCACTGGTCTCCTCCCCATCAGACCCGAGGGCCAGCCGTGAACATGCTTGGTGGCCGCAGCAGACACTGGCCCACTGGCCCGGCTGCCGTGAGCCCAAGGGCCCCTCCTGACCCACACAGAGAAGGGGGGTCCTCACTCCAGCCTGATCTCCCCCAGGAGACACGAGATGGGCCAGGACGCGGGCATCCCGGGACGAATGTCCAGCAGGGGAGGAAGGCAGGGCAGGGCTCGGGCAGCGGTGTGAGTGTTTTTAGAAAAGCGGCAGCTCCTTCGGGCCCAGTGGGCGAGGGCGGACCGGGGCCACGCAGACACCTGGGGGTGTCCGCCCAGCTTGGGGTTAGCCAACTCCAGGACCACGTCAAACACGCACAAAAATAAGAGTCACAAGCTCCAAAGCTGGAGGGGGGTTGGTCAGAGGAACGCGGAGGGAGGCGGGAGGATTAATGACACCGGGGTGGGGACAGACGGGGTGGAGGAGGCCTGCAGACCTGGCGAGGTGAGCGCGTGTTCCCTCCGTCCGTCAGCAGCGGTTACGGGCATAGCAGCGGGCAGGCTGGCACTGGCATTCAGAGGGTTAAAAGCATTGGCGCTGAGCGGGTGCTCCTCCCACTGATCATATTTACCCATGAGCGCCTTTCTAATAATGGCCTCCAGCCCCATGTTGGTGCTGGCATGCTCCTGCACCGCCTGGCTTCTGCAGGTCATGAGGCCTGGGAGAGAGACACACACACAAAGGGGGCCGGAGGGGCCAGAGGGACAAGGGGGAGAGAGGGAGAGAGAAGCAGAGAGGGAGAGAGGGAGGAGAAGAAAGAATACACAGTGAGCACATTTTGGCAAAGCAACGATTCTTGATTTCCCTATCTTCCCCCCTGGTTTCCGCTGCAGGGTGATGGGGGCGGGAGAGCTCCCTCTGACTCGGGCTCTGGAAGCTCTCAGGAATTCCCGGTGGGGGAAAAGGTGGGCTTGGGGTGGTTAGATGACCACCCCCCAAGCCTCATTCCTACTCTGCCCTCTGGGAAATCAGAAGCCCCTTCTGGATCCCTAACCCCAGCTGGGGCTGCTTCTTTTTTAAAAACTCGAGTGGTCTTAAAAAGGAGCGGGGAGCGGGATCAGGGGGTCCCCGTATTTGGGGAAAGGGCTGCTGGGAAACTAAGTCAAGCCAGAGCTCAGTGCTGGGCGTTGGGGGGTCCACCCTGGTTCCCGGGGGCTGCTGGGAGGAATGGAGGACCAAGGTGACCAGACGGTCCTCTGGCCGCCCCTGCCTGCGAGGCCTGGGACCCTCAAGCCCCCCGTCTGCCCCCGCAGCTGGGCCTAACTCTCCTCCCACCCCGTCTCCCCGCCCGGGAGCCACAAGGAGAAAGAGGTGCAGAGACGGACGGTGGAGGGGGGGGATCGCAGCCATGCAGTTACGGTGCGTGCGGGGGTCAGGGCGGAGCTGGAGACAATCACATGGCCGCCCCCGGCCCGGCCACCCGGCACCAAGCGGTCCGATCGACAGCTGTCCCTCACGAATCCTTCCAGACACCCACTTCAAAGTCACGCCAGTTATGCCTCTTTTTCTGTTTACCAGGTTTTCTGTCCCTCTCTTGTTTGCCTGTGAACCATTCTGGGGACGTTTGCAAACCCTGGGGAATGTGCCTCTTTTGGGCATTTTTGTTAAACCAGAACTTGCTTCCAAAAACCTCCGACGAAGCTCTCTGCCTGCCACTGGGCAAAATTTTCATGGATTTTAAAACTTCCACTCTGAGTCAATTGTATGATTACCAAGTGGCCAAACAACGGGTCTTGCTGACCCCTAACTCGTCTGTAAAGGGGACCGATGGTTACTGGGAGGCTCGGAGCAACACGGCAGCATCTAAAATCACATTTCTAAAGCAACTATTTGCGGTCTACGTTTTCATTTTCTTTCCTTCCTTTTGGTTGCAAACTCATGCACAGCCACAGGACCCCTTGACAGTTTTGTAGCTGTGTCTTGGCCACGCTTCATCAGCACTTAAAAAAAGTCATGTCCGTCAAGAAAAAGCAAAATTTCCAGCAGGGGTGAGTGGGGCGGGGAGTGGGGGAGAAGCATTTATGATCCTACAAACTAAGACACTGGGAAGTGGAAAAAAAAGATGCGAGGGACACAGGTCATGATGGCTCCTTGGTAGGTCAGCATCCTACGATCACAGACGTTACTGAACCTGCCACCCAAGGTCACGGGTCCATGGTCTGTCAGTGCCAGGCAGGAAGCTGACCGACTCCAGTCCTAAAGCAGGAGCTAATTAAGCAGCAGAGACCGGGGTCTGGGGAAATTTTGTGTGTGTGGCCTAAACTGCTTTGAAAAAAAAGTTGAATCTAATTTATATGCAAGTTCCTTGTACCGCATGAATTTCTACACACACGTGCACCTGTGTCGGTGTATGAGCATCTCTGAAATGAAAACATGAAAACATTCATTTCTGTCCATCTTGTTGTTTTGACCAAATTGTCTCCTCCCTATTGCCTGAGGCTCAGCCAAGCCCCCAGCGTCTAGTCTCTGGGTGGACGGACATTACCCAGTTGGGACCCCCATTTAGAGGCCCTGTGGCCCCCCGATAAAATCCAGCGGCTGCCTTTTGCTCAGCACATTCCCAGAGCTGTGACGGCCCTCAGGGAAGGTCAGCGCATCCCCCCAAAGACGCCTCGTTCCTCCCCGCACCGGGCAGGCCTCCGGCGGAGGGTCAGCCCTGTCTGCTCTGGCTCAGCCGCTTCACACCAGACACCAGGTGCTTCCCCAAAGCCCCGTCCCAGTCCTTCTACAGAGGCAGCAGAAATGCACAGTGTAACCCCACGGGCTCCAAAACACCATAGAAGGCTTAAGTTTCAGCGTAAAAACGTGTGTGAGGGCTTCCCTGGTGGCGCAGTGGTTGAGAATCCGCCTGCCAATGCAGGGGACACGGGTTCGAGCCCTGGTCTGGGAAGATCCCACATGCCGTGGAGCAACTAAGCCTGTGCGCCACAACTACTGAGCCCGCGTGCTGCAACTACTGAAGCCCACGCACCTAGAGCCCGTGCTCCACAACAAGAGAAGCCACCGCAATGAGAAGCCCGCGCACCGCAACAAAAAGTAGCCCCTGCTCGCCACAACTAGAGAAAGCCCGTGCACAGCAACGAAGACCCAACACAGTCAAAAATAAATAAATAAAATAAAGTTATATATAAAAAAAAATGTGTGTGAATTTTACACTCATCTCTGGAATACATCTGCACTGTTTCCCCAGCTCCCTGGATGGAATTTTCAAGTAACACTGACGCTCTACCTATAGAAAGTGCCCACGTGGACCACGTGCACACACAGGCCCACTCCGCATCCACACACTCGCATCTCCAGCTGAGACCCCAACAGACAGGTTCCGGGTGTTGTGTGTGATGCTAATACTGTACTACATGCACCAGGAGGCCTTGAATTTGAACTCCAAATAGACACTCCTTGCCAGGCCCCGCCGGTCTTTTGTGTGTGTCTGCATCCCCACTGCAGAGGAGGGGACACACTTGAACTATGAAAGGCCACCTGTCACCATGGCTACGGCTGACGTGAGGCCCAGTGACCTCCGAGGCCTCACTCCCAAGTCTCCTTCCAGGTCCAGACACCCAGCTTGACCTCCCTGGGCGCACAGTGACGGGGGAGGGGGAGGGAGGGGACGGGCTGGCGGCCGAGCAGCCCGGGGTGAACGGTTACCTGCTCCGGTGATGGCGGGCATGTTGAAGATCTCCGTCCCGGGCTGGCCAATATCTGGAGGGGGACGACGAGATGGGTGAGGCCTACGGGTCCTGGAAAGCACCTGCCCCCCTATGTCCCCTGTCTGGTCTAGGCAAGGTGCACCACCTGGGAGCTTGCGCAATGCAGACAGATTTAGCAGGGCTGGGGCAGGGCCTGAGAGTCTGCGTTTCGAGCCAGCTGACCTGCGTTTCGAGGCTACTGACCTACTGGCCCAGGCACAACACTTGGCAAGGTTCCGGGCTTACCAGCCTGGGCCGCTGAGAGTCTGCAAGGCTGCGACTCCAGCCCCAGAAAGAGAAAAGCCTCTGCAAGGTCCCCAAGCTCCCCCGCTAACGAGCTTTTTGAGGCCGGGGATGTGATGATCCCTCCTTCATTGGTTCACCCACTCATGTGTTCTCTTGAGCATCTGCTATGTGCCGGGCACTGTGCTGAGAGGGTGGAGCTAAGCTAGGATTTACGTCCAGTAACCACGTAAATGGGGAAGACAAATCACAGATGCGAGGCGC
Source organism: Balaenoptera borealis (assembly GCF_965194805.1). Taxonomy (NCBI): domain Eukaryota; kingdom Metazoa; phylum Chordata; class Mammalia; order Artiodactyla; family Balaenopteridae; genus Balaenoptera; species Balaenoptera borealis. The sequence continues at coordinate 85,897,189 of NC_138875.1, forward strand.
ATCGTGCATGGGGTACACACGGGGTCCTTGTAAGGGCGGGACCCCGAGCTCTGGCGCCCAGTACGAACAGACCCGTGCGTGCCAACAGTCCCTGAGTGCCCGCTGTGTGCCGGGCATCATGCTGTGACAACCCAGCAAATGCCTACGGGAAAAAGAGGGACAACACGGGCTCCTTGAACGTGAGGTGACGGGCCAGTGGGAGAGGTGGTCGGCGGGTCCACCCGGCTGTGCTGACCCCCAGCCCCCGGCAGCCCCGCTCCCGAGGAGGGTGGGCCCCTTACTGTATTCTGGCTCGTTCCGGTTGTGGGTGTTCAGCTTCTTGTTGATCTCCTGTTTCTTAGATTTGACCATGGCCGAGTTGCTCTCGGTCAGCTTGCTGAAGAAGGCCGGCGGCTGGCTGGTGTTGCCTGGGGATTTGGAGCCCATCCTGCTGCGAGGATCAGACCCCCCAGGTCAGTTCACTTGGTGCTGAGCTTGCACACCCTTGATGATGGGGGCTCACCACCTGAGCTGCCTTAGAAATCCAGAATGAAGCTTCTCCCACCTCGTGCTTGCTTCCCCCACTTCTTAGGGCCCATGTCTTCCGAAATCCCCTCTGTCATCCACCTATCCTTGGGCTCAGGGTGTCTCTGCAGAGCCCCAGCTGCCCTGGTGGGCCACGCCTGTCTACCTGCAATAGCCGGACTCCCGGAAAAGAGCCTCGGGAACCAAAGTGGGCTCAGACCACATCTTCCTCTGAGGTCAGGGGGCCTTTCTCTCCACCTCCATCCCCTGCTCCCCGGAGCCCCAGTTTGGTCCAGCACACTTAGCTCTTTATTTCTCAGATCCTCAAGTGCCGGCAACAGGGGCCGGGCCTGAGCTAAGAGACCCCAGCCCAAGGCTCAGGAAGCTGCCGTGGAGGTCCACCAAGTTTTGACCTTGTTTAGCAGGTCTGAGGCCCCCCGGCTGCACCCCAAGCCCTTGCCAAGCCCCCAGCTGCACAGCGGTGGATCGAGGCCACAGGGGGGCAAGGGCCCGAGCCCTGAGCATCCCCGGAAGGGGAGGGGCCGCCGTGAAGGTACCTGGGCTCCGCCTGCTCCCCGTCCCGGTACAGCAGCGGGTACATGGTGCTCCGGGGATGCCCGGGCTCTGCCATGCCCTCCGGCGGGGACACAGGTTCTATACCATCCTCACTGCTGCCCAAGGCTGACGTCTTGCTTGGCTCTGGAGACCTGGGCGGAGAGAGGGTCCCTGCGGTGGTCAGAGCTCAGAGCTCTCCCTCTTGAAGAGGGCGCATTCCTTCCTCCACTCCCCGCTAAGCCCTGCCTCATTCTAAACCAGGGGCTAGCACGCTTTTCCTGTAAAGGGTCAGACAGCAAACGTTTCAGGCGTTGTGGGCCACTTGTAGTCTCTGCTGTATATTCTCCTTCTTTAAAAAATAACCCTTTAAAACGTAAAATCATCTTTAGCTCACGGACCATGCAAGAACAGCCCGTAGGCTGAATCTGGCCCACGGGTGGCACTTTGTTGAACCCCTGCTGCACCCCGATGCCAGGGACCCCACTCTTCCCTCAAAGACATGCTGCTGTCTTCCCAACTCTGTGCACCACCCGGAATGGCTCCTTCATCCTAGAGCGGGGGTCCCTTCCCGTTCCTCTCCTCTCTGACCAGGGAGCCCCCCAGGGGTAACCAGGAGTGCAAGTGTGTATGTGTCCGTTAGGAGGCAGCTCTCAAATCACATGGCTCTGCTTCGAATCCCAGCTCCGCCACTGACTAGCTGCGTCCCTATAGGCAAGTGAATTCACTGCTCTGTGCCTCAGTTTCTTCGTCTGTGAAATGGGATAACGCTGCCTACACTTCCTAAGGTTGTGGTGAGGATCCTGGTTAATATGTGTGAAGTATTCAGCTTGGTGCCTGAAACCCCCCCGAGTGTGGCATATGTAACACCTATTGTCCAGTTGCGCCGTGACCTTGAGCAAACTCCCCGGTCTCCCTGAACCTCGGTTTCTCATATGTGCAATGGCTCCAGGCGGGCCTCGCACTTTACTGGGCTCAAGCTTCCCGCAGCACACACCTAACAGAGCCCTGTCGGTGGTGACCAGCAAGGGTCACCCTGTCTCCCACCGCCGCTCACCTCTTGCCCCCTTCACTGTGGGGTGAGCCACGGGCCGGGGCGCCATGGTCCGGGGCTGGGAGGTAGAGGTCGCTGGGCGGGCGGCGAAGGTCCAGGACGGGGCAGCTGGCTCCGGGGAAGGAGTAAAGGGGGGCAGGGAGGGGCGCGCTGAGCTGCTGTGGGTGGTGCCGCGTGTAGTCCTGCGTGATGACCTCCTGCAGGCCAAGGGTCAGGGGACAGGAGCAGGGTCAGCGCCAGCCATCTGCCAGAACCTTCCAGGCGGGGTGAGGGCTGGACTGAGCTTTGGGGGCAGAACCCGGGGGCTTGGTCCTTGGCTCCCCGGGGGCTTCGGGCCTGCCCACACAGCCTCAATGCCCCCAAGTGCATGGGGTGGGAGCATTGGCCCAAGTCTCAAAGTGGGCCCCCAGGTGGGCCGGGTTCCCCTGACCAGCGTGTGTAAGATGTGGATCGCGGCTGGGCTCGTGCACCTGAGGCTCCGTCAGCTGGATGAGGGGGCGGATGTAGCACCTGAGTTTGAGACTCTGGGACCCCTGGCACGGCTTGCCCTCACCAACCCCCAGATCCCTGGCTCACCTCACCAGGACTCAGTTTACCCATCAGACGGTGTGCGGACCCTCCCCCACCCCTTCCTCGGGGCCGGGTCCCACCCCAGGTACAAAGGCAACGAGGAGGGGGCAGAGGAGGGGTAGTTACACTGATGTGCTGTGCCAGCGTGACCACCCGCTGGTGACCTTTGACCCCTGGGGTGGTCTGGAGCAGCGGGCTGGACGAGGGCTGGCTCTCGGGCAGCGGCCGCAGGTGTGGGAGGTGTGCAGCCTCGCCGCTGAGCTTCCCCGGGCCTGCGGGCAGAGCAGAGCAGGTCAGGGCGTGGCTGAGGTGGGCGAGGCATGCGCCTGGCGGGGCTCCTGCCCTCAAACCCCGGCTCTGCCCTCTGAGCTGTGGCGCGAGGCCGATTCCGCCACCTCTGAGCGCCTCAGTTTCCCCATCTGCGCGATGGGGTGACAACCGTCCCTGTCTCACATGCGGGGGGGCGGGAGGGGGCTCGGAGGCAGGGCGGGACCCTACCTGGCTGCTTGTGCCGCAGGTCCCCTTCCAGGTGGCTCTTGTCGAGTTCCTCCAGGTGCTTGGGGAGCCCCTTGTCATGGGTCAGGCTGGGCGAGCTCACGGGGCTGACGGGCTCCACCCCATCAGGGCTGTAGCCGCCGCCGTGGTAACCTGAAGCCGGGTGAGGCCGCGAGTCAGGCCAGCGCCAGGGCCCCGCTGCCCCTCGCAGCCTACCCTCCCACGCTGGCGGGGTCCCCCAGGCCGGGGGTGGGAGCTGGGGCGGAGGGAGAGAGGGAGAGAGCCAGAGTGGGGTCTGCTGGCCGGCCAGGGGTGGGGGCGGACTGAGAAAAGAGGGATGGGGGCTGCAGGGAGAGAGGGCTGTAGAGAGAGCTGGACGCAGAAGCAGCGCAGAGAACACGACGCACAGGCAGGCAGGCGGGGGGTGGGGGGGGGACGGGGAGAGATCCAAGGAGAGGGAGAGCTGGACAGCAGCACAGGTGGGAAAAGGGACGGAGACAGAGCCCGGTGGTGCTGGCGGGCCAGGGGTGGGGAGAGTGAGATGGGGCGGATGAGTCTCTGCGAAGGGAGTGTAGGGGCAGCGGATGGGCGGTGAGGGAGTGAGGCCGGTGAGGGCTGGGGCGGGAGCGACACTCAGGTCCCAGTGTCCCCGCCGGGCCACAGCCCCGCTCCAGCACGGAGGACGCCCCTTGTCCCCGGGGCTGCTGGCTGGCGGGCCGGCAAGGGGAGCGTGGGGCAGAGTACCCCCAAGACTCCCTCACGACCTGGGCAGGACGCAGGGGGCAGGTTCCCAGCTCCTCCTGGAAAGTGGCGGCGCTCCCCCCCTCCCCGTCTTCTCTCCGCCGTATGCCGGGGGCTGGGGGGCGGGGAGCGTCCTCCAGACCACACACAGCAGCAGGCGGAGGCATCGCCTGCGCCCCTCTGCAGCCCCGCTCCCCAGACAAAGGCGCAAAGGGGAGATGGGAGGCGCGGCTAAAGTCAAAATCACAGATCCATTCATTAAAGGAAAAAAAGCGAAAATCCAAAACAACACAAAAAAATCATGATAAAACGATGTGCGAAGGATGAGGCTGCCGCCCGCTCGGAGGGCGTGTGCGCGGCTGGAGGAACCATCAGAGCGTGCAACCGACGAAGACGACTTTCAAAACAAAATACCAAAACCAACGAAAAATGGGGGAAAAATAAAAAGCAGAGATCTGAAAATATCTTTAGGCCACAAGACGGAGCGGGTGGGCGGCGGGGCCAGAAGTCTTACCATCGCGAGGGGAGTCGTTGGCCAGCGAACCTCCTTCTCGCGGCCCTTTATCGTGAGCAATTTGACGCATGATTATCGCGTCTATGAAGGTGGCCGCTGTCAGGGTGGTCTTACCCAGAGAACGGAGTTCCAATTCCTGGATGGAAAAGGGTTTACTTTGAGTCTTTTCCCGGTGCAGGTCCGAGGCCGAGGCGGGCGGCGCTGGCTGGTCCGGGCTGGCGTGGTGGGGCGTGAGGCCCTTCGCCGGGGCGCGGGCGATGGCTGCGTGGCCGGAGCCAGGCGGCGCCAGGGGCCGGGGCTCAGAGCCCTTGCCGGGGGAGGACGCGGGCTCCAGCCCCGCGCGGGCTGGGGGCTTGGCGAGGAAGGTGTGGCCGGCGTCCGCTCGGGGCCGCTCGGGCCGGGTGACCCGCGGGGCCTCCTTAGGCAGCAAGACAGGCTCCAGGAGGGTGGGGTAGACCCCGTCGAGGGTGCCACCCAGTGGGCAGTGGGTGGCGGGTGGGAATGTGGCGGCCGGGCGGACAGGCGAGGAGGTGGAGGTGGACCTGGCGGAGGAGAGAGGGCGGGTCAGCGGCTGCGGGAGCCACAGCCGGGGCCTGTGAGGCCGAGGCAGGTTCACTCCCTCACTTTGACACCCTGCGGAGTCACCCCTGCCCGGAAGAGCTCCCACGCTCCCTACTGCTCTCAGAATAAACGCTGCTGACCGTGACCTGCGAGCCCCCGTGCCACGTGGCCTCACCTACCCCATCCACCCGTCGTCCATCCAGCCCATCAGCTTGTCAGCCCAAAACTTTTTACTGAGCACCTACTATGTGTCAGGCGCTGTTCTAGACACTGGGGTACGGCAGTGCACAAAACAGACAAAAGCGCCATACATTCTAGGTGAGAAGACAGACTATGCGCGTGTCAATGTGATAACATGATAAATTAAACCCCTATCAGCACGGCAACTGCTCGAAGGTGAACGAGTCTGGGTTACGTTCTGCTAAGAGAACGGCAAGGGAGCTCTTAGGCAGGGCTCACGGGGGACTCTCTGAGGGGCTGGCACATGCGCTGGGGAGGAAATGAGTGAGCCACGTGGAGAGTCAAAACACTAAGGGCAAAGGCCCGGAGGGCGGGCTAGGGCGGGTGGTTAGAGGACAGGGCAGTGGGGCCCAGCTCTCCCACCTCCGCCATCAGGGGCCACACAGGGCTCCCTGTCGTCCCCTCTGCCTGGAGCGCTCTTCCTCACCCCAGCGGCTTATGGGTCTAGCCCATAAGCCCTAAGAGGGCACTGCGTGCGTCAACCATTACCGTGTCCCCCATACCCAGCACAGGGCAGGAGACCCACCGCAGGCCCACCAGGAAGAAGGAATGAACAGATGCACTCTCTCTGACCTTCACAGGGTCAATGTAATTATCCCTGCTCTGCAGATGAGGAAACAGGCTTGGACATGAGCTGGCCTGACCCCATCTCTTGTGGCCTCTCTGTCAAGCCAGGCGTTTCCATGGGGAAGCCTTGTGCTAATCCTCTCTCCCAAGGGTCTTACTCAGCTGCCATTGGGAAAGGGCCTGATGTTCCTGCTGCAGCTTCGCACCGGTGGTCGCTGGTGGGAGCTCTTGCCTGGGTACCCTGCTCTGAGAGTCAGGTGCCCCTGCTCTGCGTACCTGCTGGGGACCTGACTCAGAGGGGACAAGCCTCTGCTCTGGGAAATGATGTCATTTTTCATAATTGGAATGGTGGTGGGGAAGGTATGATTTAGAGCAGCCAAATGGAAGGACACTTGCATGAATGGATACTTCATTTTGGAAGAAGCAGCCGCCTCCAAACTGTCCTTGGGCAGGGAGGGGTATTGGGGAAGCTCCCTCCCCCATCAGGCAGCTCTGCCCACAGTCCTTGGGTGGGAGGTGGGTCTTGGGCCTGTTGTGATAGGAAGTGGACTCCGGGGGGTGGGGTGGGGGGGACACGTATCGGACCTCTGCAGCTTCTCCCATCCTCACGGAACCTCTGGACTTTGTCCGGGCAAGAGAGACACTATCTCCTCCCTGTAGGGCCCTGCTGAACCCTGGGAGGACCAGGAGAGACTCTCCTCACAGGCTCACTCTGTCTCTCCCTCTCCACTCCGCAGACTCCATTCCTGAACTCGACAACCTACCCAACTACTCACCCGTCCACCCACCCAACTCATCATCCATCTACCCAATGAACCACCTACCCATCTATCCACCCACCTCCCTACCCCAACCCAACCACCCATCCATCCACCTACTCAACCCATCATCTATCTACTCACCAATCTACCCATCTATCCACCTACCTGCTCACCCATCTAACCCAACCTCCATCCAATTACCCACCCATCTATTCATCCACCTCCATCCATCCACCTATTCACCTAGCTCTCTAACACAACCATCCATCTACCCACCCACCCACCCACTGTCATCTATCCATCTACCCCCCCACCTGCCCATTCATCTAGCCCCGCCACCCATCTATCCACCACTGACCCACCTATGCATCTACCTACTCACCTGTCATCCATCCACTTACCCACCCAAAATCTATTATCCACCCAGCCAGCCATTCATCTATCCACCCACCCATCCAACTAACCCCATCACCCATCTATTTACCTTCTCACCCACCTAGCCAACCATCCACCGACCTGCCCACCCATCGCTCACTCTCCCGTGTACCTCCCAACCCCTCGGTGCACTTGCGCATGCCCCCAGCCTGTATCCAGCGACCAGCCACCCGCCCGCCTGTCCCCTCCCCTGCGCCAACCTGGCCCACCTCAGGACCGTGGGCGTGCTGGGCTCCACGGAGGTGACGATGTTCTTCATGCCCGTGTTGTGCAGCACGCTGGGCCTCTGCTGGATGGCGTCCTGGGTCCGGGGTGAGATGGGCGAGTGCTGGTGGGAGTGGGAGTGGGAGGCGGGGCGGCTGCCGCCGCTCCCACCCCCGCCGCCGCCGCCGCCGCCGCCGCTCTGCTCCGTACCTGGTGGAAACAAGCCGTGGGGTCAGAGGGACGGGCCACGCGCAGCCGCAGGGACCCCCGGGGTGCGCGCTGGCGGCTCCGACGTCCTACCGGGTCTCCAGATGGGCGCGTGCTCCACCGTGGTGGCGGACGCGAGGATGGACTTCTCCCGATCGCGCTCCCGTTCCCGCTCCCTCTCGGACGAGGCCGAGGCCGTGGGCTTTGTCAAGTGAGTGGGGCCTCCTGGAAACCCAAAGGCCTGCGGCTCAGCCCCGGGGACAGGAAGGGCCCTGGACTTGTCTTCCGGGGTGGAACAGAGAGGGCAAGGCATCTGCCCGAGGACGCCCAGAACGGGGCTGGGGGCGTCACCTGGGGAGAGCGGGGAGCTGCTGAGCCGGCTGCTGAAGTGCTGCGGTGCCGTGGGGAGGTAGGCTAGGCGGTCCATGGCGGTGGCCGGAGTGCCTGGTGTCGGGGGCACCAGCACAGGCAGGTGTGGCACTTGGGACAGGTCGATGATGCCTGGGAGAGAGGAGGTGGGGCCGGGCTGCAGCGGTCGGGGGAGGAGAGGGGCCAGGCTGCCTGCTGGCGGGACCACCCCAGCCGGTGGAGCGCCGCGCGTCCTCTGAGAAGCAGCGCGGCCGGACGCTCCCTCCTGGGTCCCCGCACCGGGCCCGCAGGACCCTTCTCTGAATGCCGGGTGCTCGCAGCACCCGTCCCTTCGCCCCCAAACCCTGAAGTGGATGTGGCTTGCAGCTGGCACCCCTGCATACCTTGCTATGCCCATTTTGCTCTTTTTGTGTGCGCTCGGTGTGCCCTTTCTGCCTTTGACCCTATGCAGTCGGCTCCTGGTATTCAGTCCCCACTGTATGAAATACCTAGTGTGACCGATTTTACCAACTGGACCGTAACTAGTGCTTGGTTGTTCCGGAAGAACATTCCAGAAGTGTTTCCACAAGGCGACTGTAATATGCATATGCAAAGCAACCACGGGCTGGTTTCGAGTCAAGGGAACCTGAAGTTCAAACAGCCTCACATTTCCATCTTTTTTTTTTTTTTTTTAAACTCCAAGGACTGCACATACCAAGAGGACACAAGCACATGCACAGCCCGTGTGTATGCGTCCAGGACACACACCACACACAACCCTGCACCACCCGCCAGGTCTGTGTGCGCTCTCAGCGCAGTGATACCACCCGAGCCTCTAAGGCAACTGCTCTAGCCACCTCGGCAAGGACAGACGTGCACGCGTGGGCACGCACGTGTCCTGGGCTCTCAGGACCCCGGGCAGACCAGGAATAAGGCCAATTCTGGGTGGCGGGTTCTGCCCACCCGCGTGCCTGGCAGCGCTCTGCCCCACCCACCTCGCGGGCCGGCGGCGTAGTTGAGCGCCAGCGAGGACTCGCGGGGCGACAGGCCCCTCAGCATGTCAGCTCGCTGGGCCATGGCGGTGGCCGCGTTGTGGTGCATCTGCTGCGAGGTGATGTAGTCGTTGATGATTGTCTGGCGGTTCTCCAGTGCCGCCGTGTCGGGGTAGCCGCGGATGAGGTAAGGCGGGTACAGGTGTGGGTAGGTGGGGTTGGGGGCCAGGTGCCGGGGCAGGTAATAGGCAGCGGCTGCCGGGAGAAGGGGAGCAAGGTCAGGCCGGCCCACACCTCGGCTGGGAATACCCCCCACCGCCGCCTGTCTCAGTGCCCTCACAGCTTCTCCCAAACACCCCCCAGAAAACAGAACTGAGAGCCTAGAAGGAGAAAAACCCTCGCTGCGCCAACACACATGCGGGTGCCTCTGATTGATAATGTTCTTTGGACGGAAATTCCCCCAAACACAGGGCATACAAAATGGGGATCACTAAAATACCTAAGGGCTGCATCTTTCTAAACAGATTTTCAGATCATGTCCATCTGGGGAACGCTCACCCTTGAGCCCTCTTTTGATACATTTGCAATTTTAAAGGCACTGATAAGTCCGCAGGAAAAGAAAACCACTGAAAAACGTTTAACCCAGCATGTCCCTCAGACCCCTAAAAGAAATTCTGTTTTTCACCTAAACTGTTGACATGATTACACTGTTGGGTCTCCTCCCCACCATGCCTCAGTTTCCCCACTTAGTAGCGCCTAGTTGATGCCTGAGGAGCCCTTGGGCTGACACTGACGCCGCGGGGTTCTATGGGTCCGGGACAATCACCTGCATCCAGAGGGATCCCACGGGGGATGGAGGTGGGGTCGAAGGCCAGCGGGATGTGGCCGCGGTACAGGTCCACGCCACTCACGCCCCGGAGCAGGTGCTCGTAGGGCGACATGGGGTGGGGGTGATGTTCAGGCACGGTGCTGTGTGGGGACTTGGCGATCTCACGGGGCGTGGACGTCAGCTTTCGGTCCTGGGATGCCTTGCTGGACGAGAGGCTGCCTGTGGGGACGGGCCAAGTGGGGATGGCATCAGACCTCTGTGCCAGAGGTGTCCCAGCCCCCAACACGGGGGCTGCCGAGGCTAGTGCTTATGGGAAGCCATTTGAGGCTAGGGTCTCTGGGATCCCAGGGACCAGGCCTCGTCATCCATCCATTTGCGTCTAGTTCATTTTTCCTTTTATTTATTCATTCACTCACTTGCTTCTGTTTTTTAGGTCTTTTACAAAGTTCATTCTTTCTTTCTTCCCTTCGTTCCCTTTCTTGTGCATTCCTTCAATCAGCCAAAAATATTTGTTAAGTGTCTACGACATGCCGAGCACTTTCTAAGAGCTAGGGCGCTGAACAAAACAGAAAAATCCTGGCCCCTGTGGGGCTGACATTCAATGCAGGAGACAGATGATCAACTAGTCATCGAAAAAGAATTTCAGAGTAATAAATTCTCTGAAGAAAATTTTTAAATGTGACAGAATGTGACCAGAATAGTGAAGGGGGGGGGGAGGGTGGTCATAAGAGACCTCCCTGAGGATGTGACATTTGAAGAGAGTCCTGAAGGGCGCATAAGAAACCAGTTAGGTAAAGATCTGAAAGGCGGGTGGCGGGGTTGGGGGGGGGGCGCGGATTTCAGGCAAGGGAACAGCATGTGCAAAGGTCTTGAGCAAAGAATGAGCTGAGTGTGGTCAAGGAAGAGAGATAAAGCGGCAGATAAAGGAATTTGGCAGTAAGATGGAAAGGTGGGTGGGGCGGGATCCTGCAGGCTCCCAAGGCCATGGTGGAAAAGGGTGATTTCTTTCCTAAGTGCAGTGAGAAGTCACTAGAAAGATTTAAGCAGAACAGTAGCGTAATCTGATGTAAATATTTCAAAGAAGTATTCAGGCTGCCGTTTGGGGAGCAGATTATTAGCAGGACAAGAGAGAAGTCAGGGGAGCCAGGTGGTCTGGAGGTGGCCGGGAGATGGAGAGAATTCTGAGGATGGTCTGGAGGTAGCACCCACTGGTCTGGCAGGTGGAATGGATGTGGTGGCCCCGAGGTTGCTCCTGAGCTAAGGCGTGGGCGGTAAGGCAGTTTCAGAGACCGGAGCCCAACGACGCCCCGCCCACCCCGAGGCCCCGCCCCACCCCGTGGCCCCGCCCCACCTCGCGCCCCGCCCCACGCACCCTCCTGCAGGCGCGGGGTTGGCTCCCGTGTGGTCACCGGTGATCCGCGGGGTAGGTGGCTGGCGAAGGGCGCCGCGTGGTCCTCGTAGGTCAGGGGGCTCTGCCGTGGCTTGCCCAGCTCAGGCACGATGACCGGGGCCCCCCGGGTGATGGAGCCCCCCGAGCTGCTGACGGCGCCCGGCCGGCTCTTCAGACTCTCCTCGTAGCAGGCGCGCTCCAGCGCCCGGGTGTCGGCCATCACGTCCAACGGGTGCACCGCCGGGAACGTCCGGCCGGGGCTGCCGATGATGGAGCGCACGTCGTGCTTTTTGGAGCCGGTGGAGGACGTGCTGGTGTCATACTTGAGCGGGGTGCCCTGAGGGGCGAGGGGGGGATGAGCACCAGCTACACAACCTCTCTAAGCCTCCGTTTCTCAGCTATGAAATGGGAGCGACATCTCATGCCTCCAGGGGCGGGGGAGGAAGGGCTTTGCTAAGCCTAAGATGAGTGCACACCTGTCCCTGCCCTGCCCACCCCTGTCCTGGACCCTGGCCCCCGGAGCCACCTGGGGGGCTGCAGAAGGGGGCACAAAGTTCAGAGGTCAGCCCTTCCTGGAGCAAGTGGGGGAACCTCTGTTGGCCCTTGGGGTTCGCTGGAAAGAGATTTAACACCCCCATGAGGGCAAATACCTTCTTCCTGTCAGTCTGGGACCCTCTGCGGCCCACCCAATGTCAAGCCAGAAAAGCCAGCCGCAAAATCCAGTTCCACCGCCCTGAGGCTCAAGTCTTGGAGGTCAGGGCTGAGGTTTATGCTTGCTCTATGGCCAGAAAGGGCAGCTGAAGAAACGGGGGTCATCGGCGAGCTGCAGCCCGGCCGCCTGGGAGAAGACCCCACCCTGTCTACGCAGGCCGGGGAAACCCAGGATACGGTGGGCTCTGTGTCTTTGCCAAGTAAGAGAACTCTGCTTTTATCCAGGAATGTTTTAATTACTTTAAGAAGGGGAAATGCCCTTATTTTAAAAAGAATATTCCAGAATCAGACTGGCCTCCCTTTTAGATCCATGGGGGACTCTTGCCAATGGCTTCACAACTGCCCAGAGGCTGAGAGCCAAACCCGTCCCCTGGCCTTCGACGATCTTCCCACCGCTCCCGCCTTCTCCCGGGGCACCTCTGTGCCGTGAGCCAACTGTAGGCCTCCTGGACACCCTCCCCAGTCCCTGCCACCTCACAGCCACGCAGCCCCCGACGGATCCCACGCTCCTTCCTCATTCACATCAGCCACCTCTGACCACGTGAAGAGACAGTGGTCCTTAGGTGGTTTCCACCGACCAGCTCCTCACACGATCAGAGCTCATCTTCCCCTACCAGGCTGGGGCCTCTGGGGGGCCAGAGCCACGGGGCTGGGGGTAGGGTGAGGTGCAACATGCTGGTGGGAGGAGTGGATGCCAAGAAGCAAAGACGTTGCAGATTTGGGGGCATCTGGATTTGAGATGCACAACTGCCATTTACTTGCTGTGTGACCCTGGACAAGTTGTTCAACCTCTCTGAACCTGTTTGCTCACCACTAAAATGCGGACAGTAAGAGAACTACCTCAGAGTGCTGCTGTGAGGGTTAGATAAGTCATGATGTCTTATGGTCATGGATCAAGGGTTCGATCCATGACCGGCGTTCATTATTACATCTAGCTCTGGAGTTTGGCAAGCTTCTTGACCTCTCTGGGCCTCAGTTTCTCCACCTGGAGAATGGGGATGATAGGTATGACTCTCCTGGGCTGTAAATACAATTGAACGAGGTCATGGATATAGTATAACGGCCCTGGTATGGAATCCGGAATGTACGTGATGACGGCTCAGTGATGAGCAGCTGTGTGATCTTGGGCACGGCACTCAGCAAGTCTGGGCCTCAGTTTCCCCATTTGTAGGGGCCAGAGCGGAGCCCATCAGCACCCGCCGCCCCGATCTTGGCCCAGCCGCCCAGCCCTGCGCCCGTACCTGCGTGATGGAGCCCTCCTTGAGCGGCCGCGGGGCCAGGGGCAGTTCAGGCGTGCGCCGCAGCTCCTCCCGTGGAATCTCATGGATGGAGCGGCCGGCCTCCTTCACTGTCGCCACCAGGCCCTCGTGGGCCGGCTTCAGCTTCAGGGGGCCCAGGGCCTCCAAGGGCCGGGCCTTGTAGGCCTCGGCCAGGTCCCGTGGGGGTGGGGGGGGCGGGGGCGGCGTGCCCTCACGCTTCAGGAGCTTGGCCTCCCGACGCTGGTAGTCTTCCTGGGCCTCCACGTAGGATCGTGGGATCCCTGCCAGGGAGGACGGGGCGCTGACCCTTGCACCTGCACCCCACATCGCCCATCCTAACCTGGGGCCTCCATGCTGGCAGATTCTGGAGCCAGACTACCTAGGTTCAAGTCCTCACTTGCTGTGTGACCTTGAGCACATGACCTGACCTCTCTGAGCCTCAATTTCTTCATATACAGAATGGGAGTAGTAACTGAAACACCTCACCAAGTCATGAACATTCAGTGAGATAATATAGATAAAATGCATAAAATGGGGCCTCACAATAGCTGGCTTGCCACTGACCAGCCAGGAGAACTTGGGCAGGGTATCTGACCTCTTTCATCCTCCCACCAGTTGTATCTTCCTCTTGGAGTCTGTTCCATAAGATAATATATAGAGAGCACTTGGGGTAGCACCGAGCGCAGAGTACAGTAGATGCTCAATAAATGACATCTACAAAGTTGAGGGTGATGGGTAGTATTTTGCTTTCTCTTTTTGTTTTCAAATACATAAGGAATGCCTTGCTCTGCCTTTCAACCTGCACACATACCTGTCATGTACACGTGTATTACGTGCCTTTCCACACACCTGGGCACCCATGGCACTCTGGTATGCCTTCCCTCCCCCGCCCACGCTGACTGTAAACCCGAGGGCTTGTTGTAGCTGCCGCGAGGGCGTGGTGGCCAGGGGGCACCTGGGGAGCAGAGGGCAGGGTACCTTGCGTGATGGAGCCTCGGATGTGGTGCTGCTCCTTGAGGTGGTGGGGGCTGTGTCGCTCGGGCGGGATGGCGCGGCCCATGAGACCTGGGGGGGGAGGGCAAGAGCATCATCGCGTGGCTCCCCGGGCCGGCCTTGGCAGTGACGAGCCAGGGTCTACAGCGCCCCCTCCCAGCAGCGGGCCCCTCCAGCCACTTGGTGTCGGTCCCCATGATGATAGTGGTGGCGGCATAGGACCACTTCCCGGGCCCTGTGCTACCTCCAGATGGAGTTTCAGAAAAACCCAGCCTCAGTTTTCCTATCTGTCAAGTAGGGCCAACCATCCCATCTCCTCCCTCCAGGGGGAGCTGAGAGAGAGAAATTCTCTCCCTTTCCTGCCATCACCCAGCAAGTAGGGAAGCCCCCCCGGGGCAGGTCCTAGGCCCTCCACTGGCCCTTCTGTGCCCCCTGGAGTAGGGAGCTGGGCAGGGCACACACCTTCGATGCTGGCTGAGGAGATGGCCCTGCTGACACGGCCCTCCATCATGTCATAGGTGCGCTTGGGGGCGGCCGTCTCGTGGGGAGGTCCTGAGCTGCTCCTGCCATCCTCCTTGGAGCACTGGGACACGGACATGCCACCTGGAAACCAGACCGATCTCACGATGAGGGGCAGCCCCAGGGCAACTGTGTGCACTGGGCCTAGGACCAGCAAACCGGCCGGGCCCAAGGGGCAGGAGTCAACAGCCTGCGGTCCAGCCCAGGGCCTGTTCTGCTGGCAGGTAGGTGTGTGCCTTTGACCACGCACGGGTATGTGAGTCTGTGCACAAACACGTCCACTCGTGGGAGCCGACACGTGACGTGAACATGTGTAACCACGTGCACGTGAGCAAAGATGCACCAGCCGAGTGTGAACATGCAGGGTTACCACAACCATTTGTGTGTGTCACTGTGGGTCTCTGTGTGCGTGCATATGTGTGAGAGTGTGTGTGTGTGCGCACCTGGCCACTGAGAACAAAGTGAGGCCACATGCAAGAAACTATGTGCACCTGTGTCCACGTGGGGAGAGTGTGTGTCTGCGGGGGGGGGGGGTGGGGGAGGGAGGGGATGAGGAGTGTCCACACCCGAGGCGGCCTCGCCAAGCCAGGCTGAGCCCAAAGGGCGAGCACCTCAGGCTGGGCACGCGGGCCCCCGACAGGCCGAGGGTCTGAGCAGCCAGGAGGCGAGCCCTGAGGAGGCCAAGGCTTGGTCTCGCCCATCAGGCTGGGGGCTCCTCGAGTGGAGGCCTCTTCTTCCAAGGGTGGCTGAGTCCGTGGGTATCAGAAGCAAGTTCCCGAGAGCCCCGTGCCTGCCCCTTGGGATAAAGGGCGCGCTCGCTCTCCCAGGATTTCCAGTCATGACCCCATGGGATCCTCAGGGCATGAGCTACTCCAGGGGCTGCAAACTGGTGGCCAGCGGATAGACCGCGTTGCTGCTCCAAATTTTGCTCAAAATTAATTGCTGATGTTTAAACACTGAGAGATTTCAGATAAAAACAGAGAGACTAGAAGTCTGGCCAGCGAGCTCACACTCGTTACAGGGCAACAGTCAGCTATCAGAGAACAGAGGCGGGGCCCCTGTGGACACAGCCATCACTCTCCGGGTCCTCCCCGCCCCCTACTGCCTTCCACCTGGCCTGCGGCCCTCACTAGTCCCAGGAAGCACGTGAGAAATTAAAGGCCTTGATTTACACCCATTCTGCAGATGACAAACTTAAGGCCTGTAGGGGCTCAAGAACTGATCTGGAGGCCTGAGCTGAGATGCCACCCAGGGCTCTGATCACAACACCTCGACTACCAGCCTCTCCGTCTGCCCTTCCAGGGCCCCTGACCATCCCCCAGGGCCCTCAGCCGGGTACCGAGGTTGGCACAGAAGACGCAGCTGACACCCTGTCCCCAAGACCGTCTCCACCACTTGGCAGCAGAGAGAGGCAAGTGCCTAAGCCCCACGGTACCACCTCCGCTTCCCGGGACCTGGGAGGCGGGAGGGCAGTCGGGCCAGGCGGAGGCGGAGGGAGAGGAAAAAGCGCCCGCCGCCGCCAGAGGAGAAGCAGTTTGCAGCCCTACAGCTGCCAGCCGCTGAGAGGGGCGCCCATTAGCAGCTTTTATCTCCGTGCCCCTGGGTGCCCGAGGCTGCCGGGAAATTCACATCCCAGCCCTTTACTTCCTTAACTCCTTCCAGGCGGGGCTCCCTGGCTGGGGAACCAGAGAGGGTGAGAGGAGTGAGGAGCACTGAAGTGGGGGGCCCAGGGCTCAGGGGGGTGGCGCATCACCCTGGTCATCGCCCCTTCCTGCCACCCACAGCGTTTGCCAGGAGCGTTGGGCCAGAGGCATGGGGGAGTAAGCCTGGGCTTCTGCTCCCTGGGCCTGTTCCCCTACTACACATCTAGCAAGGCTGGCCACAAGTTTGCTTCCTAAATTGTAAAGAACCGGGCAGAGGTGGAGACAGCTAAAGCCAATCCTTACCTGCTGCTGGCTTACATACCTGCAGGGATGGGGAGGTCACCCCTTCTCCTGGTGTCACCCCAGCCTTGCCTCCCTGTGAACCCACCTCAATGGGCCAAACACCCCCGCCCCTGCTCCCCCAGTCCCAGGCCTCCTTTTCTCTTGAGGGGCCAGGAGGGTGGACACACAGAAGGACCACTGGACATCACTGCACCTCAGCTCCCACATCCGTGAAATGAGAAGACATGCCTTCGCCCTGGCTCTCAACCACACGAAGCTGACAGGAGGGCAACACACTCCCACAGATTCGTTTTCTGAAGACATCTGGCTGCCCTTTAACCCCAACCATGTTTTCTGGACCCTTCTCTCTTGACCAACTCCAGAAACACCAAAGTCTGGGGTTTGGTGGGCAAGCCACACTGGATGCGGGCAGGTTTCCGTGACTCAAGATTAACAAGGTGACGTCCCATGTGCATCCTGGGTGGGCGTCCTGAGAGCTCTCTGAGGGGGCTTCATCCACTGGGCCCCCAGCATATAGGCGGCCCCCAGTAAACACCAAGTGACCAGATGACCAGCCACCTCCAGGTCACCACTGGTCCTCTCACCTAGAGGGTCCTTCCTGGGCATCAAAGATGCCCGAGGATGGGAGGGCCGGGCCAGCCCCTGCCCGCCCACCAGCTCCTGGCAGCCATGACGGACGACGGGACTCACCCTCGTAGGACAGCACGTGGCCCTTCTTGCCCTCGTAGATGACGTGGCCCTTGGGCAGGCCGTCCTCCCGGCTGCGGTCCAGGCGGCTTGGGCTGTCCTCACCGATGATCCTGGTGATGGTGCCCTTGTACAGGACGTCGGCTGGAGTGCCCTGGGGGTGCGGAGGGGGTGAGTGCCCGCGGGCTCCGGCCGGGGACCCCCACGCTCGCCAGACACGACCCAGCACGCGTACATGTGCGCCTTCCAAATCCACACACAGGCACACGTGTCCACACATGTACTGCTTCAGAAGGGCAGAGCCCACCGGAACACAACCACGCAGAACAAAGCATCAGTGATATTAATAATAAGTGCTGAACACTTTCTATACATCGACTCATTTAACCCTGGAAATAACCCTAAGTCAGGTACTATCGTGCCTATTTCAGATGAGGAAACTGAGGCACCAAGAGGCAAGGTGACCTCGCCCAGGGTCACCTGGCTAACGAGGGGCAGAGCCGAGACTGGAACCCAGGCAGTCTGGCCCTGGAGTCTGTGTTGCAACCTGTACTGTATGAATTTTACTTTCTCAGAGCCTGGACGCTGGGATGTCAGCCACGTGCCTGTGACCACATGTCATTCCCAAAACCAGAATGGGGACTCAAATCAGGGCAGGACACCAGAAATCTTAGCTCTAACCCAGGGTTTCTCAACCTCGGCACTGTGACCTGTGGGCCAGATGATTCTTTGAGGTGGGGGCCAACCTGGGCACCGTAGGACCTTTAGCAGCACTCCCCCCTGGGCTCTACCCACTAGATGGCGGTAGTGCATGTGACCCCCAATCTGCTCCCCCCAAGATGTGACAATCACAAATGTCCCTAGACATTGCCCAGTGTCCCCTGGGAGGCAAAATTGCCCCCGATCAAGAAACAGTGCCTTAGAGCTCCCTGTTGGGGGCTGTATTCAGGCAGAGAGAAGATAGCCACGTGGGGTAGTGTCCTGCCTTCGACTTCCAAGAACACGAGTCGGGGGTCAGAATATGAATCTGGAGTCAGACTGCTGGAGGGCAAACAGCAGGTTTACCAACAAGTTGCTGTGTGACCTTTGTCAAGTCACTTTGCCTCTCTGAGCCTCAGCCTGTACATCTACAAAACGGAGACAATCTCTGTATACGATCCTCAAAGGCACCCATCACAGACAAGCTGTCCCCAAATCAAGACGTCTCTCTTCTGTTTCTACGATTCCAAGAGCTGACTGAGAGATGCGGCTCCAACTGCGCGCCAAGCCCTAGGCTGGTGCACTTCGAGTCTCCCCCTGGGAGCTTCTCTGCCAAGAAACATCCTTCTGTGGGGTAAGGGCAGCAACTGGCACCCCTGGCTTTCATCCCAGATCCTGGTCTGCAAGCAGGGGAAAAGCAAGACACCCTGAATCCAGACCGGTCTCCCGAGACGTCTCAAAGCAGACGCCCTAGATAGGATCCCTTGGCCACACTTTAAAAGGCTTGTGCACAAACAGTGTAGAATAAATGGGCTTTAGTTTGGGTGATAGATAATTCAGGGGCGGGAAGCCACCTCTCTCATCAGGAGAGCCCACGGCAGGGGAGCCGGCAACTTCCCATCAGGAACGGCTCCTCCAGGGGCAGCTGATAGAAGCCCATCCACTGTAAGTCTGTGTGTATGAGTTTGTGTATGTGTGTGTATCCGTGTGTTCCTGAGTTTGTGTGTGTGTGTAAGCCTGTGTGTGTCCCATGACCAGATTTCATCACCTGGGAGTGAGGCTGTGGGGAAGTCTGACCCTCACACATCTGGCAGCTGCCAGAAACAATCGCAAGGCTGTGAATGACCCACATGGCTTGGGTCACGGCCACCTGAAACTGGAGGCAGATGGGTGCCCAGGAGCCTTTAATCCCTAACACCTCTGTGAGGATGACTCAGCAAGAGACACTTTTAGCGAAGGGAAAACTGAGTCAGGGAGCGTCGATCCCCTGCCTGAGTCAGCATGTGGTGGGGCTGGGACTTGAGTGTCTGCAGCCCGGCTTTGGGCCCAGGTACCTGCGCAGCTGCCTTCTAAAGCTCATGATTTCAAAACCAACAGGTTTTAGAGAAACATGAAGCATCAGGGGCTCTCCTCTGTGGTGTGATCTGAGGCCACTGGAGCCAAAGACACCTCCCTATGGGAGCCTGTGGCCTGAAGTTCCACCATTCACGTGCGTGTGTGTGTGTGTTGGGGGGAGGGGTTGTGCGTGTGTGTGTGTGTGTCCAGGCTCCCCTTCCTCTGGCACAGCTGGCACAAAACGCTGGGTCCACTGCTTACTGGCTACACGACCTTGGGTTTAATCTCTGGGCTTCGGTCTTCTCATCTGTAAAATGGGCTGACCTGGACTCTGTGCTAATGTAAACCATCTTGTCTGGAGCGGGTGGAAGGGCAGGAAAAGAAAGCCCGAGGAGCTAAGGACCCCAGGAAGTGGGGGGACCGCCCTCTGTGGTCCACCAGCCAGGGAGGAAGGAGAGGGTTAAACAGGCCCTGTGTACACTAGGAGCCCCGAGCTCAGTTCTGAACCCCCAGTCCTGACACCGGAGGGGCAGAGTGGTCCCTCTGCAAACCCTTGGATGGGGCAGATGTCACCAGCCGATCCCACACTCCTTTCTGCGGAGCTGGATGTGGCCGGGATGCCAACTCCAGCCGTCAGCCTGTCAACACCACGAGGTCAAGGTTGGCACCAGAGGAAACCTCTGTTCTCCAGGACTGAAGTCACAAAAGCGAGGGTTATGGCAGCACGGGGGGAGCCACAGTGGTGTGGGCGGGCTCAGCGGAGCTGCAGAAGCGTCTGTCCACTCACCCCCTTGAAGGCGGGGCGTGTGCAGACTCCCCTCCCTCACTGGCCCCCAAAACTTCGCTGACCTGAACGCCTCCTGTTCCCCGCTCCAGGCACCATGGACACTCGCTGGTCCTGGTGCACACCAGGGACCCTCCCACCTCTCCGCCTTTGCACATGCTGTTCCCTGGGCCCGGAATGCTGATCCCTGAGATTCCTGCAGGGCTCACACCTGAGAGGTCTCCCCGGCTCGCCTGTCTCTGTGGCCTCAGCGGCCCCAGCCATTCTCAATCGCAGTGTTCTACTCAACTCAAAGCACTGGCTACTCTGAAATCACCTGCTCGGTTTTTACCTGTCTGCTTCCTTCTGCTACCCTGCCAGCTCCTTGGGGCCCTTGAGTTTTGTGTTTTGCTCAGCACCTAAAGTCCCAGGTTCCCAGGCTCACGGAATGAGTGGGCACCCCCAGGAAGCCGCCCCATCTACTGAGGCAGATGCTGAGCAGAGATGCTGGGGGAATGGGTGGGCTGCCCACTGCTTTGTCCACAGTCAGGGCCACATCTGGAGACACCGCTTGCTAGTCCCACCCTGGTCCCTCGTGCCACGGCCCCAGGACACCTACATGGGTGATGGAGCCGCGGTACGTGACGGGGCTCTCGGAAGGCACCCGCGTGCTGGGGATGCCCTTGGTGATGCTTCCTCCTGGAACGGAGCCCAGAGACGTCCCTGGAAGACACGAGACACGGGCTGAAGGGGTGTCTGCAGCCCCTCCCCAGGCCCCAGTCCCAGAGCCAACCAGACTGTGCTCCTGGTGACCCACAAGTCTGCCCCACCTCCAGTGTCTCAATGCAGAGGGTCCCCCTGCCCCCAAATGGCGAAGTAGACAATTGCGAAGAGAGGCTGCTGGACCCTCTGGGAGCTGCAGCTTCTTAGCGGGTTTTGGGTGAAGGGTCCCATTCCTGCCTCGACCCTCCCAGCGATGCAGGGGCAGCCGCCGGGGGTGAGCCTAGCTCACATGCCCTCACCTCTCAGCACGGACGTCTCCTGAGCCGTAGGTACCCCCAGGCTCTCCGGTGGCCCAGCCTGGCCCCGTGGGGACAGCTGCTCCTGCTTCACTCCGCTGAAGGGCGCTGGAGATGGGCGAGAGCAGTGAGCCGAGCCTCTGGGCAGGGATTCAGAAGGATGGCCGCCTCCCTGCCCTGTCCAGGGGCTGAGGGACCTCCCCGCCACGCTCGGGCCAGAGTCCCTTAGGGTGAACTGCCCTCCCTCAAGCCCCCAACACAAACAGTGGGAGCCAAGCCTGGGCCATCGAGGTTGAGGGGCCCTAGATCCTTACCCAGCTTCTTGGGGTCCATGGTGAGGGGCAGCCCCATGGTGATGGGGCCCACGGGGGCCTTGGCATGCTCTGAGTACGGGACGTGGAGCTGCACAGACATTCCCTGTGGGAGCAGAGGTCGTGGGGTCACAGAGGCCTCAACCCGCTTTTACGAGGGCCCAAGAGGAGGGGAGCCTCAGGATCACACACGGGTCCGAGAGGCCTGGGGCCTGAGTTCCGGCCCTGCTGCTCCTCTGAGCAACCATGAACAAGTCACTGCCTCTCCTGAGCCTCAGTGCCCTCACCCGTGTGGCGGTCACCATGACCTGGTTTAAAGGAAATGGTGCTCACAAGCGTCTGAGCAAAGCACACGCCTTGCCCCCGCCCTGCGCCACATGGGGGCAGGTCGGAGAGGTGAAGGGGCAGGTGGACCGAGGCTCACCACGTGCCAGGGCTGTGTGTCTAGTGCATGCGATTTTCTGTTTCACAGAAGGGAAACCGAGGCACAGAGAGGTTAAGTAACTTGCCGAGGGCCACACAGTCCGATCGCAGAGCCCATGCTCTTGCATGGCCCATGGAGCGACCTCCCAAGGTCCTGATGCCTGGGTCAGGCACGGGCAGCTCTGACCCAGCCCCTTGGGTGCCCAACCCCCACCCAGACACCATCAGTCCCAGTGATCACCCCCACCCCGACTTTACAGAGGGAAAGACCAAACCCCTGAAAGAGGAAGGGGCGTTCTCCGGGCACCAGGTTGCACAGTTGCTTCTGGGGGGCTGCCCCTCCCACCTCACCTGGGAGATGGCACCCATTTGCCTCTCAAGGACGCTGGGGTGCTTGGTGGAGGAGATGAGGGGCGGCGGGTTGGAGATGGTGGGTGGGCGTGGTAGGACGGGCCGGGCGCTGTCATGGAGGCCCAGGGGCAGCGGGTGACCTGCAGGGCACGTATCTGTCCATCACAGGGCGCCAGGAGCGTTCAGAGGCAGAGCCCCCAGGCCACTCCCCACCTCGTCCCTGTCCTGCCCAGGTGGGTGCCCGTCCATACGTGCCCCCACTGCTCCTCCCGCCTCTGCCTGATGAGCCGTCTGCATCCTTGGTTCAGACACCACTACCCCAGGGAAGTCTCCCTCCACGCCCCCCAACCCAGGCCCTGGTCCAAGCCCCTCAACTCTCCCCCAGACTCCTTAACTGGTCTCCCCGTTCCCCTTTTACCCTCCAACAGTCCATTCCTCTCACAGGAACCAAAGGGATCTTTTTGGAAAGTCTACTAGTTCACATCCTCCCCTGCTATGAACCTTCTATGGCTCCCCACTGCTCTCCCAGGATAAGGTCTTAGCCTCTGACACAACTTTCAGGTTCACCTGACCTAGTGCTTATGGTCTCCCCAGGCTCATTGGGCACCAAGCTTCTACCATGGCCGCCTGATTCAGTGTCTCAAGCTTCGCCTGCTCTTTCCTGCCTCCGGACCTTTGCACATGCTGTTCCCCCTGCCTGGCATGTCTTTCCCTGTTCTTCTCCTGGCTCTTTCGGCCCACTCATCCTGCAGGATCAGTTCTGCTTAGGATGGCCTTTGCTGACATCACAGTCCTTACTGGCCCCTGGCTACGCCCCTTTGATTGCTGGTGGGGCCTGGCAGGGCTGGAGAACCCAGGAAGGATCTCGAATCCAGCTTGACTAGACTTGTACATCAAAGCAGGCCCTGCCCTCCTCACACTTTTCTCTCCACCTGCCCGCTGTCCACCTCGAAGTCCATGGTGGAACACAGAGCGCCCACTCTCAGCCTGCCCCTCACCGGCTCAAGCACCTCCTAGGGCGCCCCAGCACCAGGTGCTTCAATTGCAATCCTGTAGATTTCTCACGTCTCACCGGAGCCCCCTTCCCCTTCACCGACCAGATCATCCCTCCCGCCAGGACCCTGAGAACCTTCTGCATGCAGTTCCGAGTCAGTGCACACAGTTGGTGCCCAATGATTGCATGCCGGCTGACTCGGCAAGGAGGCCAGGCTCGGGTGAACTACTCACCAGGCGGTGCGTAGGAGAAGGCCAAGGGGTCAGGGGCGTGCGGAGAGGCCTTGATCACCTCGCGAGGGGGCACAGGGAAGGGCAGGCCTGACGTCCAACACGAGGGATCCGTGGGCAGCTTCTGGCCCTCAGCCGCAAAGGCCGGGAAGAACACGGGCTTCTCTGCTGAGGGGCAAGGCAGGGCAGTCAACCACACCCGGCCAGACCTCAGGCCCCCAGCCCTGGCTGCCCTGCTCAAACAAGACCCCCTGTGCCTTGCAGCGCCGGCCTTGGCCAGGGGAAGGTCCTGGCCAACAGTGATGGAGCCCCACAAGTCTGCAGACCGGGCACCACGCTGACTCCTGTGATGTCCTGTCAAGCACGGATGTGCCTCGGGCTTGGGCTGGGCTTCTCGGCGGTCCCTGATTCCAGCGCTGGAATCCCACAGGCACTTGCCCGGCACCAGGTCAGCAAGGGGCCTGGACAAACCTCCAAACCAGGGGGCGGCAGATGGTGGCACGGGGTCTGCCCACCGCCCGATTCTGTGTGTACACTTGTGCTGGAACGTGGTCACGTCCACCCGTTTATTTATCGTCTGCAGCAGAGCTGAGGAGTTGCGACAGAGACCGTCTGTCTGGCCCACAAAGCCTAAAATATTTACTATCTGGCCCTTTCCAGAAGAGGCTCGCTGACCTCTTCAGATGACGAAGGCGGTCAGAACAGTTTGCTATGATCTGCGTACGTGTGCTCCCGCCAGCACGGCTACGGCCCAGATGCCCGGATGACAGCGTGCACACGTCAGCCCGTGCGCCGAGCGTGTCCCACGTCCAGGGGCTGGGCTGGGCGTTTCGAAAGCGTGAACTCAATGAGCCTCCTTGCAGCCTCGGGAGAAAGAGAGCGGCTGGGCCCAGTGTGCGGAGAGGGACCGGAGCACGGACGCATCGACAGACTTATCTAAGGTCACCAGCAAATATTTGGCCAAGTCAGGATTTGACCACTGAACCTCCCGGGCGCTGCAGCTGCAGATAACATGACGGTGGAGGGAGCCCTCCCACGGGGGTTCCAACTAAGTGCTCTGCGTAGACTGACTCGGTTATCCTCGCAACACCCTTCAGAGAACTGATGAGGATTATCCCCAATTTGCAGATGGGAACACGGAGGCTCAGAGAGGTGAAGTCACCTGGTCAAAGGCCCACAGCCAGCAAGGGGAGCTCTGAGCCCAGGTGGATGGGCTGCAGGCTGTAACCTTCACCTTTGCCACACACACTGACCACAGCAAGAGGAGCAACAATTGGCCCTGGATTCTCAGGCCTGGGGACAGCCCGCAGACACGGCCAAAGGCCAGGCCGTCTTCACGGTGTTCTCCCGCTGGCCACTCACTCTGCTGAAATCGGTCCTAAGCGCCAAACCTCTTCCTGGAGAATTGGTGTCAGGCTGGAGGACCCATGGTGGTGGTGGGGGGGTGGGTACGGTGGGGAGGGAGAAGTAGCCAGCTGATAACAACGTGGGAATGCCAGGCCTGGGATGGGAATGGCAGGCAGGTGTCATCCCTCGGGCCACCTCCAGATGACAGAGGGAGGCTCTGAAGAGCCAGCACGGCGAGCAGGCGCGCGCTGGCAGCGCTGAGAGCCACCTGCTGTGGGCACAGCAGGGGGGGTGGAGGCGTGCGTGCCACACAGCCTCTGCTTCTCTCCTGGGAGACGGCGCTCCCCCCGGACCTGTGCGCCTGCTGACGTGGGGAGCCCGCAGGAGGGGCCGCAGATGCGGGGAGTAACCCGGGGCGGGGATTCTCACGCTCAACCAACCCCCAGTGGAGGCGCCCCCCCAGGGCCTGCACCGGGCCCGGAAATTCCGCGCACGCCCTGGACCTCGCTCGTCCAGCCACCCGACCCCGCGCGTGCCTGGGCTGCTCTCTCCAGCTCCGCTCCGGCTGCCGTGGGTGGCGGCAGGGGCGGGGGGTGGCCTCCGGTGCTGGAAGGGAGATCTGGGGCCCGGCCAGGATGGGCCGGCAGCCGAGAGCTTGGAGAGACAACCTGTTCCTCCGGCTGGGCCCAGGGAGCCCGAGGGATGGGCCGGCGGAGCAGCTCCACACAGGAGCCAGGCGGTAGGGGAGGCTCCTGAGCGACCAGAGAGGTCGGTCGTGCTGGGTGTCACGTTCATGCACGTGCCTACGGGTGTGCTAGCTGCAAGGCAGGCCTTGGTGCCTGATGCCAGGTGCCCCATCTCCTGTGTGGAGCGATTCCAGGACATGGCGCGGCCCTCCACTGTGCCAACAGGCTGAATGCCAGACTCAGAAAGCACAGGTGGTGGCTCACCTTCTCCCAGAACAGGGCCTGTGACCCATCCCAGCAGGCCCTGCCTGGCCCTGTGTGGTGTCCAGCCACCCAAGTATGGCCCAGCCCGGCTCAGATCTGGCGCCGGCCAAGGCTGTTTGGGCCCCTGACACTGCCACGCAGCTATCCGCCCTGGGCTGGTGCCCCAGCCCTGGAATGTCCTTCCAGAGCCAGACCCCACGTCTCACACTACACTCTCGTCCAGCGAACCCCAGCCCCACCACAGGGAGTCCCGGTCCCAGCGTAGGTGGCTGGCAGGGTCCCAGGAAGAGGCAGACGTTCTGCTTTCAACCCCACACTCGGGTTCATCAGCAGGTCCCACTCTTTGCCTCTGAAACAAAATCCCAATGCCGCCCTTCATGGTCACCCGCACAGTCCAGGCTGCCACCATCGCTGGCCGGGAAAAGCACCGTGGCCTCTTGCATCTGCCCACAACTCCCTGCCGCCCTTCCTCCTCAACAACGGCCAGAGAGGCAGAGAGAGAAGAGATCTTTCTAAAATAAAAATCAGATTGCCTGACCTCTCCCCAGTCCCCTACACACACACACACACACACACACACACACACACACACACACACACACACACCCTTAAAATTCCTCCAGCAAAGGCTTTTTCTGCACCCAAGACAAAATCCCCACAGTACCATGGCCTACGAGGCCCTACGCGATCTGGTTCCCCATCTCCCTGTCCCACCTCCTATCCTACCCCCTCCCCAGCCACCACGACCTCCTGGCAGCTCCGCCAACACACCAAGCTTGTTCCCGCCCCAGGGCCTTTGCACGTGCTGCTCCCTATGCCTGAACGCCCTTCCCCCCGATCTTCCCACGACTGCCTTCTCCTCTTCACGGAGAGCCTTCCCTGAGCCCCTCATCACTCCTTCTGCTTTGTCTCTTTCGCTGCATGAACCAGCCGAAGGTCATCTTGCTTCCTTACGTGTCCCCCCCGTTTAACGTCCTCTTGCACAAACAGCAGCTCCTCGGAGCGGGGACTTCATCCTGCTCACTGCCGAACCCCCGCTGCCTGGCACGGTGCTTGGTGATCGTGGGTGTTCAACCAATGTCCTGGCCCCGTGGCCACAAGCTGGCCTGTGCACCAGCCAGGATGCACGCCCGCCCGTGTGGGTGGCATCCCAGACTTCCTGCAGCAGGTGAAGGCGGCAGGCAGGGCGGGCTGATCAGCGGGGGAGTGTCTGGCGGGCCCTGTCACCTGTGAAGTGTGGGGCTGGCCTCCTTCGGGGACAGCCCTGCTCTTCGTCCTCCGGCACACAGCACCGCCCTCAGGTAGGCTCAGGGCCGAGGGCCGCCCGGCTTTCTAGAGAAGGCGGGACGCAGTACCAGAGGCTGCCGGGGGTGGGGACGCAGGTGGCCCCGGCTGCCCACACCCGTCCCTGGGCTGCGTCGGTCAGGGAGGACGGCCTGGGGTCCTGCTGCCCTCAGACCCCTAGAGCAGCCCGCAGGAGCCTGGGCTAGCCCAGCGTCGGGGGAGCCTCTGGGGGGTCAGCCCCCGGTGCCTGAGATGTGCCAGGCTGGTCTGGGACGGGTGTCCCTTTGGGACACAGGCTTGAGACTTCTTGGGCCCGGTGCGGGGGTGGGGCAGAGGCAGAAGATCCAGAGAACGAGAAACCATTGCCCCACGTGTCTCCTGACCTTGAGCTTCACGTGGTGACAATAAAGCCTGCCCCGGGCAGTTGCTGCAACACAGCTGCTCAGGGAATCACCCCACTGTCTCCCCAGTGAACCCAGCGGCCTCGGCCTGGAGTAAGGTCAGGGTGAAAGCTGGAGGGGGCAGTGTTTCCTGCCCAGGCCCCAGAGTTGCTGCCAGCCGGTGCTGAGCCCCATGGTTCTAGAAGCTCATGTGTAGACTGAATCACGTGGAACCAGAAACTGAGCCATAGACATGTTTTCGTACATGCACAGCGCTTTTGAAGATTTTGAGAAGTTGACAATGTTGAGAAATTCGAAGATTTCACATGAAAAGATGGATTTCTAGCTTCTCTGGAAGAACAACCCCAGGCCTGTATCGCCACATGGTGACTCTCGGCTGAAGCCAATATGCGCCCACTTTAGAAAGAACAGGAGCCTCCAACTGCCCCAGTGCCCCCCCCCCCACTGCCTCACTCCCCCATGTTTCGCTCATTTACTTCGCCTGCCCGGCCACTGCAGCCTTGGAGTCTGCAGCAGCTGCTCTGCACACAAAGGCCCCTACGCCCACCCACCTGCCCCCTCTCCCCCATGCTCCCGGGGCCGCTGGCACACACTCACCCTCCTTCTCAGCAGCAGGCACAGGGCTCCTGCTTTTGCCTCGAGGGCTGCTGCCGGGCTGCTGGGGGCTGCCGCCCTCCGGGTGCAGGTGCTGCGCTGGCGGAGGAGCAGGGGCAGCTGGCTTGGGGGGAGCCGCGTCCTCCCGGGGGGGCTCGTGGGCTTTGGTGACCTGCTGAGGGAAGCCGGGAGGAGTGAGCATCTTCACAGGCCGTCCGTCCACAGCTCGCAGAGACCAGGGACAGCCTTCCAGGCCCCCTGCGTGGGACCAGCCTGGAAACTGAGGCCCGGGGGGAGGCAGCGACGTGCCCAAGGGCACGCGGCTTGAGGGCCAGGAGGGTAGGGCTTTGCGCAGAGTGTAGGGGGTGTGCCCGCCCATCCCAGCTGCCCGGCCGTGGATGGGGGAGCCCCCGTTACCCTCCCCACCAGCCCCTTCCCCCTTCCCCAAATCGCTCCGGGTCTCAGAGGGATCGGGGCTGTCCAATGGGACCGGGCCCGGCCTCGGGGAGTGGGCAGCGCAGCTTGGCGCACCTTGTGCCCCTCACTCGGAAAGCCCTGGTCCGCTCAGAGTCTTTCAGCCCAGAGCCCCCAGCTGCATTTGAAGGCCAGGCCCACCTCCTCGGAGAGGGATGGCTTTGGCCACGACTGAGCCATCACGAGTAAGGGGCACCTCTGAGGGTCCTCCTGCTTGGCCTGGAGAAGAATCTTCCAGCTCCCCTCTTTCCCCCAGCGAAGGGCCTCTCGGTAACTGTGGGGCGCCACCCTCCGCTCCGAGGAGCTGTGACAGCGGGTTGGGGGGAGCTTTCTGCGAGGTCTGGGCGGCTCTGGAGAACCCTCGGCGGGCGGGGGTGGTGAGAGAGGCCAGGGCGGACACCCCGCCTGTCTCCACGGGGCTTTCCCCAGGGAACAGGAGACGCGGGCAGAGCCAGGCTGCAGGTGCCGGCGCCCTGCCTGCCCGGCCAGATCTACCGTCCCCCCAACAGGAAGTAGAGGTCGCAGGGGCTCGGGGGCCGCGGCCTGGCTCGGGGGGAGTCCTGGGGCGCGGGAGGTGGGCCCGGGACTCACAATCGGGGGGATGGCGGCCGCCCGCTGCTTCAGCTGCTTCAGGTCCAGCGGCTTCTGGGGCGAGGCGTTGGTCCTGGCGTCGCTGGTCGGGGTGAGGAGGCTGGGCCGTGGCGACAGGAGCCTGTGGGGGAGACCAGCGTCAGGCCCACGGGCTCCCGGCCTCCTGGCTCCAGCCTGGATGACGGGGCCGGAGGGGCTGCCAGAGAGAGGCGAAGGTCCAGGATCACGGGGCCCAGGAGACCTGGGGTCACATGGGGTCTCCTCCCTCCCTCCTCCGGTCCATGAAGGCCCCACAAGGGGCCAAGACCCCTCCCACCCCAGCCCAGAGGCCCAGCCAGGATCAAACACTCTTGAGACAGCCCAAGGCAAGGAAAGCCCCAGAGAAACCCACACTCAGGGCCCGCACCACGCTCGGCCCTTTGGAAGCTGCCAGAAAGGCCAAGAATCAACCAGCTTAAGGCTTGGGAGCTTGGGAGGTTCAGGGAGACTATCCATCACCCAAATAGGAGAGGCTCAGGGGCCAGGGTAGGGCCTGGGGCATGGCGCTGAGAGGACCTTGCTTATTGGAGACCGGAACTGGGGAGCCCCCACTCAGCCCGAATGCAACCCGAGATAATGGGGATCTCGCCTGACGCCGTTTGCTGAGGCGCTAAAGCAGGCGGGTACAGGCTCTGCATGGAGGGGCTGGTCAGCGTGTACGCGGCCCGCCCGGCAGCCCTAAGTGGGGCTGTGGTGCTGAGCAGGGCCTGCAGGTGCCTCGTCCTCTAAAGCAAGGTCACGTCTGTCTGCTGCTGACATGCAGAATGGGGCAGCGCACCTGCACAGGGTGCACGGTGTGTGTGTCGGGGTGGGGGGGGGTAGTGGGGGAGCTGAAACACGGTGGGATGCCGGCGACAGAGTCACTCCAGTGTAGAGCTGCAGCGTCTGGGACACCGGAGCAGAGCCTGCCCTGGGGTGTGGCTCCAGAGCTGCTCATGGGTGTCACCTCCTTCAGGAAGTCTTCAGGGATTTCCAGAATGCGCCAGAACTGACCACAGTGCCCTGCCACAAATCCCTGTCTGCCTCCCCAGCTGGCACGAGGGTCTCTAGGGCAGGACTGGGTCTGCTGCAGCCTCAGAACCCCTCACCCACCCACCGGGGCTGCCTGGTTCCTGCCCAGCTCTCGGTTCCTGCCTGTGACCCGCAGTTGTTGAATACACAGCAGGCCTGGTGTTGTGCTTGGGGTGCGTGGTTGGAGACCCAGAATCCAATGTCTGCTTGCAGGGCACCAGAGCCGGCTAGATGATCAAACGGTACACACAAAGGCATTGGCCGTGGGCTGGATTCAGCCAGAGGGCAAAACGAAGGCAAGGTCCCCAAAGCCAGAGGGTCCTGTTGGTACAGCCCTTAGTGTGTACTGTGACCATCCTGGCTGATGCCACAGGCAGACTGCAAGCACAGCCACTGCCTTCCAGGTAAGAGCCATGACCACCAGGATGCAGCTCACGCCGCCCAGTGCTGGCTGCCAGACGCCCAGCAAAGAGCAGACCACGGCTGCTTCCTGCAGGTGGAGCAGGACGGACGGGTGACGTGCCGCTGAGGTGCCCTCTGCTCTCTGCAGTGAGACCATGGCCGGTGACCGGGACCACAGCCCGTGACAAGCCAGTCCCGAGGGCGTTAACCCCCTGCCCGCATCTGCCACACACTCAGCCGAGCAGAGTCAGTCTCGGCGACGCCCACTGGCGCTGCCCGTGGCATGCAGGTGGCGCCGGGCGCAGAGGTCGGCCTGACTTCTCCGTGCTCAGCTGGTCTCCAGGGTCCTCCCGACCCGGCTCACCCTCCCTGCCGTCCTCACCTCTCTCGACCTCTCCAGATCCTGCTTGCGCTCCGAGGACCACCTGAGGCCTCTCCTGCTGTGGCTGCCCGTCCTTGCTCCCCTGGACTCAGGCCCAGCCCCATTTTGCCCACCACCCTCGGGCCAAGGCACCCTGACCAGGTCCGAGAACTGATGTCATCACCCGTCCTGCATTCCCCACCTCCAGATTCAACTGTCACCAAACACTGCCCCACACGCCCGTCGCAGCTAATTATCAATGTCCATTTAAACCAACTTGCATTTGTAGACTTAAATTTAAAATGAATATACTGCAGCCACTTTGGAAAACACTCTGGCGGTTCCTCAAAAGGTGAAACAGAGTCACCGTAGGATCCGGCAATTCCGCTGCGGGGCATATACTCGAGAGAATGCAGACACACATCCACACAAACACTCGTTCACACAAGATCACAGCAGCCACTATTCACAAGCGCCAAGAGGTGGAAACAACCCAAATGGCCAAAAACAGATGAATGGATAAACAAAATGTGATATATATATATACAACGGAATATTATTCAGCCACAAAAGGATGAAGTGCTGACACAGGCTACAACATGGATGAACCTCAGAAACATGATGCTGGGTGCAAGAAGCCAGTTGCAAAAGGCCACGTACGGCACGGTTCCATTCATACGAAATTCCCAGAAGAGGCAAATCCATAGACACAGACAGAGAAGACAGATTAGCGGTGACCAGGGGCTGGAGCTGGGGGATGCGGAACGACTGCTAATGGTCTGGGGTTTCTTTTTGGGGCAGTGAAAACGTTCTGGAATTAAAGAGTGGTGATGATTACACAACTCTGTGAATGTACTGAAAACCACTGAACTGTACACTTCAATGGCTGAATTGTATGGTTTGTGAATTATGTCTCAATAAAGCTGTTACAAGGAAAAGATAAAGAATATACTATTTGCCAGCCATGAAGTCAAGGGTTTGTTATATTAACTGTACTGTTTCTACAAACAATAAAGTAATAATGTTATACTATTATTTGCTGTATAAATTACTCTAAAATGCAGATTTTAAAGTTAAAATATAAACTTTTATGTTTTTGTAAATATAATTTTATAGGGACACAAAATATGCTTTTATAATACATATAAAATAAGCAAAGTGTTTGTGTCTCACTCTGATTGTCAGCGAACTAGGACCTCCTACTCAGGCCTGTGTCCTGCCTTGGTTTCCCAGTGGCTTCTCGTCCAGGCAGGGGGCAGTCAGATTGGAGCGGGCAGGGGTCGCCCCTCGACTGCTCTCAGCAGGCACCAGCTGGGGGCGGGACGAGCACAGAGGTCCAGACCCCTCTTTCCTGAGTCCCCCCCTAACCCTCACCCAGCAAGGCAGGAGCTCAGTGGGGACTGCGGCCATGGGCACAGCACTTCACAGCTGACGAGATGACAGCCTGACAGCTCACAGTAAACAGGGCGGCATCCAAGAACAAGGGTCTGGATTCAGATCCTCAACAAGCCCAAGGGTCCTGAGCTCCCCCCACCGGGGAGCGGGAAGATGCCTGGTGCTCACGTGGCCCCCAACCCCCCTCATCCCACATCCACGGTGGGCGAGAACCACCTCCAGGAGGCCTCCTCGTGGCAGCGCCCTCCCTCTGTTCTCTTTCCTTTGTTTTCTTGGAAGACAGGGCTTTTATTTTCCTCCCTGGAGGCCTGGGCAGGGTAGGGGCTCTCGGAGCCTGGCACTGTGCACGTGACCCGGGACAGGCGGGGGAAGCCAGCAACTTGGCTGAGAGCAGCCAGGGCCCCGCCCCCCACCCCGTATTCAGGGCTCTGGCTCCCAGTTCAAATCCCACCTTTGGCCGTATGACTTAACCAGCTGTGCCTCACTCAGTTTCCCCCCATCTGTAAAATGGGTATGAGAACAGTTGCTCCCTCCGAGGACTGTCCTGTGGGTGGAACACGGGAAGCCCCGAGAACAGCGCCTGGTGCTGAGCGGCTCGGGCACCTTCCCATTCCTGTGGTTTTCCTTCCCACCCTGGAAGACCAGGGCTGGGGGAGGGGGAGGGGCCACAGGGGACTCTGGGTCCTGCAACAGTGTGCCCCCTCTCTGCTGAGCCCCCCCCTTCCCCAGCTTTCTCATTATCACTGGGCTGGGATAGGTGGGACCGTGAACAGTGTCCACACAGACGAAGTCATGTTACTCCCCTGTGCTCCCAGGGTAAAAGCGCACTCCTTCCCTCGACCCCTGGCGCCCTGTGGAGCCAGGTTGGGCCGGGTCCCTGCCCACCTCTGTGACCTCCTCTCCTGCCTTCCCCTCTTCCCCTTCACTCGCTCCGCGCTGAGCCACAGGCCTCTTTGCTGTCTACTGAACATAAGCTCATGTGGCCACAGGACCTTTGAACTGGCTGTTCCCACTGCTGGCTTTCCCTCCATGTCTCACACTGCGTGTTCTGGTCATCCTGCAATGTCACCTCCTCAGACAGGCCTCCCTGACTGCCCTTCTCACTCCCCCCACCCCCAATCTCTCCACCATCCACTTATCACACGAGCATTCCCTTCATTCCATTACCGTTCCAGTTCCGCACTAGTCACTCTCACTAAAACGTAAGCTCCCTGGAGCCAGGACCTCATCTGTCCTGTGCCCGGCACCCCTCGAGCCCAGGATGGCGCCTGGCACACACTGGTGCCCAGTGAATCGTTTACGGAATAAAGAAATAAAGGAGAAAATGCTGTTACATTCTTTCAAAGTTCCAGGGGCTCAGCAGAAGACGCCACATTCCAGCCTCCTCCTGGCGTGACCTCTGGGGAAGCCTGAAGCAGTTCCAAAGGAGGGCAGTTCCAAAGTGCCAGGCTGGCTCGTAACTCCGTTATCCTGACAAGAAGCCAATAAGCCGGGATACCCACACCCATCTTATACGTGAAAACACTGAGGCCCGGAGACGCGACTTTCTGAAGGCCCAGCCCTGCCAGAAAGTGCCCAGGCACCTTCTCTGGGAAGTGGAACAGGCGGGGGCCGGCAAGCTCAAGGCTCCGCAATCGAAGCCAGTATCTCTGGCTGTGGGCCAAGAAAACTCGCAGGTGGAGCTGCCTGGCAGAGAGTGGGGGAGAGAAAGAGCAGGATATGAGCTTCCCTCCCCAGGTCGTCCGGGCACGGGCCAGAACGAGAAGCTTCTTGTGTCTGTCCGGGGACGCCCAGTTCACTGCGCCGGGACTGCCAGGCGGGAGGGAGGGCTGTGGGCAGGAGGCCAGGACCGGGGGTCGCCTGGGGGCCCACCCATCCCGCCGGCCCTCCCGGGAGGCGCTGGTTGCCAGGGCACGCTCTGACGCGTCTCGCCTGCGTCCTCCGGCGCCTGCCTGGCCCCGTGTGGCTGTGGCCGGGGAGGGAAGAGGTCAGGAGGCTGGCCTGAGTCCAGCCTCACCCTGAGGCCGGGGGACTGGCCTCGGTCACAGAGGGTGTGACAAACCAGGTGTCCTGACTCCCAGCCCAGGGCTCCTGCTCCCGAGGGATCGAATGCTGGACGCTCAGGCAGGAAGAGTGGATGAAGCCAGACCCAGCTGCGGGGGGGAAGGACACGTCCCTGGGCGGGGCTGGGGTGGGGAGCAGCTGGAAGTAGGCTGCGGGGCTTCAGGCCTGGCCCGAGAGGTCCAGGCGGGCTGTCGGGATCCAGGCCAACCCAGCGAGCTGTCCAGCCCGTCAGGCCGTGTGCACCCAAAACACACACTCCGGGAGGCCGCTTATCAGCGTGGCTGTCCCATGAGCTCAGCACTCTTCCCACTAAGAGCAGAAACATGTGTTTCCATGACTCTGTCCCCGCGACCAGCAGGAGCGGGGTGGGGAGCCGCCCGCCCTGACCCCATTACCCAGGCGCAAAGAGTGAGCCGAGTGGCCAGACCCTGGCCCAGGGCCCTCCCGGGCAGACCGAGCCGCCACGAGCACTGTTTTCCAAGCTACGCCCTCTGGGCAGGAAGCTCAGGGCCTCTGCGCCCTCAGAAACCTGTTGGCCAGGCCTTTGCTCATCAAAGGGCCACACAAGCGGGGTGAGGGTCCCGCCAGGGACCCCCGGACGCAGGAGGCAGAGGACGACGTGGCTCACCAGCTTTTGTGGACCGTGTGGGGACCCAGAGAGCCCTGACCAAGTCCGAGTTTCATACGAAACGTTCTAGAAGTTGCCATTTTCGCATGCCCCAAGGTGAATCATGGGGCAGAGGAAACGGCTCCTGGTGAACAGGTCGGATTTGAAAGTCAGATTTTCCTCCCTCTCGTGCTGCCCAGAACTTTTCCGAGAGACGTGAGAGGAGAGAAAACAGACTGCACTGTTTTCAGTCAAAATAAAACTGGCCGGCCTGCCTCACTAAATTCTTCAAGCCGTCCAGACGTGAGCGGGAGCTGATCTCCGCAGCTCTGCCCTCCACTGCCCACGTTTGGCCCTAAGTGGGGTCTACGAGCTTTGGCTCTGGTCGGGGGTGTCGGGGACCCTCCGCGGGCAGAAGAGGAACCAGCAAGGATCCCGGAATCTGCCACTTTCCCCCGTGTCCACCGTCACCAGCCTCACCGGCCCCTGGGACGTGGCCGCTGCCGCCTTCCAACCCGTCTGTATCCCTGTGACCCTGTGGCCCCCGTTAACCCCCCGCCCCCTCCCAACACACAGCGGCAGGTTTCAGAGCCTGAGACATACCCCAGCTCTCTCAGGCTCTCTCCCTCTGAGGACAAAATGCAGCCGCCACTCAGCCAGAGGGGTGGCACGAGGTGGGCTGGTCTGCTGACCCTGCCTCCTCCCAAGCTGCCCCGCCCCACTCCACCACTCAGGGCCTGGATCACGCAGGCTCAGCCCCACCCCGGGGCTTTCGCACTTGCTGTTGCCACTGTGTTGAGGGGAGAATTGCGTCCCCCAAGATACGTTCAAGTCCAAACAGCCAAGTACCTGTGAACGTGAACTTCTTTGGAAACAGGCTCTTTGAAGATGTGACCAAGTTAAGATGAGGTCCTTAGGGTGGACCCTCATCCAGTGGACTGGTGTCCTTAGAGCAAAAGGGAAATTAGGGCACACAGACACACAGGGAGAATGTCACGGGACCACGGAGTGATGCGTCTACGAGCCAAGGACGGCCGGCACCACCGAGGCAGGAAGGAGCCTTCACACGGCGTGGCCCTGCCGACGCCTTGACTTGGGGGTGGTCCTCTGTGGCGGCGGCTCCGGATGCCAATCCACGCTGCCCAGCACACTGCCCCCTGGCTCTCCCTGTGGCTCCTCCTTCCCTGTCCAGGCTCAGCTCAGAGGCCCCCGACACCGCCCTCTCCCACCACGGAGCTCCTGCGTCTGGACCACTCAGTGGTGGCCTCCCCTCCCTCCGAGGCAGGCGTGGAATTGGCCTCGTGCGCTGCTGTCTCGGTGTACAGGGGGTGATCAGTAAGCGTTTACGGAGGGAGCCGACGACGCCGCCGCCACCCGGCCGGCCCACTCACCTGTTCTTGTCGCCGCCCTCGGGCTCGTCGACCTCGTCGGCGCTGCAGGTGGCGCTGGAGTCGCTGTCCTGGGGGGCGCCCGAGCCCTTGGCCGCGGGGCCCTTGCCCCCAGGGCCGCCGCCCTCCTTCTTCTCCACCTGGAGCGCGCCCTCGGGGGCGGCCTCGGCTGCGGCCTCCGTGCCCTTGACCTTGGCGGGCCCCTCCTCGGCGGCCTCCTCCTTGCACTCGCTCTTGATGGGCTCCGAGGGGGGCGCCTCGCTGGGCTCCTCCGTCTTGCCCACGTCGGCTGCCAGCTCTGGGGCCGCAGGGGGCTTCTGCTCCTCCCCTTCTTGGGCCGAGGGGGCGGCTGCGGCCTCTTCCTCCTTCTCCTCCTTGGGGACCACAGCAGGGGCCGCGGCAGGCGAGGCGGGTGCCGGTGGGGACGCGGGCGGGCAGGCGGCTTCGGGGGCCGGGGCGGGCTCGCTGGGGGCCGGGGCGTCCTCAGGTGGCGGGCTGGGGGGCTCAGGGGGTGGCGCATCGGCGCCCGGGGTGGGCGGGGGCTTGGGCCCGTTCTGCGCGGCGTCCTTGGCGGCCTCGGTGCGGGGCGACGGGATGCTCTCGGTGTCGGAGCTGTTGTTGACAGTGGCTGTGCGGGGACAGTGAAGATGGGGTGAGCGGTGCCGGGGGCTCAGGGTGGAGGCAGGCCCGGCCCTCCCCACGGCCCCCTGACAGCCCCGACTGCACACCCCGGCTCCAGGCAGGGGCTCAGGGCGCTGCGACCCCATCGCTTGACACCACGCAGCCCTAAGCCTCCTACACCCCTGGGCAGCACCCCCCCCGGCCCCTCCCAGTGCCCTGTCCTCCTCTGGCCGCCCTCTCCACCTGCTGACCCTGGAGCCCAGCAACCTCTTAACTTCCAACCCCCGGGTGGGCGGCCAGCACCCCCCAGAGTCAGGCTGGGGGCAGCCAGGGCTGCAGGCCTTTGTTTTGGGGTCTCCTTGTTCTCATCTGGGCTGCAACCCTGGCTCTGCCCCGGCTGGTGGCCTGGCCCTGGTAACACAGGTGACCTCCCAGCCTTGCTTTCCCCATCTGTAGGGTGGGGAGAACAGTTCCCACCCCACAGGGGCTGTGACAGCACAGGATGACACCTGGTAACTGTTTGCTGTTGTATCATCACTGCTGTCATCGTAACACGATGACATAAAATGGGGCCAGTGAACTCGAAGGAGCCCACGGGGAAAGGGTCCACAACGACTGCATCCCCCAGCCACTTCCCACAGGGCTGGTGCACAGCAGATGCACAGTAAGTACTGATCGAATGACTGAACGTGTGTACAGATGAAGGGAGAGGGGACCTCAGCTCCAGGCAGGCCTGGCTCTTTAGGCTTAACAACCGCTCCTGTCACTTCTTGGGTTTCAATTTTCCCCATTTTCTACAAAATGGGGACATCCGAAACCCCCCTCCTCCACACTTCCTGTTGGGGAAATCAAACTGGGTAAGCGTCGCAGGTGAACACACTAATGAAAAAATCAACCAAGCAGTCAAGCTGAGCACACTAATCTGCAGGAGTGAGCCTGGGAACAGCATGGGGAACAGACACTGCACGGAGGAGGGGGGACAGAGGTGGCGGCAGCACAAATGTTCACAGGCAGAGGCGTGCTCACAGAGGTGGGGCCCCTTGTAGAGAAAAGGCCCCCTTGG
The DNA here is from genome assembly GCF_965194805.1 of Balaenoptera borealis. Lineage (NCBI taxonomy): Eukaryota > Metazoa > Chordata > Mammalia > Artiodactyla > Balaenopteridae > Balaenoptera > Balaenoptera borealis. The sequence continues at coordinate 85,934,985 of NC_138875.1, forward strand.
GATGCCCCCCGCCCTGGTCAGGCCCTACCCCCGCCCCCGACGGCCAGCTGGCCACATTCGTACCTGGGCCACTGCATTCCCCTCTGGGTACCTCGTTCCCAGAGGCATGTAAGGCTGGAAGGAAGTGAGAGAAGGGTTAGAAGCGAGGTGGCATGAGCAGCATGTGGGGTGGGAGGAGGTTCTGTGGCCAGGCAGGGCTGGGAAAGGGGCCCAGGGCCCAGCAGACAGCAGGAGGACCTAAAGCCCTGTCCCAAGGGCCCTCACCCCTGAACACTCCTGGCTGCCCTCGGACAAGTCACTGGCTCCTGGGTCCTGGGGTGGGAGGTGCTGGCCTCAGAGGTGGGCAGAGCTGGGGGAGAGGCCTTTGGGGCTGCCCGGCCCTGTCTCACCCCTCAGACGCAGAGCCAGGCCAGCAGGGGTTGCTGGTGCCCTGCACAAACGCTTCCCTCAGTTTTCACTGCCTCCAGACCCCCGGCCTCTCCCACTTTAAGGCCCAGCGCAAAGGCCATCCCT